>NW_024412446.1:8575511-8625807 GCF_014898765.1 Herpailurus yagouaroundi | reverse complement strand
GCCACCACCCAGGTAGATCAAGTGAAAATTCAGGACTCTGGGTGGTGAGCCCTGAAGCTTCATACCCACTCAAGCCAACCCCCTCAACCTCCCACCAGCCCCCCAACAGTGTCTCCAGCCAGGGAGTCCCTTGGCTTTCTCCTCATACACACGCTCTCAATGATGCAGTGTTGGAGCTGTCCATCAGTGCACGTATCTACCACCAGCCTCCTTATGCACGCATCATATCCCCTGTCAGGTGGTAATGGCCTTGGCGGGGAAGGGTCAAACTCTTGGGAAATGAGTTCCAAAGGAATGTCAACTGTGCATCATCTTGTCATTACCTCTCCTTTCCACTGGGCACCTCAGCTGAGAACAGGGCCCCTGGCTGAGCCTCCAAGCTGGATGGAGAGTTGAGGGGAGAGGAGGGAAAAGAAGAATGGAAACAGTTTCTAATCCCAAATCCCCAAAGAAGTCTGTGGAAGCTCTGAGCTCAAGATGGGGCTTGTGCCATTTGCTAGAGCAGAGAAGCTGTCCTCACCACTGACAGGCTCCTCCCTGTCACCAAAGCTGAAATAGAGACTGAGGGATTTGGGGTAGGCTCTTTGGGGCCTCAGGACTGACAGGGCTTCACAGAGGCACACCCCCACCTTACAGCCCGCCCCCTCCCTCAGTCCCTGGTTTTTCCCTGTCCCTGCCCTGGCTGGGTTATAAATAGCCGGAGCACATCTGAAGGGCCCTTTCAGCCACAATTCCTCATTTGGTTTGGGCGGGCGAGGCTGTTCCCAGTGCTTGGGAACAACTAGGCCTGGCATTCCCCAGAGCACAAGTGTGCCAGCCCGGGGCTCTATGCCACAGTTTCTGCCTCGCACCCCGCAAGCTTCAAGTGCATGGCAGGACTGACCCACTGGTCAGACATACAGGTGGAATGGGAGAAGGGTCTAAAAGCCCAAGGGCTCCTCTGGTGTCCCTTCCCCCACCCAATCGGGGAAGCGCCTTCGGAAGTCTCCTGGAGTATTCCTGACTTCATTCCCCATGCCCCTAACCAGCAGAGCCAGATCAACACCCACTTCTTCCCCAAACCTTGAGACCTCTCAGAAGCTGCTCCCTAAACATCCAAGGCATCTCTGCTCCACCCCACCCCAGCTGGCTGGAAATTCCCGTGAGTAACTAGAATGCCCTTCCATCTCCATCGGGCATACAGACACCACTCAGAGGCCCTCAGTCCTCCCCCTGGGGGGGAAGTGACTCACAAGTCCCAGCAATGCCCCCTCCCTTTCCCCTACGAATGCCCTGAGCCAGCCCTGGACCTGAGCTTCCTCCCAGCATCCTCCACACTCCGCTGCTTCAGCCTGGCTCCCGCTCCTCCTCTCCAGAGAAGCAGCCTGCTCCAAAGGTCCCTAAACTGCCGTATCCCAAAGTCGGAGACCTCCCTCTCCCACTCCTTGGCCTCCGCAGTCTGGCCTTTCTCAAATCCCTCAGCTCCTGTAAGCCATGCTGGTGCTGCTCTGACCGCTCTGCTTTAGGCTGGCCCTCCTTACTTCTGCCTCCTGTCAGCATGGAGTCACCCATTCAGGACCCCGGCCCCAGCCCACTGCTCTCCACCATTGAAGAAGCCTTCCCTTCTTACTTCCAGGCCAAAGGCAGCCCATCACCATTTGTAACCCAGCACCTTGCTCAGCTCCAAGCATGACATTTATGCTGGCAGCTGGGTCTCCTCACTTGGAAGTCCCACCAACTGCCCGTTAACTCCACATACCCAGACCAAACGACCCCCACCCCCAACGACCCCCACCCCCATGCCAGCTTCCCCTTCTGGCTTCTCCACTTCTGTCGGCAGGGCCACCATCTTGCGACTCTTCCTTCCCTCAGGCCCCACATCCCTTTTACTGAGTCCCCTTCGTTCTTCCTTTTTTTTTTCCCTTTTCTTAAAGCCACCACCTGACCAAAGTTTGCAGCATCTCACCCCTGCACAGCCAGAATAATATTCCATTTTGAGTCCTGATCTTGCCTGTCCATCTATCTGCTCCCTTGTTTGTCCCTTCATACCCAGAGAAAGCTTGGCATTACAAACACAAATCTGGGAGACACAGCCTTTAGAGTGCTCTCAACCTATAGGAAGTGAACGACATAGGAACAAAAGAGACAGTGTCTCAGTGATCAACACAGCGGGGACATAGGACAAAGGCAGATTCCTGCCTCAGAGGAAAAGCTTCACAGGAGAGTGGCTTCTAAGCAGCATCTGGAAAGAGTTGGGAAAGAGGTGGCGCCTGGGTGGCTCAGTTTGAGCGACCAACTTCGGCTCAGGTCTTGATCTCACAGCTTGTGGGTTCGAACCCTGCGTCAGGCTCTGTGCTGACAGCTTAGGATTCCCTGCTTAGGATTCTGTGTCTCCCTCTCTCTCTACCCCTCCCCCATGCATGCTGTTTCTCTCTCTGTCTCTCAGAAATACATAAACGTTAAAAAAAATTAAAAAAAGAAAAAAGAAAAGGGGAAGAGTTTGCAGGCAAAGGGAGGAAGGCCAAAAAGGAGAACTTTCTGTAAGCAAACACAGATGGAGAAGAGAACAGAAAAGGGGCAGGAGGTGAACTTGGAGATGTGGCTGGAACCACGCTGTGGAGGGCAAGGAGCACTGATTGAGATTTCTGACATTTGTCAAGCCCACGCTCTCAAAGCCACCGATAGTCTCCTCTCCCCAAACCCCATGGCCTTCCCTTACACTCATTCTCCATCCCTCATTCTCATAGCCACTGAATCAATAAGTATCTATCAACTGCCTGCTGTGCACTGGGCATTCGTATCACACCCACGAACGGGACACTACGTCTACCGCCATGGAGCTGACGGGCTTGGGGACAGATTGACCGCTGTGAGCCACAGCAGTGCCAGGAGCGGGGCACAATCTCAGAACTATGGGGCTGAGGTACAACTCTCCCAGGAAGGAGAACACGGAAATGTCTATTGTGATGTTAAACGTTCACACCCTCTGACGCAGCAACTCCACTTTAAGGGCTTTTTCTGCAAAAACATTTCTAAGAGGGCACGAAGATCCGAAGATCCGTGTACAATGACATTCACTGCAGCCCAAGGCCAGAAACACCCAAATGTCCGGCAGAAGGGGACGGCCAAGTGTGTCAAGTGGACTGTGCATGCAGTCATGTCACATGGTAAAATAAGGAGAAGTACACAACCGACTTTTAACAGAAGTTTTGTCTGGAGGATGGCACTTGGGGAGGCTTTCACTTTCTACATTACATATTTCTGTAAAGTCTGGGTTTTCAGTGAGGTAATCAGGGAAAATAAAGAAGTTAAAAAAAGAAGTGTGGTAACTGCTCCGGCTGGGAAAGTAGAGTGAGTGGCAGCTCTCTCCACCTCACAGAGAGCACAAGACAGCTGATGCTGCCAAGGGGGAGTCCTAGAAGGTTCTCTGCGGGAGGTCACCTTGAAACTCACACTTGAAAATGAACAGGGGCTAGCCATGCCAGTGGGGGCGGCGGGGGAGGGCAGACAGGACTGGAGGAGGCACAATGAAATGAATTCAGTTGGGTGGCGAGTGTTCATTCAATAAGCCAACTGATGTTTACTGAGCATCTATTATGTGCCAGGCACAGTTCTAGGCACTAGCGTTTTCAACAAGCAAGCATTTGGTTATGAAATGGGCAAACCTCCATCTTGGAGCTCACATTCTGGTTGGGGGGTTGGTCAAGAGGCTGCAGAAGTAGGCAGCAGTCAAGTGGTCAGATCAGGCAGGGTCTTGGCAGCATTGCTAAGGGTTGGATTTTGCCAAAAAGAGAGAGGGAAGGGCATCGAAGAGTTTTAAGCAGGGAATGACAGGACCATTGTTCAATGGTCATCCCTCCCACTGACATCAGATTATTCTTTCTAAAACATTGCTCACTCGGTGCCCAGCAGGAAGCCACCAAATCAGCCCAAACAAGGGCAGTGGGGCCCCTGGCTGGTGATTCAACCAATCCAAGTGTTGACAACACCCTCTGAAAGGCCAGGCACATTCCCACCTCCAGGCCTGTCCTGGGCTTGAAGCCCCTTCCTCCTCCTCTCTGACTATCCCAGGCTCAAGCCCCACCAGATTTGCTGGAGCTCAGTGGGGCCAATAAGAACTGACCCCAGGGGGCCAGTGCCAGGAACAGACAGAGTCAGCTACAGCCAATAGATGGAAGCAGATTCATCATCTTCCTGATAATTGTGCTCCCCATTCTGCCTTCCCTTCTCTGTTATAGAAGTCACTCCAATAATCATATATAGGGTTTTTATATAAAGCAAATGTTGGGTCTAAGCCCATACTGACACTATTTATACAGTAAAACAAAAACAAAAACAAAAAGAACTTCCCTAGATTCTGGATATGAATCCTCCCTCTGCTTCTTGACGTTTGTGTGACCCTGGGCAAGTCATTCAAACACCCTGGGCCTCAGTTTCCTCATCTGTAAAATGGGGATAATCATAGCACCAATTCTAGGGTTGCAGTGAGGACTAGTCCATGTAGGGCAATGCCTGGCAAGTGTCAGCCCTTATTAGGCACCAGCTATCCTTTTTTTTTTTGGCAGTGGTGGTGGGGTGTGGGGAGCACAGAAGTGGGGAGCCCTAGCTCACTCTCAGCCTCACTCCCCACCTCTTCCAATGAACCCAATGCCCAGCCACACCAGACCATTCTCCTTTTCTCAAATCTCCAGAGATTTCCCCACATTCCAGAACTTACACAGCCCTCTTTATCTAGAACGTCCCTCCTGACCAATGCCCAGGCAGAACACTACCTATGAGGCTGCCTCCTACATGCTCCCCACCCTGATTGCCCCACCTGAGGTCACATGACTCCTCCCTTGGGACGCTGTACATCTTTCAAGGCTGTTGCACAGATGGCCTTGAAATAGAGTGTGTGTGTGTGTGTGTGTGTGTGTGTGTGTGTGTGTGTATGAGAGGGGTTAGGGGCAACCCCTGCTCATGCTAATTCCCCACAATATCTTGTAAAATGTGGGTACTCAGAAAATACTTGGTGAGTGGAAATCGAAGCTTACAGGGCAAGGCAAAGGGTCTCCCGAAAAGATAAATCAAGGTGTTGAGGTTGGATGGATGGTTCCTATGGAAACTGATCATATGATAAGAGGCTCATAGGGCCAAAGGGAACAGTCCTACCAAAGGAAACAGGTTGAAGGGGAGGAGGGGTAAGCACCCACTGGCGCCGAGTGGGCCAGGCATGGCTTTATCTCAAGTTCCCAGCACTTCCCTCCTTCCTTAGCTCACAACCCCCTGGCGGGGGGCGGGGGGGGTGTCCCGGAAGGTGGGCTTAAGGGGAACACCCTTGCAGTGGGGGCCAGGGAGAAGGGAAGGCAGACTGTAGCCAAGTGAGAAATGGCCCAAGACAAGTCTAACCTCCTTCCCAACACCTGGGCTCTCCTCTGTGTGCCTCTCCTCCCCCTGAATCCTCCACAGCGGTGCCCGCACCACGCAAGAATGCCACTGGGGGCTGAGCCCCCTCTGCCAGGACTAGAGCAGGGACAGGAGGGTCTGAGGGCAGCCAGAGCCAGGGACTCATGGAGAACTGGGTTCACATCCCAAGAGAGATTCAAATTCAACTATCACCTCTGGAACGGGTCCTCTGTGCAGTCCAGGCAGAACAAGGTGTTCTCGCAGTTACTATGTCACTTGGTCCTTGCGGTAGCCCTTCCGGACAGGAGGTATTTATTCTCATTTTCAGCTGAGGGTACCAAGACTCTGCAAGTTGCCCAAAGCCACACAGCCAGAAAGAGGTAAAAGAAAGGCGCAGAGGGCAATGTTCTGGAGAGAAAGCAGAGAGCAGCTGTGACGAGTACCCTCCCACTCACCAGGTGTGGGACCTTAGGTGAGTTGTGTAACCTCTTTGCACCTGAGTTTCCACATCTGTGAAATAGGGCAATAATGGTGCCTTGCTCACGAGGTCGTGGCGAGGGCTAAATAAGTTAATGCTTAGAAAGTGCTGTAACACAGTGCCTGCATTTCGTAAGTGCTATGGAAGTGTGTTTTTTTCTTTTCTTCTTCTTTTTTTTTTTTTAATTTAGAGAGGGAGAGAGAGCATGGGGGGAGGGAGGGGCAGAGGGAGACAGAGAGACAGAGACAGAGACAGAGAGAATCCCAAGCAGGCTCTACGCTCAGCACGAAGTCCAACCTGGGGCTCGATCCTACGACCCTGGGATCATGACCTGAGCCAATACCAAGAGTTGGATGCTTAACTGACCAAGCCACCCAGGAGCCCCTCTGGAAGTGTTTCTATGACCTCTTTTCCTTTTGCCACATGGGCAGGATGGTGAGGGGTCTGGAAACCCTCCAGACAGAAGCACCCAGTTGGTAACCCTGAGGGTGGCAGGCTCACCAGTGCATCATCCGTGTGAAAGAAAGCGCTGGCACCCACTAGTGGAGAAACTGGGTGACAGTGATGGAAAACAGTCCCTGGGGCAAGAGCCAGCCTGCTGGCCTGGAGGAGGTGCTCTGCCCTTCTGCACAAACCCCTTGCCTCTGGCCCCAGGGTGGCTCACTTTTGTGAGAGCACATTCTCAGGGGCGGGGCTTCTAGGGCGCTTAGTTCGCACGCAATTTCACCCCAGTTGGTGTGATTACATGTAGGTCAGTCCGCCTCCCTGCCCCACCCCTGGAGACTCCAGGGCCTCAAGTGCAGAGGATGGTCCTGGCTGAGCTCACCCTCACAGCCACAGTGCCCGGGACCTGCAGGAGATCAGCATCCCTTCACTGAATGTCCCTTTGGAAGAAGCGTTAGGGGTGGATGTGAAATCCATCACGGAACTCTGATCCCAGCATGCTGGCAGGGAGGGGCAGATGCAGACAGGCTGTGAGAGCTACAGGGATGCTCCGGGTCAGCCAGGTGTGGTCAACCACAGAAGGCCAGATCCGAGCCAGGTGTGAAGAGGGCACGGGCCAGAGAGGACCTGCTGTGGAGGGGGCTGAGGTTGCAACCAGGGCGCTATGTCTCCCTACTTCCTACTCACCTCCTTCTCAACCCAGACAAGCCAGGGAACCCCCCTGAACCTTAGTTTCTTCATCTACAAATGGGGTGGGAGCTCACCCAGTAATGGGAGGAGTTAGGAGGCAATGAAGCCCATGGGCTCCGAGCTCGCCACCTGGTAGCGGTGGGGCCCAAAGATCCAGAAACGGACAAGTAGGGGGCAAGGCTGCTGAGGCAGGACGCTGGAAACTTGAGGAGAGTCTGTCTCTGATTCCACTGGCAGATGGAAACTCCTGAGAGGAGTAAAGACCACGGCAGCCGCTAGCCCACCCAACCCAGGCCTCTAACAATGTCCAGAGGGACCAGACTGGGACACAATCTCACATGCTCTGGCTCTCCACCTGGCTCCTCCATTCACCTGGAAGCAACCTCAACTCCCCAAACCCAACCTTCGGAAGGGACTGAAGAAGGAAAGAGGGAGCAGAGATCTCCCGAACTTCATGCCCTGAGACTGCATCTGAGTCCTTCCTCCTTGGCCACTTGGTACTACTCAGTTCAGTTCCACAAACAGCAGGTGCCAGGAGCTGCGGAGGGGGGCCGTGGAAATGATCGGGGACTGGGGCTCCCGATCTCACGGGGCCGACCGGCCCCACAAGGAACGGTGCACTCTTCCCAAAGGGCAAAGGGCTCAGCGACGGGCTGTAAAACTTCACAAGGGAGGTGGTGTCCGAGAGACCTGAGTTTCAACAAATCTCTGGCCCCGCTGGCTAGTCTTGGATGAATTACATCACCTCTGCCAGCCTGTTTCCTCAACTGTAAGATGACGATTACCGCACCAACTTCACAGGCCCTGAATGAGATAACCTGTGTAAAAGGCTCAGCGCAAGTCCAGGCAGCTGTGACGAGGAGAAGCGGGTGGGGGAGATGGAAGGACAACGGTGACCGTTTCAACGCCCGCCCCCCCCCCCCCCCGCCCTTACTCTGGTCTCTCCCGCTGGCTAAAGTCTGAGCCCCTCCATCCGGCCTTTTATTAGATGCCTCTGACCTGCCTCTGGATACCCCCGGAACTACAGAACAAGTCTGACATTGAGCAGTCCCACCAACGTGGGTACAGACTCTACAATTTGCAAAGCACCCTGACACTGTCTCACGGAAACCTCATGACGGGTGTGGGCGGTCAGGAGGGAGGAAATTCTCAGTATCTTCCCTTTACAGATGAGTAGATTGGAGCCAGACAGGGGGCGTGGCACCCCTCAGGTCACACAGCTAGGCGGCGGAAGCCCGGAGACAACACCCAGATCTTTTCTCTGCCTTGTTTCCACTTTTTACCGTGTCTCCCAAGGGGGCAGAAGGAGGAGTCTCTGGCTTACAGGGAGCAAGCTTTTCTGTATGACCATGGTCCTGGCAGAGGAACATGTACCCCAACTTGTCAGCTGAGATCAAGAGTCCCTGCCCTGCCTTCCCAAGGTGAAATCAGGCACTGTCGGTCGAATCGAGCCACCAGTGACGTGAGGCCCTGGCCCTACTAAGGGGCTCTGCTCAGCCTGGGCTTGAGGGAAGGGGAGGGTCTGCAGGGCAGGGCTTGAGGTTTCCCCCGAGGCCTAGTGGGCTGCACAGCTGGGGCACACTGAAGACAAGAGCAGCAGAGCCAGGCTGTAGGGGGCAGGTTGGGGAGCGAGGAGACTGGGACACCACAGAGACCTGGCTCTATCTGGGCCACCATACCTGGCAGGAAAGGAGGTTGCAGAAGCAGATTCAGTCCTTGTCTAGCTAATGTTCATTAGACCAGGTCCTTACAATGGTCTTGGCTCCAAAAACAGGCGAGAAAAGTCTTGTGGGTCCCAGTCGCCAAGGGCTGAGCACCCACGGTGAGCCAGACCCAGAGCTGCGGGCTTCACCTGAGCTATCCCAGTCTCTCCCCAACAATCCAGGCAGCTGGTCCTATTTTGAGATGAGGAAAGTGAGGCTCGGAGGGGTCATGGCACTCATCCAGGGCCTTACAGCTAGAGAGTAGCAGGTGTTCACCTATCCAAAGCTCGTGTTCTTTCCGTTCTCTGGGCTGCTGCACGAGTGAGACTGTCAAGATTGTTACATTTATGTGTCACAACCTGACTGGGCCCAGACATTCGGTCAAAGTTATTCTGAGTGTGCCATGAGGGCATTTCTGAGTGAGATTAACATTTGCATCAGGCAACTGAGTATAGCTGCTTCTCTCTCTGATGGGGGTGGTGGGCCTCATCTAATCAACTGAAGACCCAAGTAGAACAAAAAGGCCTAACAAAAGGGAACTCTTCCTGCCAGTCAAGCTGAGACACGAGTCTCTTCCAGGCTTTAGCCTCAGACTGAAACACTGGCCCTTCTTGGATTTCAAGCCTGCTGGCTTTCAGACTAGAACTCACACTATTTGGCTCTGCTGGTTCTTAGGCCTTCAGACTCAACCTGGAACTATTACATCATTCCTGGGTGTCCAGCTTGCTGACTGCAGATCTTGGTACTTCTTGGCCTCCATAATGAAGTGTGCCAATTCCATGATCAAGGGCAGCTGGGTGGCTCAGTCGGTTAAGTGTCCGACTTCGGCTCAGGTCATGATCTCACGGTTCGTGGGTGCGAGCCCCGCGTCGGGCTCTGGGCTGACAGCTCAGAGCCTGGAGCCCGCTTCGGATTCTGTGTCTCCCTCTGTCTGCCCCTCCCCTGCTTGCACTCTGTCTCTCGCATTGTCTCTGTCGGGCTCTGTGCTGACAGCTTGGAGCCTGGAGCCAGCTTCAGATTCTGTGTCTCCCTGTCTCTCTGCTCCTCCCCCACTCATGCTCTGTCTCTCTCTCAAAAATAAATAAACATTAAAAAAAAATAAATCTCCCTACAGATATAGATAGGCATCCCATTGGTTCTGTTCTCTGAAGGACCAAACCTTAGGCTTCCCAGCACAAGTTGGCTGCGTACAGGGCTGTGAAATGCCTAGCTGCCAGAGGCCAGACATCTGAATACTTAGAACAATCGTCTGATTTGGTCCAAAAGTCCCCTTGGTTCCCAAGGCCCCAACAGGAAGCCTGGCAGGGAGGAGACCTGCCTAGCCAAATGAACAGAGCCAAGTAGCAAAAACCTTGGTTTTCTGTTTTGTTTTGTTTTGTTTTTAAACCAAAATAGCGCCCAAGTACTCAGGAAGGGGTGTGTCAACTCTCTGTGGCACCCCAATGTAAACAGCAATACTTGCAGAGTCCACTAGATGGGGCCAGTGACCCAGAGGAAAGGGCAGAAATGCAACTAACTCCAGGAAGGAAGGTGGGCCGGAAGGAGGTTCATCGGACTGGAATCTTCACCCGTATCCCCAAGTTGGATAAATGCTCCCCACCCCTACCTCGCATGACTTCTAGCCAATGGTGCAAAAAAATCAATTCCGGGGTTCCCAAGCACTTTAGTCAGTTCTCACTGTAGCATCTCTGGATTTCAAAGTCCTCAAAAAAAAAACCCAGTTAATCACTCGTGAGCCACCAAACAAAATGGGCAGCCACAAAGTGAGGAAAGTCACTGGCTCAAAACCTCAGAGCTCCAGGCAAGGGGGGGGGGGGGTCTCCCGTTGCGCCTGTGATCTGTTTCACTGGGAAAAGCACCCACTAGCACCTTTCACCAAGGAATCTAAGAATCGATGGGCAAGCATGCCAGCGAGGCGGTCACGTGATGAGGGAAGGACCCGAGGCAGGAAGCAAGGAGGAAGGCAGGGGGGCGGGGGGAGGCAGAGAAGGGGGATAAAAATGGCAGAGGCACTTCGCTTGTCAGCAAGCAGCTCAGTTTGGCCACACGTTCTCAACTCTCAGCCAGCATCTTGGCTCTGGGTTGGGTCCTACAGTGAATCTTCCTGCACCTGCTCACAGTGGGGTAACAGCTGAGTCCTCCAGGGGGCCTCTGAGCTCTGTTTGGTCAGAGACCTGAAGGCAGAGATGGGAAGCAAGAGTTTTAGCCTTGTTTCCTCTGGTTGGCCTCAGTTCACGCCCCAGAATACTCCCTCCATCACTAGCAAAAATCCTGCCCTGCACGTCGGAGATGGTGGACTCTCGCCTTCCTTAGGATGACAGGGCAACACTCCAGAATGCCAGCTGTGGGGGTCCTGAACCTCACCCGTCCCCTCCACCTCCCACCTGCCCCCACCATCCGTTTCCAAACTTGCACTGCCTGGCAGCCACGAAGCTCTGCCTCAGCCTCTGTTGCCATGGCAACAATGTGGCTTCCCTCAAGTGGGAAGCCGGTTGCCAAGGCCCTTGTTGCCAAAGGCTATAACAGCCACCCCAGTGTGTGAAGAGGGGGTGAGAGCTCTGCGGAGGGGTGGAAGGTGGCCAAGGAGGCTGGGAGGGAAAGAAGCAGGGGGTTCTCCAGAAATGGTAGAGTCCAGGCAGCCCTCCTGTGGAGCGGGGATTGCTGGGCCCTTCGGGAGGGGAACAAGTATCTCACAGCATCTGAGTGACTGCTCCTCGGGGTTGTTGGAGGGAAGAAAGGGGTCCCCCACAGAACGCATCTGGACAAGCCCTTTACCAAGCAGGACCAGACTCTCCATGCCCCAGCCCCCCAAATAGAGGAAGGGCTTTGATTCTCCCCAACTCCAGAAAAACAGCCCCCAGGAGCCCCTCTGCCTCACTTGCTCATGTGTCTCAGGTGCACACATACAAGCTGGGCCCAGACACAGCCAGTCCCTGCGGCCAGGAACGGCATGAATCACAAGGCTTGCAAGCCTCCTGGCCCGTCTCAAAGCACATGCTTAATATTCCTTGTAAAATGCTTCTCTTTGGAGCAGAGCTCCTATCAGCCGACAAGAGGAGAGGGGGACACCATTAGGGCTGATTCCCTTCCAGAGTCAACAGAGGCGGGCAGCATGGGGCGCCCTTGATCTTCAGGGAATGCTATGGAAGCAGCTCACTCCACCTCACAGAGAGCACGGAGACCAGCCTCGCTTTGCTGAGCCGGCATCTGTGCATTTACAGCCCACAGGCCATGTGCGCTGCTCTGGCCCAGAGAGAAGGGCCTGTCCCCTCCCCCAGGCCCCATCCTGCTAGAGGGGCTGGAAGAGAAAGCTGAGAGAGGAAGTGAGGGTGTCCAGAAGGCAGGGGAAGCAGATGGCTGGTAGAGGAGGCAGAGATAGGTGCAGGGGTGGCAGAGAGAGCAGCAGGTGGTGGTGGGGAGCCTAGTCTGAGGGGCCCAGGACTGGGATGAGGTGACAAGGGCGCCAGGTCCACATTTCCCCAGCCCTGCTCTCCCAGTAGCGTCCCAGGCAGGGCCTGGCCCACAACACCCATGCCTGCCTTCCCCGCCCCCCCCCCCCCGGAAGGAAAAGCAGGTGCACCTACCCCAGGCGCCAGCCCCTCAGGTGGGGTGGGGGAGATGCTGTCCCCGCCGCCTTGGCCACGGGCACTGAGCTGGGGCGACATGGTGGGCGACTCGTCGATGTACGGCATGGTCTCCGAGCCCTCCGGGGGCCCCTTCTGCTCCTCATTCCCTTCTCCGTCGTAGTCGTCTGCCCCGTAGCTGAAGTCTGAGACAAGGAACAAGAAAGGCCACTGAGAGTCCTCCACGAGGGCTGCCAGGGACTGATAGCGCAGTGGGCGCCTGCGGCGACCCCCGGCTGCCATGCCCCCCGGTGCGGCATGCACGGCCAGGCCCGGGCGGGGGCTGCGTGGGGGCCCCGGGCCTCGAGAGGGGCTGGGGAGCGCCAGCACGTCCTGGGGCTGCAGTTCAGGGGCTGCTGGGAGTAGGGGAGGAGCAGCTCCACGGTTGCCACCCGCCAAACAGCATGTCAGTCGTGGATTTCGAGCCGCTGTTTCCTCTGCCTCCTGCCTAATTCCAAGTCTAAAAATTCACAGTGGGAGCAGGAGGCAGGACGCTTCCAACTCTCCTCTCTGAGTCACCATTTTGCTTTTTATAGGGAATAAGGAGGTGGGGCGGGCCAGGCGATGTCACTTCCTGAGCCCCTCCTCCTTGGGTACCATTTGTACACCGAGCCGATGCCTGGTGTGGGGGGTAGAGCAGGTTTCGGGGCGGAGGGCTGAGGCACTGCACCCGGGGAGTCCTCACCCCTCTGAACGAGGCCCCTGCACAAGATGGAGCCCAAGACTGGCACAGTGTGGGCGAGAAGGTGGCTCTGGGGCCTGGCAGGGACGTGGTTTCACAGCAGACTCAAAAGCCGGCACTTATTTCTAGAATTTCAATGGAGGCTCCCTTCGGAGAAGAGGGAAGAAAGGGCTGCAGGGAAGTGGAGCTGCCGTTAACCCCCTTGGTGCTGCCAGCACCAACCAGGCTGCAGAGCCCACGCACATACACCCCTCCCGGGAACAGCGGGCCGGGCCCATGGGGGCATAGGGCAGCACCTCAGAAAGGCCCCCAAGCTCCACCGGTGGGGTCTCTCCTGCAGCAGCACAAGCGATCCTCTCACGGCTCCTCACCCCCTGGCTGGGCCTGGTCCCACCGTCCGCTCGGATTTCACTTCTTCCGGGATGTCCTCCCTGGCGTCCCAGCTCAGAACCACAGCACGTGGCCTTCTAGTGCCTCTGTTATCGTGCCCATTTGTCCCTGCACCTCTGGGGCAGGACCCGGGGGGGGGGGGTGCCTCAGTCACTGCTGTGTGCCCAGAACCCACGGGCGGACACGCGGCAGGATCTAGGGAAATGTGCGTGGAGGGAATGAATGAGCAGAGGAATGCACTGTCCCTCTCAGGTCTCAGGCTTGAGCCAAATTCTCCACGGGGCCCTGGCTCCTCCTCTTCTGTCACAACATACCAGCCCCAGGGCAGCCGGCAGCCTGAGAATGGTGTCAACAGGTCACCAGGGCGTCTGGCCACAGCTATACTCAGTCCAATCTGGCCCTTTGGCAGCCGAGAGCTTCCCCCAGCCTCGCTGCACCTGCTCCCTCTGACTTCCTCTCCAGTCCCTGTGCTGACGGCCCATTAAGCTGTCAGAGAACATAAACTATTTTTTTTTCCCCCAGAACAGGCATGCAAGTGAAGAGCCACTGTGATGTGTGTGTGCCATGCACGTGGAAATAGGGCTCACTGACCAGAGGACACAGGACCTATGCGTGAGGTTGGCAGGCGGTGAGCCGACTCTGCTATTTCCATGGGGCAGGAGGGAGAAAGAGAAGCCACAGCATCCATTCTGCCCAAGTCTGGCACTGTGAGGGGGCCCGGCTGTTTGGGGAGACCTACTCACTTTGGAGAAGCACAAGGAGGGAATGGAACATCACGTTAACCTGCCATGTCTCCTCCAGGAGGCTCCAGGCTCTCCTATTGGTGTCTGGAGTCACGGTCAGGGGTTCGAGCTACGAGAACCCTGACCCGGCCAACAGTTCAGATTCCAGCAGGCCGTGCTGACTCTCCTATACGCTGACCTGTGTTTCCAGGGGTCACAGGACCGGATCCGTTGGTCTTAATTTATTTATTTCCAAGGGGCAGAAGGAACAACAGGGAGGGTGGTAAGGCTCGCCTCTACCACACGGTCTGGAGTTGCCTGGGTCACGGCAAGGCGGGAAGGTCTCCGGTGGCCTTCCCTCACGTGTGCACGATTCAGCCTTATCAAGTGGTGGCCACGGACCCGCGTCTCCTGCTCCTCTCAACCCAGCCGCGTCTATACAGCTGTTCTCACCATCCCCTGTTTGCAGACGTCTCTGAGTTTCGGAGAGATTTGCGGCAAGGATCTGAACCCAAGTCTGTCTGTCTCCAAATGCCATCCTTTCCCCTTTGAGCTTCACTGACCTTCCAGAGGAATCTACTTCCGCAGCTCTCCTTGTCAGGGGAGGCTGACCAAAGTGGGGAGGGAAGGGTGCCAGCCATAGCAGTGGGGGAGGCCCAGAAGTGGAGAGAATGCATACAGAGCTCTCTGCAAATGTTCTTAGATGCTTTTCCTTTCGTTCCACCCTCTGTAAAACGCTGACAGCCCAGGAAGTCAGTCAGAGACCCAGAAGAGCCCCTACCAGGAAAAGGGATATAGAAGAAACCCACCCTCAGAGAAGGAAGGAGTCCTGGGGACTCAGGAGGATGGAAAACTACCAAGCACAGGCTTCAGTTTATGAGAGGCCATGGATAGAAAGGCTGAGTTGACCATGGCTTGGCCACTAGGTCTCAAAAGAGAAAAGTCAGAGGAGGCTGCTAACAGCCAATATCCATTTCCCCTCCTGGTAACAGAAATATCACTATATTTGGAGGGGCAGTGTGCCCAGTGGCTAGCTAAAAGACTACTTTCTCTAGTGGTGTGGGCCATGTGAATAAGTTCCAACCAATGAGATGTTAAGTGGATATGTGTGAAACCTTGAGGAAGGCTGCTAAGAAAGATTGGTCTAGCTGTAAGGTATGCCATTCCCCCCTCCCCTCCATGTTTCCTCCTTCTATTGCCAGTTTGGAAAGCAGATGGGATGGCTGGAGCTCCAGCAGCCATATTAAACCATGAGGTGATATTGAGGCTAGAAGCCAGCGCTGAAGGTAGCTGAGTGCAAAGCCAGGAACCTGGGCTGGTGATGGCACAATGAACTGCCATACCACTCCAGGACTGTCCACCTCCAGACTTCTTTTAGAGGAAAGGATAAAAAAATGCTTGTTATGTAAGCCACTATTATTTAGTTTTTATGTTATATGTAGTCAAACTTATTTATAACTGACCCAGATGATTTTCTTGACCTTCTGTCTGAGTGCTTTTCCTACTGCCTTCACTATTCTTTCTAAGTCTCCTTGGTGGAATCCTCTTGCTCTGCCCACCCCTTAAAAATAGGTATTCCTTATATATCCTTACAATAAAGGACCAGTAAAAAGGGACAAACTACTGATACATAGAACAACAGAAATAACTCTTACAAGCATTATGGTAAGTGAAAGAATCCAGACACAAAGGAGCACATCTTGTATGGTTCCACTTACATGACGTTCTAGAACAGACAAAAGTAATCTATGGTTGAAAACAAACAGAAAATAGCAGTTACCTCTGGGGTTGGGGTAGGGACAGCAGTTGATTGTAAGGGGCACAGGGAACTGTCCGGGGTGATAGAAATGTTCTGTGTCTTGACAGGGATTTGGGGTACACAGGTTGACGCCTCCATCACCTTCATCAAATACATATACATATTTCACTAAATATTGGACACTAGTTAATGATATCCACGCTTAAGTGCTGCAGGGAAGAGTACTGCTGTCTTCAACTTACTCTGAAACACAGGAAAAAACGAGATGGAGGGGCGCCTGGGTGGTTCAGATGGTTAAGAGTCCGACTCTTGGGGCGCCTGGGTGGTGCAGTCGGTTGAGCGTCCGACTTCAGCCAGGTCACGATCTCGCGGTCCGTGAGTTCGAGCCCCGCGTCAGGCTCTGGGCTGATGGCTCAGAGCCTGGAGCCTGTTTCCGATTCTGTGTCTCCCTCTCTCTCTGCCCCTCCCTCGTTCATGCTCTGTCTCTCTCTGTCCCAAAAATAAATAAAAACGTTAAAAAAAAAATTAAAAAAGAGTCCGACTCTTGATCTCGGCTCAGGTCATGATCTCACCGTTCATGAGTTCAAGCCCCGCATTGGGCTCTGCCCTGACAGTGTGGAGCCTGCTTGGGATTCTCTCTCCTTCTGTCTCTCTCTCTCTGCCCCTCCCCCGCATATTCTCTCTCTCTCTCTCTCTCTCTCTCTCTCTCTCTCTCTCTCAAAATAAATACATAAACTTTAAAAAATAAAAAAACCCAACAATGTTAACCCCCCTGTAATCAAAGAAAATTGATTTTGTGTGGGGTGGGTGGGGGGGGGGGGTTGTGATTGTTGCTATTTTTCTATCAAATCAGCAAGGTTAAAAAAAAAATACCCAAAGTTTCCAGGGAACAGGTACCCTCAGAGACTTGTGGAGGGTATGGGGGTACATGGCTGGCTTGGGTGGTGGAGTGTGCAACTTTTGATCTCAGGGTTGTTTGAACCCCACGTTGTATGTAGAGATTACTTAAAAATAAAATCTTAGGGGCGCCTGGGTGGCTCAGTCGGCTGGGTGTCCGACTTTGGCTCAGGTCATGATCTTGCAGTTCATGGGTTCAAGCCCCAGGTCGGGCTCTGTGCTGACAACTCAGAGCCTAGAGCCTGCTTTGGATTCTGTCTCCCTCTCTCTCTGTCCCTCCCCTACTCGTGCTGTCTCACTCACTCTCTCTCAAAAATAAATAAAAACATTTTTTAAATTAAAAAATAAAATAAAATCTTAAAAAAAAGAGAAACTCTTGGAGGGTATGTACACCTGGGACAGTTTGTCTGAATTCAGTTTGGTAACTGGTTTTGAAAGCTCTATTTGTTGGCAGAGCTTTTAACCCAGCATAACCCAAGACTATGTCCTCAGAAATTAATTATAAGTGTATCTAGAAATAAGGTTACAGGTTATTAATCACAGGGTTCTTTATGATTGTGAACTATTAAAAACAACCCAAATGATTAATTATGGGGAGCCGGTTGAGTAAAGTATGGTATTTCTCCAAGAAGGACTACTATGTAGCCATTAAAATTATATGGATGGTGATCAACAATATGCCAAAGTATGGAGAGAGCCCAAATGTCCACTGATGGATGAATGGATAAAGAAGATGTGGTATATACATACGATGGAGTATTACTCGGCAATCAGAAAGAATGAAATCTTGCCATTTGCAACTACATGGATGGAACTGGAGGGTATTATGCTAAGTGAAATTAGTCAGAGAAAGACAAATATCATATGACTTCGCTCACATGAAGACTTTAAGAGACAAAACAGATGAACATAAGGGAACAGAAGCAAAAATAATATAAAAACAGGGAGGGGGACAAAGCATAAGAGACTTTCAAATATGGAGAACAAACAGAGGGTTGCTGGAAGGGTTGTGGGAGGGGGATGGGCCAAATGGGTAAGGGGCACTAAGGAATCTACCCCTGAAATCACTGTTGAACTATAATAACTAACTTGGATGTAAATTTTTAAAAAAATTAATATGGATAGTGGGCATCATCTTATTAAGTGAAATGGGAAATAACACCATGTACACTAGGATACTAGGTTTGAAAAAGTAAAAGGGTATGTATTTGCACAGGATAAATGCAAGGCAATAGCACAAAACAATTATGAAGCCCTCAGATTCTAAGAATTCGGGAGAAATTAATACGTGATCTCTGCTCTCTAGCTCCTACCCAATATCCATCTTCCCTTCTCCCCTGGTTTTATATGAGGTGGCAAAGGACCCAGTCCCAGGCAAGACACTCACTTTCTCTGCCTCTCTTACAACCAGAGTGGCCCTTTGACATCGTTCTGGTCAATGAGACCCAGTAAAGCATGATGGGGCCTCAGCAAGGCCTTTGCTTTGATCATTAAAAAGGGACTCCTTGCCTTGAACGCAAATATGACTGGAGTGACAGTGGCCATATTGCTGTCGTGAGGAAATGATCAAGAAAAAACACAGACATTCCCCTTGATGCTTCTGAGCTACTGAACCACATTAGAAACAGTCCATCTTGGGGCGCCTGGGTGGCTCAGTCGGTTAAGCGGCCGACTTCGGCTCAGGCCATGATCTTGCGGTCCGGGAGTTCGAGCCCCGCATCGGGCTCTGTGCTGACTGCTCAGAGCCTGGAGCCTGCTTCAGATTCTGGGTCTCCCTCTCTCTCTGACCCTCCCCCGTTCATGCTCTGTCTCTCTCTGTCTCAAAAATAAATAAACGTTGGGGCGCCTGGGTGGCGCAGTCGGTTAAGCGTCCGACTTCAGCCAGGTCACGATCTCGCGGTCCGTGGGTTCGAGCCCCGCGTCAGGCTCTGGGCTGATGGCTCAGAGCCTGGAGCCTGCTTCCGATTCTGTGTCTCCCTCTCTCTCTGGCCCTCCCCCGTTCATGCTCTGTCTCTCTCTGTCTCAAAAATAAATAAACGTTAAAAAAAATTAAAAAAAAAAAAAAAAAGAAACAGTCCATCTTGTTTTTTATTTAAGTGAAAAATATAAGCCCCTATCTGTTGGATTTTCTGCCACTTAAAACAAACACATTCCTGAGTGATACCCTTCCAGCCCAGCAGAGGAAGGCTGTCCAATAAGCAATAAGACATCACAGGTGCTATGACAGAAGTACTTCACAGGTGAGACAGAGAGGAGGGAGGAGGCAACAGTGTGGGTGAGGGGGCACTGGAAGAGGTTAGGTGGTACTCAGAGGGAGGCGGTTTATTTATTTATTTTGAGAGGGCGTGTGTGCGCACAAGCAGGGGAGGGGCAGAGAGAGAGAGAGGGAGAGAGAGAATCCCGAGCAGGCTCAGCACTGTCAGCACAGACCCCAGTGCAGTGCTTGAACTCCCAAACTGTGAGATCACGACCTGAGCCGAAACCAACAGTCAGACGCTTCACCGACTGAGCCACCCAGGTGCCCCAGAGGGAGGTGGTTTATCGCTGTGGCTAAGAGCGAGACCCTAGGGCCACACGGCTCAGGTTCCAGTCCAGGCTCCATCACTTCCTAACCTCTCTGTGCTCACAAGAGTGCCTGGCACAGGGCAGCCGCCTATAAATGGATATTGGTTAATCGAGTGAATGTGAAAGAGGATGATGAAGGGGCTAAGTGCCCAGGCCTGCTTTGAGGACTAACTGGAATAAGGCACGCAAAGCACTTAGCACATAGTAAGCACCCAATAAATCTTAGTGGCTATTATTAACATTATTAATTGAATCTTGAAAGATGTGTGGGTGCTTGCCAGGCAGATGGGGACGGGAGCAGAGTTCTAGGCAATGAGAAGAGGCTTGGCAAAGGCACAAAGTGTAAAACAGCAGGGCCCCTCAAGGGGACTATAAATAGCCCAGCACGGCTGGGACACTGAATGAGCAGGAGGGTGAGGTGGCAGATAGCGCTGGAGAAGCGGGCACGGACCAGCACACCGAGGGCCTTGTGAACCAAGCTAAGAGTTAGGCAGGACCCAGTGGGGGCCGCTCATCTGGACCATCACCTGCTGTGGGGTCCTGCCAGCCACACCATTGCCAAATATCGCTAACTTCAGATAATGCCGCTCAATGCACCAGTTCCTCTCTCAAGTTACAATGCAGGCAGAAGCCTGTGACCTCCAGATCTCTTAGGAGTCATTCAGATTGGGACCACACGTGAACGTAGGGTACCTATTCCGAGTCTGTAATGGAGCCTGTGCCAGATGACAGAACATGAGCTGACCAGTGACAGACATGGAGACCTCAGACATGCTCCTTTTGGGCAAGGTGAAGAGCTGGCCCGTCTGGGGCGGGTTCAAACCCAAGCGACCAGCCCTCATTTCCACCATCCTAAGCTCTGGTAAGTGCAAGGGGAAGAAAGGGTGCCCAAATGGCTGGAGGCATACAGGTGTCAAGCTGTTTACAACCTTCCCCTAAGACTGTCTAGCACCAATGATGGAAGGGCACAGCCAAGACTATGTCCTGGTACACCCAACCTCCAAAACAGATGCTAAAGGCAGTTTGGGGGATCTTTCCAACCTCTTCTCAGACACTCTAAGAACCTGTGGGTGAGTGCAAGATAAAGTTAAGTTCTAGCTGTGGAATAGTCCTGCGCTCCCAGCAGGGATGCTACGAAGGCTGATACCAGATGATAAGCTTACTCTCTGCCCTAGAACTGACACAGGAGTGGGGAAGAGAAAGCTTGGGAGAACAGCTGGAGGGCAGCCCAGTCCTGACCATCATTCCCACCGAAGCAGCATCCAAGGTCTTCAGAGAACATCCAAAGTCTCTGTCCACCACACGCTGCATCAGGTGGGAACAGAGCACAGGGGCATAGGCTCCATTCCTGCCCTCTGGGATGTCCCAGTGTGGTCCTACACATGCCCACTGTCATCTGTGTCTGTGTGGGGCACAGCCTGATTTCATCTTCCAAGTAACCCCGTGACGGAAAAATCTTACAAACATGTTGAGCAAAAGAAAACCGACACAAAAGAGCACGTACACAGGATTCCACTTATATGAAGTTCAACAACAGGCAAAACAAATGGAGGGTGATAAAAATTCTCATTAGTGGCTCCCTGGGGAGTGGGCTGTGGGAGAGTGTGGGTGTTGACTGGGAAGGGGCATGAGGGAACTTTCTGGGGTGCCGGAAGTCTAGGTGGTGGTTACACAAGTAGACATATGTAAAATTTATTTTTTAAAAAAATTTTTTTAACGTTTATTTGTTTTTGAGACAGAGAGAGACAGAGCATGAACGGGAGAGGGTCAGAGAGAGGGAGACACAGAATCTGAAACAGGCTCCAGGCTCTGAGCCGTCAGCACAGAGCCCGACGCGGGGCTCGAACTCACAGACCGCGAGATCATGACCCGAGCCGAAGTCGGCCGCTCAACCGACTGAGCCACCCAGGCACCCCGACTTATGTAAAATTTAAAACCAAGAAAGTAGTACCATTACGATTCTCATTTACAATTGAGAAAGTGAGGGCGTAGGGAGTGAGGTCACTTGCCAGAGGGATTAGTGGCTGGTAAGTGGAAAACCATGTTGAATAGTAGTCTGACTCCAGGACAAGTGCTTTAACCACTGTCATGAGTGGGACCCGAACAGACAGAAAAAAATCATGTGGGCAGGTTGCTGTCAGGGCCCACAAGAGGAAGAAACAACTGGTGTCAAACTCGGGTGGAGGAAGAGATCCATCTGGAGGCGGGTCTGAGCATCCCTTGACGGGATGCAAGCATCCTTGGGGACGCTTCCCCAAGAGGGGAAGGAAGCAGCTGTTCCAGTGAGAGGAGCAGAGCTGCAGAGAACGGGGTTACAACTGCACCCTTTTGTTTGGGGCACTACTGAACAGTCTGGTGTAGCTGGAGCTGAGGTCCCGGTGCCCTCCTGCATGGATAGAGTCCTTCCAACTTGCCTTTCCTGTCACTAACTCGCAGAAAATGATTCTTCTCCCTGCTCAGACCTCCCTTGGATGCCAGGTGCTGGGCTGAGGCCTGCATCGATCCTGTTGTGAAACTGTGCACGAGTGGTTTTCCAGTGTCAGCCCCCCCCCCCCCGGGGGGGGGCCAGGATGGGCTCATTTCCCACCCCTGCCAAGTCCCCTATCACCCTCAAATTCCTCCTCCAACTAAGCTGGGTCTTCTCTACCTTCTCAGCAGGCCAGGACACTGGCTAGACTCAACAGTTGGGGTCAGTTCTGAGGCTGACAAGCTATATAGGGACCCTCATCTCCCCCACACAGCTGAGGGGCACACAGGGCTATGAAACTTGGCCTCCCTGCAACGTGGTGGGAACTAAGACCCCAAGGCTGACTTATAGTCTAGGGTCATATTGACCATGCCAGAGCTGGGCTGCCACAGAACTGAAAGAACTGTGTTTAATCAGCTCTGAGGGGGTGCCAGGGTGGCTCAGTCGGTTGAGTGTCTGACTCTTGATTTCGGCTCAAGTGGTGATCCCAGAGCTGCGGGATTGAACCTTGTGTCAGGCTCTGCGTGGAGTGTGAGGCCTGCTTAAGATTTTCTCTCTCTCTCTCTGTCTCTTTCTCCCCCCTGCCCCTGGCCCCGTCTCTGGGTGCCTTGGTGGCTCAGTCAGTTGAGCGTCCAACTTCAGCTCCGATCACGATCTCACAGTTCTTGAGTTTGAGTCCCACATAGGGCTTGCTGCTGTCAGGGCAGAGCCTGCTTGGGATTCTCTGTCCTCCCCTCTCTCTGTCCCTCCCCCACTCACATTCTCTCTCTCGCTCAAAAATAAATAAAACATTGGGGGAAAAAAAAGATCCTCTTTTTCCCTCTGCCCCTCTCCCCGACACATGCTCTCTCTCTCTCAATCTCTCTCTCTCTCTAAAAAAAAAAAAATAGCTCTGAGGATTGTCAGCTGGCTGGCTCCAGGCCTCTCTGAGTTTCAGCTACTCATCTTTGAGACAGGGATAACAATGCCCACGTCACAGGCTGGCTGTAGGATGACATTAAATAACATAATTAGGTTAAGGAACTTGGACAGTGTCTGGGCAGACAGAACAGTCCTCAAGAGAGGTCAGCTGAAGGAACAGGAAAGCAGGCTGCACGCCTTCAGGGCCCTGTGACCCCAGATGACCCAGGAGATACCACTGGGAGCCTCTCAGTGGTAGCATGGCACTAAGGTGAGGCATCTCTGGACCAGTATCTTTCCTGTGGAACAAGCCACCTCCTTCTCAGTATCTCCTCCTCTACAACCTATAGAGGAGAGGGCTGGGGAACCAGGATAGCATAGTGGTTAAGGGCATACATAGGCTTTGAGGCAGATTCAGGTTATAATCCCAGTGTTACCACTTAATAGCCATGTGACCTTGGGCAAGCTACTTAAGCTTCCAGATCCTCAGTCTCCTCACCTATAAATGGGGAAAACACATAATCTCATGAGTTTTCCGTGGGGTTCCAGTGAGAAAATATCTGTAGTGTGAGGCACCTGGCCTGGGGCAAATGCTAAATAAATAGTAACCGTCATTACTACCTTGTCCTCTTCCTAAGCATTAAGTGCCCTGGGGGATCTCCTAGTCCTTGAAAAACAAACAAAAAACCAGGGGTCTGGAAACACACAACTGCGTTAGGCTTCCGCAGGCCGTCCTCCATCAGTTGACCCAACTGTGCATCCACCAGCCTATATTCCAGAGGCTCACATTGAGGAAGACGCCACAGGCCATCAGAGTAGCTTAAATCTTAAACTTTCAGACAGTAGTTCCAAACTTTGCTGCACACTAGAATTCCCTGGAAAGTTTGGAAACTGCTGATAACTGGCTCCCGCTCCAGAGATCCATATAGAACTGGTGTGTTCTGGGGGTGGGCTGGGCCTCGGGGCTGTTAAAAGCTCCCCAGGTGATTCTAATGTATTGTAAGGCCGAGAACCACCAGATGGAGACAAGGACCCTGAGTCAATGAAACTGAACTCTGAAACAGCGCTGTGCGAGAAGCGCAGGAAAGGTAACTTGCAAGAGGCGGATATGAATTCAGTTGTGAAGGACGAGGAGGTCTACCTGGGAAGAGGCGAAGGGGCGGACGTAAAGGGCTTGGCTCAGATTGTACACGGCGGGCCGGCTGTCCCATTCGTGCAGGGCCTGCAGCCGCCCCCTGGCCCACAGGGTAGCCTCCTCAGGACCCAGAGGATCTCACGCAGGCTTGGAGCAGGGGCACTAACCCAGCAAAGGGGCAACTGGAAGACAGGGCATCAGCGACGGGGGCAGCCGGTTTCTGGAGGCGCCGCTGCACAGTTGGAGTTAGAGAGACCGGTTCTGGCTCTGCCTGGCTGTTGAGACAGACTCAATGCTTCCACCCCGAGGGGGTGAGGCTCAGCTTCTGGTTGCCATGGAGATTCGATCAGATCCTCTACCTCTGGGCTCCCTTGAGGAGGGAGGCAGACCAGGGCCTCCTGGAGAAGCCAGGGCCCCAGAGCCTGAGACAAAGGAATCCTAGGTCTTGGGGTTCAGTGGCAGGGGCAGAAATGGCAGGTAAGGGGCCTGCCAACAGCCCTGGGCAGAGAAGGGAGAGGGGCTTCCCCAGTGTCCGGGCTCAGAGAGATTGAAGAGAAACACTATTATCTGCACCATGTTTCACAGCGTACAAAGCAAGACCCAAGTCAGGGTCTCACAACATGTGGAGGTTGTCAGAGTAGCTATTACTCCCCCATTTTACACAGGGGGAAACTGAGGCTCAAAGAGGTTCTAGGTCTTGTCCAGGGCCACCTGGTTAACAAACAACTGACCGACGATTTAGAGTCTACTCTTTGGAGCAAGTCCATTGCCTTCTGACTTTGACATAATGTGCCACCCAGGCACAGGGGCCTAGGATTTCTAATTGCTCTGTCGAAAAAGCAGCTCTAAGCCCGCTGAACATAGAGGAATTTTGGTGCAGAATGGTTAGATGACCTTGCTAGAAGGGAGGGAATCTTTAGGTGTAAATGAACAATAGTCATTCAACAAACATCTACGTTATTATGCGCCAGATGCAATGAGAGAAACAGACCCCACACAGGACTGGACACTCCCACCACTACTGCCAGTAGCCTATCAGCCAGTCAGTGGGCTGCAATGAGTCAAGCCCGGGGCCAGAAGTCAAACAAAGCTGGGTTCTGGTCCCAGATTTTCTGGACTTCCTGCAAAGTGCTCATTTTTCGGGAGACTCCACTTTCTCACTGTGAAATGGGAAGACACAGCTGTCCTGCCCACTCCGCGGGGCTTCTCTGAAGAGCAGTGTAAGCTACCAAAGAAGAAAAGCGTTTCACAACCAGCGCAGCATTCGATCAATCAGACAAGAAACATTCCTCTACAAAGAAAGTCCAACTCACATGCATTAGGTCTTTGGTATATTCTAGTTTCCCCCACTAGGTGGCAGGAATCTGGAGGGCAGGGACAGCCCTCATCTGGCACTCAGAACAATAGTCACACCTAGCGGACGCTTGGTAACTGCCAACTGTCGGATACAATTCCCTAAAACTCCTCCGAATCTCCTCCCCTAACAACCAATTCACTTATTTAGGGTCTTGGGCCAGGAGGTCACTCTGACACATCCCATAGGAGTTCTAACCCTTGTTAGAGTTAACAGCTTTAACTTTAGTCTCCCGCTTCCTCCCTGAACTGCCGTGAACTGGTGAGAAGTAAGGATCCTGGACTGATTTGATTTAAGGCTCTGCTCTTCTGACCCTCTGCCTGCTGCTGGTGGGAGTGCCTCTTGGCCCCAAAGAGGCAGAAGATGGAGTGGACAGGAGGCAATGAAGAGGGAGAATCAAAGGGCCGTTATGACAATGACTTTCAAATCCAATCTCACTTAGCACCCGCCTGGAATGGCCTCCTTAGAGCCCCTCTCCCATATATGGTTTCATGAGTCCCTAGAGTATTTATGAAAAATTAAATGACTCTCAATCTAGTGCTGAGAAGCAGAAACGGATAGTTCAGAAAACAGATAAGTAATGTAAGGTCCAGAGGGGTCAGTAAGACCCCTAAAGCAGCCTTGTACTTTGGTGGCAGCCAGGGTCAGAATCTACAACCTCTGCCCTCCACACTGGGGGTTCCTTTCAATCGTAGGGCCAAGTGGCCCCTGGTGGGAGCCTGGGAGCCAAGACATTTCCAGCCTGCACGTGCTTGCACACACCCCCACATCCACCCACAGCAACACGCCGTATCTCTGTCCATTGCTGCCAGGAGGCCAGACTCGCTGGCATTCAGCTCACGCTGTTGACTCTCCACAAAGCTTTCCTAGACCTTAAAAATAATTCTATTGTTGAACAAGGCCATACAAGGGTACCTCAAAATTCACGCCCTTCTCTGTCCCCTCAGCTCCAGAGGGTCAGTGTTTCTGCCTATTCCAACTTCCTTTTGTCACCCACTGAGGGGAGATGAGAGGACCTCCCCAAATCAATGGCCTCTTCCTGAAACACCAAGTCACCTTTCCTCAGGAGTTGTACAAAGCCAGGTGAGGGCTGTGCTGGGAAAGAGCAATGTGGTTTGCCCAGCCAGCTTCTTTCTGCTCTTGGCCCACATGCACACATACATGCACACAGAGAGGCACACACAGGCACACACACATATACACACACGCACACCCATGCACATAGGCACACACAGGTACATACTCACATCCGCATCAAGGCCCTGACACCTTCTGACTCTCTCTGCTCTGGTCAGCCCTTGTGAAAGTTCTCCATTCTCCTTCCCCTGCTACAGTCACCTCGGGGGCCGTGGGTTCAGAAGGTGCAGCCTCCATCGGCTGGGACCCTGAGTGACCATGTGGAGCGGAGGCCCCTGTCTACCAGTGAGGGACCGGTGTGAGCAAGCAGTAAACCTTGCTGGTGTTAAGTCATGGGGATTCCAGAACTGATTGGTACTGCAGCATATCCAGCCTACCCTAAAACATCTTCAACTGCTCCATTTAAGGTCAGCTGGCCAGTCCCAGGCTCAAAGGAGCTCCACGTGCACTTCCCACTGCCCAACAGTCCTTTCTGCTAACACCACCCATACCAGGCTCATGGTGGACAACAGCCACCCTCCTCCTATACAGGAGGGAACCAAGAACCCAGCACCCTCTTCCGAGGGCAGAGGGGAAGGAAATCTGGAACGTCCTCATGCAAGTAGATTGGTTCCAGAAGCACCAACAGTTTAGTGTCTGGTAGAGGACGGCACCAGAGGGCCAAGCCTTCCCCACCCACTTGGCTCCCCACCCACTCTCCCAGGACCAAGGCAGTGAGCCCATCCCTGACCAAGTCTCAGGGATGGCCTATTGCTCTTGTGTGAAGTAAGCCCAAAAGTAGACTGGGAAACACCTGTATTCATTGGAGCATTATCCGCAACAGCCAAAAGGTGGAAGAAACCCACGTCTCTACTGACAGATAAATGGACACGCAAAATGTAAATGTGGTACATACATACTGTGGAATATTACCCAGCCTTCAAAAGGAAAAGAATTCTGAAACATGCTACGCTGTGGATGGATCTTGAGGACACTGTGCTGAGTGAAATCAGCAGCCACAAAAAAGACAAATACTGTGTGATTCCATTCATGTGAGGCGCTTAGAGCAGTCAAATTCACAGACACAGGAAGTGGGATGACGGTTGCCAGGGGCTTGGTCAGCAAGAAGCGGGAGTTAGTGTTTAATGGATGCAGAGTCTCAGTTTTGCAAGATGAAGAGAGTTCCGGAGATGGATGGCGGCAAAGGTTGTGCAACACTGTAACTGTACTAATGCACGGAACGGCACACTTGAAAAATGATGATGATGGTAAATTTTACGGTTTATGTATCTTATCACAATTTAAAAATAGAATAAAGCATAATTTTTTTTTAAAACAAAAAAGCAGGGGCGCCTGGGTGGCTCAGTCGGTTGAGTGGCCGACCTCGGCTCAGGTCACGATCTCACGGTCCGTGAGTTCGAGCCCCGCGTCGGGCTCTGTGCTGACAGCTCGGAGCCTGGAGCCTGTTTCGGATTCTGTGTCTCCCTCTCTCTGACCCTCCCCCGTTCATGCTCTGTCTCTCTCTGTCTCAAAAATAAATAAACGTTAAAAAAATTTTTTTCATAAATAAATAAAACAAAAAAGCAGACAGGAAGGACCAAAAGGAGCAAAATCAGAGACAGAAACCCTTTCATGGGGATTACCAAGGGGCTAGGGGACTAAACCAGGCCTGGAACCCACTTAATTTCCAAGAGGGCTTTGGAGTCGCTTTCTGAGTTACAAAAGTAGGTTCTACCTCCAGAGTTCATTTCTGTTTTGCTGCCAACTTCCTGGCACAAGACAAGCCTGGCTCTGCCCTAGGCAGGGGCTAACAGGCATCTGTCAGCTCCAATGCCAATACTCCTTCTCCCACCAGACAGCATCTGGGCACCCACTACAGCCTTCAACCTGCCAATGCCAATGGCAATGTCTTGGAGAGCACGCAGAATGCCCCCAGGGGGTCATGGCTGGAAATGTAACTTCCCCCAGGTCACCACTTCCCCCGGCTGGACCCCTACCCCTCTGTCACTTCCCAAGTCCTCCATGCAGATCCACACAGCTCCACCCTCCCACCTGGCTGGGAGAGACGCCAGCCTTACCTCCCGCAGGAAGGCAGCCTCCTCCAAGAATCAAGCTCAGGACCAGACCTGGCCCAGGGGCTGATGGGGATGGGGGAGGGAAAGGAAAAAGAGATGTGCCAACGTGGCTCTCATAACAAGTGTGGCCGTGTCTAGACCACAGGCCAGAAAGGACAGGCCAAGAGAGACAGGTACCAGGGCTCACAGGTCCGGCAGGACCTTCCCTGCTTCGGGTAATTACACTGGACCATCTGAGTGCACGCAGACTGGTGGGATGAGGCTGGAGCTGCAATGGCAATGCAAGGTCAATCATGTCTGCTCCCAGAAGAGCTCCTGAAAATGTCCCTTCCACACCTGGGCATGTGAGCGTGAGAGGAGAGAAGGTGCACAATACCCACAAAACCAGGGCATGGCTGATGTCAGAGGCCACACCTCATACATAGGACCTGCAGGCAGGCAGGTGGGCACATGGCAGTGTCCCAGGAAAATGAGAGCAAGATTCTGAACTGGGGACAAGAGAAGGGTGATAGGGCCTGAGGCTTCCTCTAGGAGCCATGAAGGGGCATAGTAGCATGTGGTGCTTTGAGAACACCGGCTCTGGAGCCAGGCTATTTGAAATCAAATCTCAGTTTTAGCTGTGTGACCTGGGGCAACTTGCTTAACCTCTCTGTGCTTGAGTTTCCTCCTTTATAAAATGAAGACAAAAATAGTAACACTATCTCATAGAGCTTTGTGATGGTTAAATGAGTTAGCTCAAGACCAGTAACGTTAGCGGCTGTTATTGTTGATCTTCTTCTCGTTATTATTATTTATCCCCCAAATCCTGGTCCTGGGAAGGACACTGAGAGGAAGCCCAGTTTGCCTGGTGTCTTCTCAGGGATTGGAAGGAGATGCACATCGTGTGCACACTCCATAGGTTACCCAAGCACCCAAAGACACACAAGAGAACAGCCCACACACGCGGCAGTCCTTCCACTTTCCCTGCCTGCTTCTTCTGGGGCCACTGTCCACTCTCAGCTCCAGACCCAAGCTCCCTCCTGGGAGCCTGGGGCCCTTCAACAGGATTAGGCTAGCAATCCAGGTGTGTGGTCTGCAGCAATTTGTGCTTCAGCTCTACACCAGAGGCGGCAGAGCCCGCAGCCCCCTGGGAACCACAAAGGCAGGAAGGGAAGAAGGGAGGGCCCTCGTGCACACAGGTACAGGTGTCTCTGGGCTCCCGGAAATGCACAGGCCACAGCCATTAACGCACAGAAGCTCATAAGTGGGGTCCTGAGCCTTCCCTCCCATTGCTGGTATACTGACGTGCTTGCACGTACACACACACTCCTCAGACTGGGCCACACAAGCTAACTCCCTATCATCTTTCCAGAAGGTAAGAGCAGAGACAGTAGTCATGGAGCTTATGCTCTGGAGCCGGACTATCTGGGCTTGAATCCCAGCTCTGCCTCTTACCAGCTGTGTGATCTTGGGCAAGTCACTTAACATCTCTGTGCCTCTGTTTCATGTTCAAAATAGAAGAGCACTCAAACTCTCAGGGTTTCTGCGAGGATGAAATGAGTAAATACATTTGAAGTGCACACAGAACAGTGCCAGCACCACCTAAGTATTATCTACTTATCGCTGTGTCTCATAAACTCAGCAAGTCAGGTCTTCTGATTGCTAGGCTGTTGCAGAGGCCCTGGTCCCCCTGGCTCTACATCTTACCCTGGACCAGTTCACCAAACATCTCTCTGCTGACAATTCATCTGACATTTAACCTTCACCCCTAGAGGGCCCCAGGCAGAATTCCCAAGCTCAGTCTATGAACCAAGCCTGGACTTTGTCAATGCCCTGCCCTGACATCACCAACTGCTTCCTGGGTTTTCCTCTGTCCACAGGCAACACCCACATTTTCCTCTGTCCACAGGCAACACCCACATCTCTCATGCTTCCCGTTCAGAAATTAGAAAGAGCTCCAGTCAACCATGCCCCACACAGAACATGTGGTTTTCTCTGGGAGAAAACTGGAAGATGTACAGTGTGTTTCTTTACTAGACATCCTAAGAGGTCCTGATTCTAGCGGGATCTGGAATGCAAAAGAACACTGGACACGAAGCCCAAAGATTTAGGTTTAATTCTTTGGGCAAGTCACTTTAAATTCTATCGGTCCCTGAGTCTGCTCCTCTGCAAAATGGGGACAGTGTTACCTACTCCGTAGGGGTAAGGAGATGATAAAACGATGAACTAATATTTAGTGCAGTGCCCAGCACATAGCACGTGCTTGATGCAACTGGAATGCGCACTTTATTTTTAATGTTTATTTATTTTTGAGAGAGGGCAGGGCAGCGAGAAAGGGAGACAGAGTATCTGAAACAGGCTCTGCGCTGACAGCACAGAGCCCGATGCAGAGCTCGAACTCAGGAACTGTGAGATTGTGACCTGAGCTGAAGTTGGACGCTTAACCAACAGGGCCACCCAGATGCCCCTGGAATGTGGACTTTTTACCTCCTTTCCCATTATAAGCAAAATGTGGGAGAAGAGAACTGAACCGAGGTACCAGGCTGGCTTGGTCAAGCAGTTTATTATCGTTAGCAAGATGAGCTCTGTTAGGTGCTTTAGAAAAAAAACCATGATGCAGCCTGGGCAGGTTTTATTGGCCCAGAGCCGCCCTCTGTACAGGGTGACAGGTTACATTCTGGATCCCTTCCTTCCCCCAGAATCTGGTTTACTTGGTCAAATCACCCACTATTTCCAGAATGAGGAAGAAGGGCTAAGGGAGCCACTTGTGTCTTCCAGGCACACACGCCCGACCTGGTCAATGCCTACACGGCTTTTGGAGCAGCTACTCCATCATGCCTACCTAAGCAGATGACACATCTCTCCTTGGAAGGGGTAGAAACACAAGCCCACAGGCCCGTGTGCCTATCACATGGCCGCATCACAAGGCGAGAAAACCACACCCTGCAACTAACTCATCCTTCTCACTGGTTTGAAGCCTAGTGGTCACCATAGCAACAGGCTCCCGCTCCAGCCTGCCAGGCGGTGCTGACGCAATTCTCAGGCAGCGAGCAACTTGGACTCGGCTCACACAGCTCTGTTCCCACTTGGGGGCGGGTGAAAGGGGAGAACAAATGAAGAGGGAGGATGTGGGCACACACCCCACAGAAATCTCTGCTCTCCCTCCAGTTCTGTCCAAGGACTGGAAATAAGGGATGTGGGCCCTGGAGCAAGCGATACATTGCCCTCTAGTGCGTCTAACAAATACAGTGTCACCGCAGTGGCTGCCACTTCTAGAAGATTCACCTCCAGGGTCTTAGGAGATCTGGAGGAGGGGGAGACAGACTGCACCACAGGCCTCTCCACCACCACGCGGCCCCTTCCCTGCCTTTGGAGCCAGCACCCCACCAGCTAAGCACCTGTGCTTCCCTCAGCCCACAGGCAGCCCAGCAATGCAGAATTCAACAGGTGAAGCTTTACAGCTCTCTGCTCTGTCGTGTTCTCTGCCTGTGTTGCATGAAAGTAGCCGTAAGACTGGAACTCCCCTGCAAGCTAAAATGTCCCCATGATCCCCATCCTCCCAGCTCCCTATCCCACCCCACAAAAGTCTTATTCACTGGCTGGAGTCAACGTGAGACAACAGTCCCACGCAGAGGACATATTGGCCAAGAGCCACTCGACCTCTTAAAGCATCCAAGTCCCCCAACCTCATGGAACAAGAACTCAGAAAGGAGGGGGATCAGGGGCTCCTAGGTGGCTCCGTCAGTTAGACATCCGACTTGGGCTCAGGTCACGATCTCGCGGCTTGTGAGTTCGAGCCCCACATGGGGCTTTGTGCTGACAGCTCAGAGCCTGGGGCCTGCTTCAGATTCTGTGTCTCCCTCCCTCTCTGCTCCTCCCCTGCTCCTGCTCTGTCTCTCTCTCTCTCTCAAAAATAAATAAACATAAAAAAAAAGAAAGAAATGAGGGGGGATCAGGTCACACACTGCCACCCACCCACCCTATACCCCACACTCGAGAAACAGGGAAGGAAGCCATGTTAGGACCAGAACTTGGCAACGCTAATGGCCCTTTCCAGTCTCCCAGCGCCTACCCATGGATGCAGGGCTCTCCCTCCCAAGGCTGTTGTCCTGGTGAAGATGCCTCCAGTGCCAGGAATGCTTCCCTCCTGCAGGCCCCACTCCCTTCTCCATCCCAAGAGCCACTTCCCGCCCTGTGTCCCCTCCTACCTGGCCTGCATCAAGGGCATCCACCCAATCAGAAGCTGTGCTTTGGCACAAACAGGCCCTGCTCTGGGACCTTGCCCCCTGCACTGGGAGATGTGCTGGCGGGTGCAGGTAGAGGCAGGGAAAGCACGCCTCCACAGCACCCTCCCCGTGTGCCTTCAGGGGCCAGTCACACGGGGCCCTCCCAGTGGTCACCTGACAGATGCGGGAAGTGGTTAACCCCAGAGGCCACTTGGGAGCTGGTGTTCGGCTGTGGGATGTCCCGGTAACACATCCAGCAGGAGCCTCCGGGGCTGCTGACAACACATGGGCAGAGATGGTAAACGGTTAAAGCCAGAGGTGGCTTTCCACATAGATCGATCAATGGAGTAGATGTGAGACGCCAGAAATAAACACATCTCTGTATGGCCAACTGATTTTTAACAAGGGTGCCGGGACCTTCAATAATTTTTTTCAACAAATGGTGTTGAGATGGCTGGATATCCGCCTCCAAGAGAATGACGTTAGACCCTTATTTCATACTTTATTTCACATACAAAAATGAACTCAAAATGGATCGAAGACCTACACATAAGAGCCAAAACTATGAAACTCTTAAAGGAAAACATAGGAGGAAAGCTCATGACCTTGGATTTGAAGAAGGACACCAAAAGCAACAAAAGAAAACACAGATAAACTGAATGTCATCAAAATCAAAAGCTTTTGTGCTTCAAAGGACACTATCAAGACAGTGAAAAGATAACCACAGAGTGGGGGGAAAATATTTGCAAATCATGTATCTGACAAGGGTCTTGTGGCTAGAATATGTAAAGAAACCTTACAACTCAACAATAAGAAGACACATAACCTGGGGCACCAGGGTGGCTCAGTTGGTTGAGCGTCCGACTCTCAATTTCGGCTCAGGTCATGATCTCAGGGTCATGGGATCGAGCCCTGTGACTGGCTCCGCACTGAGAGTGGAGCTTGCTTAAGATTCTCTCTCTCTCTCTCTCTCTCTCTCTCTCTCTCTCTCTCTCTCCCTCCGCTCTTCTACCCCACTCATGCACGTGCTCTCTCTGTCTCAAATACGAAAGTTACAAGTCTATTTTAAAAAAAAAGAAGAGGGGCGCCTGGGTGGCGCAGTCGGTTAAGCGTCCGACTTCAGCCAGGTCACGATCTCGCGGTCCGGGAGTTCGAGCCCCGCGTCAGGCTCTGGGCTGATGGCTCAGAGCCTGGAGCCTGTTTCCGATTCTGTGTCTCCCTCTCTCTCTGCCCCTCGCCCGTTCATGCTCTGTCTCTCTCTGTCCCAAAAATAAATAAACGTTGGAAAAAAAATTAAAAAATAAATAAAAAAAAAGAAGAAGACATGTGACCCAAGTAAAAAACAGGCAAAGGATCGAATAGACATTTCTCCAAGGAGGGTAAAGGCGGCTTCCCTCCATTCCACTGACAGATAATATCCGGTGTGTACCTACTATGTGCCAGGTGCTGGGCAGGCAATGGGGACACAACTCGGAAACAAAGCAGACTCAGCCTCTGCCTTCATGAAGTTTACAGCCAGTGGACAGAGAGTACACATCGACTATGTGTCTGGTGTATGTACTAACTCCCTTAATTCTCACAATGAGGTAGATACTCTCACAGCTCCTGTTTTACAGATCAGGAAACTGAGGCACAGAGAGGTTAGGTAACTAGCTCAAGATCACACAGCTCATAAGTGGCAGGGCAGAGGTTTACACCTACAACAGTCTTCTCTCCAGAGTCCGTGTCCTGAACAATTGCATGATACTGAGCATTATCAGAAGTGATTCATTCTAGTGGGAGTCAGAGAGAGCCGTTTGAGGGACAGGATGGTGAACTGGCTTTGAATCTCTTCTTGAGGCCAGCAAATGGGGAAGGCAGAGACATGGAAGCAAGAATCAATTCTGAGGGAGTCAGAGGTACTTGAGCAGACAGGATAAAAGCACGGTGAGGGGTGGGGGGAGTGCTGTGGCCAAAGAAGCCAGCAAGCCTTGCCACAGAGGTCGAGGTCGGGAAGGGGGCTCCTCCCTCCCAAAGGCCAATGGGGAGCACAAAAAGGTTTTAAGCAGGAGGGAAACCTGATCCTACTTGAATTTTAAAATGGTTGGAGGTGGCCGGGAGGGGCTGTCAGGGGAGGACAAGGGTCTGGCTAACCAGCTGTGGAGGGCTGGGGAAAGATGATTCAAGTGCACGCGGTGGCCAACAGTGGGCCGGGGGCAGCCCATACCATCCTTCTCCTCATTGCTCCCGTGTCTATCATGAGACTGGGGTGGGCAGGGTGGGCATCTGCTGGCCACCAAGGGGCAGAAGGAAAGGTGCTCACCGCAGGGTGCGCCATGCCTCGTGTCTGCACAGCCGGCCCCCATGTTTGACTCCAGCACGCTCCTCCTCCTCGTTAAGGACAATAAGAGCCGGGCGTGGGAGGGGGACCACATTAAGACCCACCCCCACCAGCCTACACCACTCAGTATTCTAAGGTGCATTTACGTCCCTAGAGAGAGCCCAGGACTCCAGCTGCAGGGCTCATGAGTGGAGCATTCCAAGAAATGAGCTTTTGCAGAGACGGACCTGGGGCCAGGTGGTTTCCCTTCACACAAGCAACAGTGTCCTGTGAGAAAATAAATCTCTTTTCTTTTTTTTTCTTTTTCTTTTCATCTTATTTTATTTCTTCATCATGACAGGTGCACTCCTTAATCCCTATCACCTGTTTCCCCCATCCCCCTACCCACCTTCCCTCTGGTAACCATCAGTTTATTCTCTATAGTTAAGAGTCTTTTTCTTGGATTGTCCCTCTTTTTTTTTTTTTTTTTTGCCTTTGCTCCTTGAATTCCACATATGAGTGAGGTCATATGGTATTTGTCTTTCTTTAACAGACTTATTTCATTTAGCCTTATACTCTGTAGCTTCATCCATGTTGTTGCAAATAGCAAGATTTCATTCCTCTTTATGGCTGAGTAATATTCCATTGTATATACATACATCTTCTTTATCCACTCATCTATCAAGGGACATTGGGCCATTTCCATGTATTTGCTGTTGTAAATAATGCTGCAGTAAACCACAGGGGCACATCTATCCCTTTGAATTAGTGTGTTTGTGTTTTTGGGGTAAATACCCAGTAGTGTGATTCCTAAAAATAAATCTCTTTTCATGCCGTTGTTGTTATTTAAGAGCCATCTCCTGAATTTGGGGCTGGGTAAGCAGTAGAGGGCGAAGCCAGATGCTGTACTAAAAGCCTCGTGTGCATTATCTTATTCAATTCTCTTAACAACTATGTGGCAAGTTCTTTTATTGCCTCCGTTTTGTAGATGAGTAAGCAGAGGCCCAGGAAGGTCAAATAACTTGCTCATGGCTACACGGCTAGTTAATGGTGAAGCTGGGCTCTGAATACAGGCAGCCAGGGTCCAGAACCAGCTCTTCCATCCACCTCCAACTTCCTTTTAACTGGGTGTTTTGACCTCTTCCCAATGTAGCCATTGTGTTCAGAGATATTAGCAAAGAATTAGACAGGTTTCAGGCCCTGACACACAGTTGGGTTCAGGAATAATAGTAACAGCCTAGACTTACACAAAAAAATTAATTCATTTCATCCTCACACCACCCCATGAGGTAGGTACTACCAATATCCCCATTTTACAGATGAGGGAATTGAGGCACAGAGAGGTTACATGTCTTGCCCAAGGTCACACAGCTGCTTAGTGGTCAAGCTTGGAACCCGGGCAGTCTGGTTCCAGACACTATCCTCTCTCTTGCTACCTGACTGAATCAGTAATGCTACAGTGCACACACTTCTAACATGTCCAGAGATCTGGTCTCTCAGGCCACAGTTCATGAGATGGGCCACTAGGGCAAGGCCACAGGTAGAAAATGTCCAGTAGGAGTGGGGAGATGTCTACAGTCACGACAGATGGAAGGGTGGGAACCAGCAGGCACAGTGGTCTTCGGGTGTGTGAGCAGACAGTCCTGGTGAGACAGCAACAGGGCATCCCTGTGCCTACCTGCTGGGCACAGAACCACAGGGCCATTGAGCCAGACACATGAGGGGGCACACTCAGCCGCTGCAAATTGACCTATTAGTGCATCATGAATCTGTTTGGCAGGTCACCTCTTGGAATCGATGAAAAAGGAGCATCTCACGGACTAAGAGTAGGTATTGTTTTGTGAAGCCCATATATATAGTTTGTGTGTGTGCTGTGTTGCAGTGTAAAATGATTTTCCTACCATGGATTTTGTCCAAAGGTATAGAAATAGTATACTTTAGACCTATACTTTGGTAGTAGTACAGTATGACTACTAAATAAGTTGTGGTTTATTCCTAGGATGGAATTCTATGCAGCTTTGACAATGAATAATCTAAAGCCACAGGCAAGAACGAAGATGAATCTCAAAAACATAATTTTAAACAGAAAAAGGCAAGTCACAGAAAAATACTCATACTATGATTCCCTTTCTATGGATTGTTGGCAAACCGGCACAGTTACATTGTTTAGGAATACACGCCTATGCAGTAACACTCTGAAGAAAAGCAGGGGATGCTTACCGCAAAATTCAGGACGGTGGTTACCTCCGCTTGCAGTGGGGGAGGGGGGCCGTGAGGGTGAGTGCGACGTGATGAATTGTGTCCTCTAAAAAAGATACGTTAGAGTCTTAACCCCCAGTACCTCAGAATGTGACTCATTTGGAAACACGGTCTTTACAGAGCTAATCGAGTTAAAATGAGGTCATTAGGGTGGGCCCTAATCCAACATGACTATTTTCTTTATACAAAGGGGAAATTTGGATGCAGAGACACTGGGAGAACACCATGTAAAAATGGAAGGCAGAGGTCAATCCGGGTGATACATCTACAAGCCAAGGATTGCCAGCAAACCAGCAGAAGCTAGGAGAGAGGCACAGAACAGATTCTGCCTCACAGCCTCAGAAGGGATCAACCCTGCTGGCACCTTGATCTTGGACTTCTGGTCTTCAGAAGCGTGAGCCAACACATCTCTGTTGTTTAAGCAGCCCAGTCTGTGGCACTTTATATTAGCAAACTAACACAGTGAGGCACACAGCAGCTTCTCCTGCCTGGCAAATGTCTCTTTAAACTTAATGGAGGACAGGAGCCCCTGGGTGGCTCAGTCCGTTAAGCGTCTGACTTCGGCTCAGGTCATGATCTTGTGGTTTTTGAGTTCGAGCCCCATGTTGAGCTCTGTGCTGACAGCCTGGAGCCTGCTTCAGATTCTGTGTCTCTCCCTCTCTCTACCCCTGCCCCACTCACTCATGCTGTCTCTCAAAAATAAATAAACGTTAAAAAAAAAAAAAAAAAGCTTAATGGAGGACAAATGGGTATTTGTTTTGTAAGTCTTTTTTTTTTTTTAAGCTTATTTATTTGTCTTGAGAGAGGGCACATGCATGTGGGGGAGGGGCACACATGCAACCGGGGGAAGGGCAGAGAGAAGGAGAGAGAGAATCCCAAGCAGGCTCCACACTGCCAGCATGGAGCCTGATATGTGGGGTTTGAACCCACAAATCGTGAGATCATGACTTGAGCCGAAACCAAGAGTGGGACACTTAACCGACTGAGCCACCCAGGCGCCCCATACGTCTTTATTAAACCAAGCCTAGATATTTTATATACCCTTTAGTATATATGCTATATTTTCATATAGAAAATAGAAAGAAAAACCATATAGGGATAATCCAACCATTACATTTTACAGTTAAGGGCACCAAGGACCTGCCTAAGATCACACAGCCAGGGAGCAGCCAAGCTCGGAGAAGAACCCAGGTCTCCTGCCTCCCAGTTCAGTGAAGGCCATTGTCATAGCCACAGCCCAGAGTTACCCAGGGAAGGCTGAATTCTGTTCAGAGCACAAGGAACCCAGAACTGCTCTGGGACTGAGCAGGGACGCTTCGCTCTTTTGTGCCACAGACCCATGGCAATCTGGTGAAGTGAATGGACCTTTTTCTGAAGAATGTTTTGAAATGCATAAAGTACGTAGGACCACAAGGGAAATCAGTTACTCTGAAACGCTATGCCAGCTATGGGGATCCTAGTGAATCCAAGAGAATTAACTGATTAGTGCCTGTGCACAGTAGGACTCAATATAGGTCAGCGATGGTTACTGTTAATATTAGGAGCTGCTTCCATGACCTTGGACCTGGGTCAGTGATGCTGAGGAGAGAGATCAGGGACCCACACCTTGGAGCCTGCAGACATTGTCGGGTCCGGATTCAGCTGAAGGATGCAAGGATGCTACTCCCTGAACTTGAGGCCCCTGTGAGTGATGGCATCACCAGGGAGGGGTGCTATCTGCAAAGAATAGGTCTCTCAGGACAGAGAGGAGAGGTTCCCATAGCAGGCCTTGCCTGGAGACAGGGAGGCGGGCCCTACAGGAAAGCACAAACACTGCCAGGAACAGAACCCTGAGGGCCTGTGACCACAGTGCCTGTGGTCTCCTGTATTGCTAAAGGGCAGAAGGTGACATTTAATGGGTGCATCTATGGGCCTGGCATCTCTGCACGTTATGTAACTGAATTTAAAAATATATTTTTTTTTTGAGAGAGAGAGAGAAGAGAGCACTCGTGCATGCACATGTGCAGGTGTGCAAGCAGGAGAGAGGCAGAGAGAGAGGGAAAGAGACTCTTACACAGAATTCTTCCAATCTTGAGATCAGGACCTGAGCTAAAATCAAGAGTCAGACGCTTAACCAACTGAGCCACCCAGGTGCCCCTGTGTAACTGTATTTAATCAAGCGTCAGCTTTGCAACTACACCATTCCTATGAATCATACCCTGATTTCACAGATGAGGAAACCCAGGGTTACCAGATGTAATGACTTCATAGAATCAACATTCACATCTAAGGCTCTCTGGTTCTAAGGAGAACCTGTAATGCAGACTAACAATCAATCATTCATTCATTTGTTCATTCATTCATTTGTTCAGTCAACGAATCTTCGGTTATATGGAAGTCTCCCGAGGTGGGGCACTTATCCAGGGGAGACCCTGTCACTTGATGGAGTTGTTGTCCTTGACCCTTTCAGCCTCTATGCAGTGCTGCTGACGAGTGCTCTGAGAGAAGTGGGCAGGCAGCAGCCAGGCCTCACTGCCTTCTAGAGAACCATGCAGTCCTCCAGCCTACCTACACCACCTCTGGGAGCCTCAGCACCCATCTTGGGCCTTTCAGAAAGCCCTACCCATCTGGAAGTTAAGTCTTTCCAATTGGGTCAAGGTCGCCTCCTAGATCCTCTAACCGACACCTCCCCCAACACAAGGCTGGCTAATAGTAATGACAGTATCCATGCCCCTGTGAATCTCAAACCGGCCCAATGAGGTACATTTCACTAAAGAGAGGCTCACTGACGACTTGCCCGATGTCACATGAACATTAAGCAGGGCTCTGGGATTCAGATGAAGGCTTCTGCAATTTTGCAATTTCTGTTTCCTTTACCCACATGTCCTTTGGAGATTAGAGGATCCCAAGCAGAAATGAGAAAGTGGAAGCCTCATTCCGTGGGGGGTACCCAGTGAGTGTTTATCAATAATAACAATTATCCCTTACTCTGGCATAAAAGAGTATGAGGCACACATGCTGTCCCCATTCACGGTCTCAGCTGATTTTTCCAGCAACCACACAACATACACGGGGCGGGTTTCATAACCCTCGCTTTGCAGATGGGGAAAACTTCAGAGAGTTTCTGGTGTGTGCCCCTCCAGGCCCATTTTTTCCTGCTTCTCTACCCTGTTTTCTGCCCCAGAGAAATCAGAGGAAGGGAGGATCTGAGGCTGGGGTACTACTCCCCCCAGCCCCTCCCTGTGGGCCACCAGGCTGTGTGATTTGATTGGAGGTTGCAGCTCCTGCCAAGTCTCACACTTGGCCTCTGTGCCTCCGGTGTGGGAACCAGACCCTCCCCTCATTCTGCCCACATTTTGGTCATGGTCCCATTTAAGCTCTCCCCAAACTTCCCAGCTGAATGTGCCACCTGTTTCCTGCTGGACCCTGATGGATGTGGCAATAAGTAACCGGCTGGGGACTCTGGTCTCCAGATGGATAAATCACGGCCTCTTGGAACCTGCCAATAAGTACTTACTGAACAGTCCCTTGAGGACCTGGGGGGGAGGGGACATGGAGAAAAGGAAGATGGCAGAGAACTGAAGAAGCTAGTAACAGAGACAACAGACAAAGTTCTTGGTCTCAGATTTCTCTTTGAATTAACTGGAGTTAACCTTTGGAAAATGAGGAAAGACCACAACATGGAGAAACTGGGTCTAGGGGAGGCATACGGTAGAAAAAGAGGTGGGGGAGACTTGGATCTAGGCTTCTAGCCAAACAGAGCCACTAATGCTACCTATATACGCATTCTGGACACTGGTCACAGCCACAAGCTGGGATAGGGCCGAGGCAGCTCCCTGTAGCAGTGGGCACCTCCACACTGTGGCCCCTGGGATGGGCTGGGGTGTGGACAGGTGGGCATGTGATGACCTTGAGAGAGTATCTGTGGGCACCTGATCCTCGCCGTGTCTGAAAGAGCCAGCTGGAGAAGGGGAGATGCCACCTGTTGGTTTCCAGACCCTCTTTCACATTTATCCCCCTTGGCACAAGCGTCCAGGGTTGGTGCTGGGACATGGGGCTGTCAGGGGTTTCTGTCATGCCCTGGCCTCCAGCCTCACTCCTGCCAGGAGCACACAGTTGGGCTACATGCCCAGACCCTGGGTGACAAACAAGAGCAAAGAGGAAGGCTCTTCTCAGGGGGTGGGACAGTGGCACTTGAATTTTCTCCCTTCTATCTTTAGGCATTTTTCTAGTCTTCATTAACTACATGCATTCCTTTTACAAAGGGAAAAAAATTCTATGCTGGAGAATCATGAAGATTCTCAAGGAGAAGGAAGACATCCCATTATGACATAATTATTTGTGAACTGATAAATCTGGAAAGGACCTGGAATTAGGATTTACAGGCACGGGCCTCAGACAGGCCTGGAACCCGGGCCTCTTGGGGACATTCACTTTATACAACCTCTCAGCAAATACACAGAGATGTGTCAGGGTCTCTTTTCTTGGTGACAGGCTGGCATGTGGCCAGTGTCTCCACAACATTCAGGGGGTGGTGAGCAGGTGGGTAGAGACCCTGGTGTGAGGTCCTCATGCCTGGCCAAACCCTCTTTCCATCCAGGGATCTCAGGGGAAACAAGAAAGTCACTCTTCCCTCTGGGAGCAGGCTGTGTTATCACCTGCTTTGTGAAACCATCCCTGTAGGTTTCCATGCTCTTGACCTGAAAGTAACTTCACATTTTTAGTGTGGCAGTTGGTAGGCAAGATGCGGCCTTGTGTCCTATTAAAGAGCAAGACCACAGGAGTCAAATTGCTTGAGTTCATTTCCCAGCTCATCACTTACGAGTCTTTGAGCAAATCGCTTGCCTAATTTATGCATCTGTGGTCTCATTTGTAAAGTGGAGATAAGAGTCTTCTTCACAAGATTATTGTCAAGAATCAGGGAACTTACATGCATAAAATGCTTAGAACAATGTAGGGACATATAGCAAGTGCTAGGTAAGTGAGAGCTATTATCACTGGCATTTCCCCCTTAATCACATCACTATTTTTTGTGTCAGTCTATAAAAACCATCTCACAGTATTTCTGTGTTAAACCCACAGAAACTTCTCATCAGCTTCACCTCTAGGGGTCAGGGAGTGGCACAGAGGAGAGAAGAAAGTAATGAAATGTTCTCTCAAAAGGGGTGCCTGGGTGGAATGAGCAAGGAACATCTAGATGGGTCCCTTGCTAAGTGTTACATACATGCCATTCAACCTGGTGGCAGAGACACCAATAAAATACAAGATACCCAGTGAAATCTGAACTTCAGATAAGTAACAAATACATTTTAGTATATCTCAAATATTGCGTGGGATATAATATACTTAAAAAATTTTTTTATTGTTTATCTGAAATTCAAATTTAACTGGACATCCTACATTTTTATTTGCTGAAAAATTTGGCAACCCTGTCAGTGGGGGTGGTAATGTTGTTCCCATTTTTTTTTTTAATTTTTTTTTTCAACGTTTACTTATTTTTGGGACAGAGAGAGACAGAGCATGAACAGGGGAGGGGCAGAGAGAGAGGGAGACACAGAATCGGAAACAGGCTCCAGGCTCTGAGCCATCAGCCCAGAGCCTGACGCGGGGCTCGAACCCCCGGACAGCGAGACTGTGACCTGGCTGAAGTCGGACGCTTAACCGACTGCGCCACCCAGGCGCCCCTGTTCCCATTTTATAGGTGAGGAAGACAAGGCAACACATCTCTTCCCTCCAGCTGCTCCTCTCAAAAGAGGGAACAGACGTAGAGCCAGAGAAACTGAGACCTCAATTACCTGCCTACAATCAGTGTGCTCCTCAGCCTGGAAAGGGGGTGTGCATGCAGGAAGAACCATTTTTCCCAGAGAAGGGGGAGCAAAAGCAAGAGCAAACCAATGCAAACAGGGAGCCTCCCTGGGAGGGGAAGGGTGGGTGACCAGGGGGTAGGAGGTTCCAAGAAGGGCTGCGGTCAGCCGGGGCCACACCCACAGCCTTTCCAGAAGCAGCCCCTGCCTGGGGCTGGAACCTGAAGGCAAAAAGCCCAGGAGAAAACTCAGGAAGCACCGAAGGAAACCCCTCCGGAAGTCCTGAAATATTTCCACAGCCCAGAGAAAAACTTTAAAGTGAAAGCAGCCCTAAAAATACTTACAGGGGGCACCTGGGTGGCTCAGTTGGTTCAAGCATCCAACTCTTGATTTAGGCTCAGGTCATGATCTCACGGTTAGTGGGTTGGAGGCCCAAATTGGGCTTAGTGCTGACCGTGTGTGGAGCCTGCCTGGGATTCTCTCTCTCTCCCTCTCTCTCTGCCCCTCCCCTGCTCAAACTCTCTCTCTCTCAAAAAAAAAAAAAAAAAAAAGACTACTGACAGGAGGGTCAGGCTGGCCTCTCAGAATCCAGGGCATGACCACAGTGCCCCGGCAGCCCCGGCCCAGGTCACAAGGCCAGCTCCCCAGAGCTTGCACAGATGGCCTAGGGCCTCCCCATGCTCCAAAGAGTGCCCTCTCACCTTCCCAGGGAGGGGCCCCATGCCCCTGGGACTCCAAGGTGGGGTTTCACTTCAGTACTTCTCAGCTCTATTTTTACACAAAGGTGGCAAGAAATAATGAGTGTTCAATTAAGGATAATTAAGTCACCTTGATTCCATGCCTCTGCAAGGCTAGGGACCACAGATGACCTTTGCTGGGAGCTGGGATAGGGGAGGATTCTAGAAACCTTTGGGGACTTCTCTCCAGAGCTAGGATCTTAGGTCTAGAGCCCCCACTCCCCAGTCTATGACTTCCCAAGGAGTGACATTCAACCTCATCCTCACCTGGTTGAGAAAGGCCAACGAGTGTTCCTCTGGGCAAAGGAACAGCATGTGCAAAAAATACCAAATGATGACTGGGCATGGGGTGCCTGAGGAACTATGAAAACTTCAGGTTGGCTGGAGGGTCGTGAGTGTGGTAGGGAACACCAGGAGGTGAGGCTGGAGACAGTGTCTGAAAAGGCTCCCAGGCCATGCAAAGTGGTTTAGATTTTACCCTGCAGAAAGGAGAGAGGTGGGAAGGTGCTAGACTGGCAAGTGACCGAATCAGATCCTCCAAAAGGGCTTGGAGGAGTCCAGGTCCTTCCTACGCCAAATGGGCATCACCTGGGGGCCTGACTTGACATGCCAAATGGGGGCCCTAGCAGAGGCTTGGCTGGGTCAGAATCTGCATTTTCACAAGATTCCCCAGCTGATTAACATGCCCTGATCTGAGTGAGGCCTGAGTTACAGCTGGGGTCCAGAGAGGGTCACGGGATTGGTCTCTCCAATATGCTTTTCTGTCTTTTTTTTTTTTTTAATATTTATTTTATTTATTTTGAGAGAGAGAGAGAGCACGTGCAAGTGGGGGAGGGGCAGAGAGAGAGGGAGGAGGAGGATCCCAAGCAGGCTCTGCACTCAGTGCAGAGTCCGACATGGGGCTCGATCTCAAGAACAGTGAGATCATAACCTGAACTGAAATCAAGAGTCAGAGGCTTAACCGACTGAGCCACCCAGGCACCCTTCTCCAACATCCTTTTCTGACTGTCCTTCTGCCCTCCTCAGGCCCAGCTCTGCTGCCTCCTTGCATTTTCCTTGCTCCACGATTCTCTTGTATGATGGACCTGGGTCCCCCAGAACCCTCTATCTCTTCATACCCTCTCCACCAATCATGGAGCATTTCCAAGCCCCCACATCTTCAGGACACGGCTGGGTGTGTGGGAAAGGGAGAAGCGTGTGGTGGTTCAGAGCCAGTCCTCAAACTGGACAGAGCAGGCAGAGGAGTGTCTCAAACATACAGTTCTCATTCTGAGAGCCCTGACTTTTGGGCACCCTCACTGACGAGCACAGGCTGGGGCATCCACACAGATCTGGGTTTAGAGCCCAGCTCGGCCCTTTATAGGAAAGCTGTTGGACGTGTCTAGAATCTTGAAAAGAAAGTTTCCTCATCTATAAAACTGGATAAAAATAGTTGGGACCTCCACGGGAGGTGGAAGATTAAATGGAACATTGCAAAGTACTTAAGGACAGTGTCAGGCACCCTATAAATGGCAGCCTTTGTTATTCTTCTTCATGCCTCTAAGGAGTTTAGAGTCTGGCAGAGAAGAAAAGACAACAGACGCAAAACACTATATAGGTAAACACTACAAAACAACAGGTAAGAAAGTGCTCCACGATGTGGCCCGGAGCAAGCAGGGTTCTGAGCTGGGGACCTCACTGGGGTGAGCACTATAATCAGGCTTGGGGTGGGGGGCTTCCTGGAGGTGGTGGGAGGCTGAGCAAGGCTTGAGGTTGGATGGGAGTTCACCAGAACACGGAGCATGGCTGTGGGGTACTGAGAAATCTGAATGGATAGTGCGAGGATCCCCCTGCATGGGGGACCTTTTTTTTTTTTTTAAATGTTTATTTATTTTTGAGAAAGAGAGCATGGGTAGGGGAGGGGCAGAGAGAGAGAGAGAGCGAGAGAGAGCGAGACACAGAATCCAAAGCAGTCTCCCTGCTGTCAGTGCAAAACCCGACGTGGGGCTTGAACCCATGAACTCTGAGATCGTGACTTGAGCCAAAGTCAGACCTCGACCAACTGAGCCACCCAGCTGCCCCTGCATGGGGGATCCTGAAGGCAGTTTGGATCTAATGTGGAGAGAAAATGCCCCAGGGCAAAGGAGAGGAGATGGAAGTAGGTTTATCATAGCTAGAGCCACATGGAAAGCCGGTGGCGCCTCAGGAGACATCAGAGAAGGGACTTGGGGTGCTTAGGCATCCCCTGCAAGGACCTGGCTACAACGGCATGGATCAGCCAAGACAGCGTCCCCAGGCCAGAAGGAGCATTTCAGACGTCAAATTTGTGTCTTGCCCTTCCCCTCCAGGGAGCAGGAGACAGAACCAGCGCCTGCTTTCAGTCTCTGAAGGTTGTACACACTAAGATGGAACACAGTGCCCACTGACACATCTGGGTGGGCACCATCCAGGCGCAAAGGGGGAACGTCAGTCAGGAGCTGCCATGGGGTCTGCAGAATGTTTGTCCACCTAAATCAAGGGGAAACGGTGCTTCCACACGGCTGAGTGGCACACCAGCTGGTCTCTCATTAACCCTCTCGATGATGCACTAGAAAATTAACAACCAAGGCATTCTGCTCCATTAACACTGAAGTCGGCCCTTCAGGGGGCAAGGGGGGTGGGGAGGACACAGATTCTGTCTAGACAGTGGCACTCAGAAAAGACCAGATGCCTGACCTCCTGCCACACAGGGAGGGGGTGAACACAGGAGACCCCCATGACAAAAATCCCCAGCAGAAGCCAACCACAATGGCCGCACTCTCCTCTCATCCTTGGCGTGAGGGTAACAACCTTTCATAGGTTTACTGGGTGGATTAAATGAGATCATGAACGTACGAACACTAGCTCAAGTCTGGTTGGTGCCCATTAGACTGTCCAATCAATTGCTTCATTCTTTTTGTTTTTATCGAGAAGGGGGCTCAAAAGAGAGACATGTCATGGGTTGCCTTTCATCTGGCTAGAGTCCAGTTTCAGAAGGGTCTGACTTGGTTCACAGTCTGCAGTCAGTCTCCCAGGGATGGGAATCAAGGAGCCCGGAGCTCTGCTACCCAAACTGTGGTCCTTAGACCTTCAGCAGCATTGGCATCCCCTGGGAGCTTGCTAGAATGCAGAACCTCGGGCCTCAGATCTACTGAATGAAAACCTGCGTCTTAACAAGATCCCCAGGCGATTCAAATGCACAACAGAATTTGAGACTCTGCGACTCTGCTCTAGTATATTTGTTCCTAGGAGAAAATCATCTTTCTCTTCTCCTCTCCCACCACGGGAACGATGGAGCCCAGGGCTCTGGGTAGATAGAAGTAGAGAATGCCACCGCAGAGGGGCTCTTTGATTAGCACCTGCTTGCTAGCTGCCCTGCATTAAAGCACACTCAAGCACATGTTGAGAAAGTTATTCCCTTCTTGATTCCTTTCAATCTCCCTGTTACTGAAGAACAAAGACTCTGTTTGATACTGGCATGTCTTTAACATCCCTCTATCTTCTGTTCCTTTTTCTTTTTTTTTTTTTTCAACGTTTATTTATTTTTTTTGGGACAGAGAGAGACAGAGCATGAACGGGGGAGGGGCAGAGAGAGAAGGAGACACAGAATCGGAAACAGGCTCCAGGCTCTGAGCCATCAGCCCAGAGCCCGACGCGGGGCTCGAACTCACGGACCGCGAGATCGTGACCTGGCTGAAGTCGGACGCTTAACCGACTGCGCCACCCAGGCGCCCCTGTTCCTTTTTCTTTAAACAACCGCTGGGGAGGCTCAGACCTAGATCCTTCCAAGGGCAACAGTGTATAATTAGGATTAGTAACATTGTTTAGTTTTTAGCGTGTTTATTGGTAAGGTAACTTTTGGTTTATTGCAAGCGGTACAGAATTTTCACTAGTTCTGTTTCTAAGTTATATTTCAAACAATAAATCAAATTGAAGAAGAACGCTAAGTCCATAAGAACAGAACTGTGTAAATCTGGCGAAAATCACAACAGCGGTATATACATGACTGCGGTCTGGTAAATTATTATTCCTTACGGTTCATAAAAGCCCTCTGAGATTATCGTGTCCACTGTTTTCATACTGCAGGTCCTGAAATCAATGTAGTAGGTCATGATCAGCACTTTCTTGGTTTGCTTTGAATGGAATAAAAGGGCATGAAAATCTAAGTGCATTGCAAATGTTGCAGAAAGGGTAAGTACTGCCCTGTGAAATTTTGTATTGCTCTGCACACATGCTTATAACGTAAAGGTACTGCGTTCAGGTTGCAAGTTAGGAAGTCATTCACCTAGTCCAGTCTTCCCTTTGATGGGTGACCCCACTGCTAACTGCATCCCAATGGTGAGGAGTCGACTCCTTTGGCCAGGTCACCCATGAGCACACTGCCCTTCATGCTACACCCTGGAGGTCCCCACCTTAGCTCTCTGGCTCCTGTCTCATGACACAGAGATGACAACAGTAGCTACCGCAGTAGGTTATTAAACGGGCACTCCCCAGCTCTGCTCAGGTGAGGAAGGAGTTGAGCAGCTTGCAGTAAGGCCACTGTTCTGACCTGCACAGAAGGACCTGTGGAGAAGCACTAGGGTGAAGTCGCGTCCTCTTTGGAAGGACAGGATCGCCATCACCAGGCCCTCTCAATTCTTGGGCAGCCCATTTCATCAGTCTTCCCCGAGTGGTGTCTCTTCCCTTGAAAGACAGTGGAGGCTGGGGGGTGGGGGGTGCGGGGAAGGGCAGGAAGCACAGGAAGACCAGGAGAAAGCTCGGGGGGTTATGGGGGTACGCCACAAGGTTGCACCTAGAAGGTGGATCTTGTCCAGGCTGAGCCTCTGGCCTGGCTGCGTCCTGGAACCACAGGGAGGCAGAAGCAATGGAAACTTCTTACTAGAAACTCCTCTACAAACAGGAGCAAGGGAGGGGAAGGTTCATGGGTCCCCACACCCAACCAAAGAAGGATTCCTAAAAATGCCTACAGGCTTCATGCAGGAAGTAAGCTGCCCATGAAGTTGTGGGCAGGGAGGGGAAAGGAAGAGAATGGGGTCAGGGAGCTCCCCCCTTCTCCTCCCCACTGGCGCCTTCTGGCTTTGGTTCTCAGCTCAGGGCAGGGCGTTCCTCCGTTTTATCCCATCCAGAACACTCACCATACACAAACCCTCTTTGCAACCATGTGCTAGGGTGTAAGCCACCAGGCACAGGCTGCCGCTCAGCAGGGGACCCTGGGCTCTGGGGCCGTGGGGGTGTGGGGAGAGGGGCTGAAGGGTCTGCACCAAACCAGCCCATCATTAGCATGCTGCGCGTGGGTGAGTTCAAACACAGAGGCTGGATCTGCAGCCCAACTGGCCCTGGGCCTCGGCAAAGGACCTTGGTGTGCAGTGGCCTGATTTAGGGCTGAGGGCCCTTTATTCTCCTTTGGAAACTGTGGAGGTGAATTTTAAAAGGCCTGAGAGTGAGGCCAATGTGGCTCTGCCGAGTCCTCTCCTCCAGCTCTCATCTCCTTGCCTCTGGCCCTGCTCTGCTCTAGAAACTGGGGAACTAGCTGTACTCCATTTCTATCCCCAAAATCTATTTTCTCTCTTTCCCTTCAAACTTTATTTTGTTTATTTAATTATTTAATTTGGGTAGCCATCAGTGTTTCTTGGCAATAATCCCAGGGATAAGGTAATGGTGGGATACGGGCTCCAAGTGCCCATGGGGAGATCTCCTTGGGATCATTCCTTAGGAAGAGGTAGTCCAGTGGATGGGCACATACAGGCCCCCTGAAGGCTGAGAGCTTTCTGAGCCCCATGGGGGAGCCAAGCCTGTCTTTACAGTTGTCATTTTAGCTAGAGAGGTGAGCAGACCAATCAACATCCACAAACTACCTGGCCAAGGGGGGGGGGGGGGGCCCCCCTCACTGGCAATGCTGTGAAAGGCAGGGAGTGTGGGAGAAAGCACAGTTTAGAGTCCAGCCAACCTTGTGCTCAAAGCCTGGCTTGTCTTCTAGCTCTAGAAGCTAGAAGCTCTCATTCTCTTGAATGAATTACTTAACTTCCCTAAGCTCATTTCTTCTCTATAAAATACAGATAACAATTCCTGCCTCATAAAGTAGGGCCTGTTGAGGACTGGTGATAACAGGGTTAATGCCTAGGACAGTGTCGACACATAGTAGGTACTCAACACATTGGCTATCATCATCATTGCTGCCAGAAGGCTACACATAGAATCAGAGCAATCTGAAATCCGATCCACTTCAAACTGGAGCCCTTTGGCAATAACCTCACAGGGCCTCTGTTCCCTTGTCTATAAAACAGGAGGGATAATGACTCCTTTGTTTACTTTACTTTGTTGGGATATTAGGGATAATTCAAGGAAAGTATGTAGCACAGCATCTGGTACGTAGTAGGGCTGGTTATATGTCACATCCGTTCTTCTTAGACCAAATGGAAAAACTAATCTTGACAAACCAAGCAGGACTGACGAGCTTCTTTTCATGGGCCCAGGGGTCATGAGTGACCCAAGGGTGAGATTTCTTTTTTTTTTTTTAATTTTTTTTTTCAATGTTTATTTATTTTTGGGACAGAGAGAGACAGAGCATGAACGGGGGAGGGGCAGAGAGAGAGGGAGACACAGAATCGGAAACAGGCTCAGGCTCTGGGCTGATGGCTCAGAGCCTGGAGCC
>NW_024412446.1:8558784-8575411 GCF_014898765.1 Herpailurus yagouaroundi | reverse complement strand
TAGTAGGGCTGGTTATATGTCACATCCGTTCTTCTTAGACCAAATGGAAAAACTAATCTTGACAAACCAAGCAGGACTGACGAGCTTCTTTTCATGGGCCCAGGGGTCATGAGTGACCCAAGGGTGAGATTTCTTTTTTTTTTTTTAATTTTTTTTTTCAATGTTTATTTATTTTTGGGACAGAGAGAGACAGAGCATGAACGGGGGAGGGGCAGAGAGAGAGGGAGACACAGAATCGGAAACAGGCTCCAGGCTCTGAGCCATCAGCCCAGAGCCTGACGCGGGGCTCGAACTCACGGACCGCGAGATCGTGACCTGGCTGAAGTCGGACGCTCAACCGACTGCGCCACCCAGGCGCCCCCCAAGAGTGAGATTTCTACGTACCTTTGTGGAACCCACACACGTTTCCCAAAGAGGCCCCCATCGTATAGAACACCCTGCCACTCTGACCCCAAAACTCCCAGAAGGGGTTTTTTCACCTAAAACTGCACCTTCAAGAGAGAAGAAACTCATTCACAAAGATGGCCCACAGGCTGTTTAGGCCCAGGGTAACTTGCAGCTGAACAGGGTGACCACAAGTGAGGAAATCAATTGCTGCTGTGGATAGAGATGTCCCCCAGGTAGGGAAATAACTGGGTTTAATTATACGACATCTTTCGTCTCCGTAATCTTGATCCATTAAACCCCTGCTGCTGGCCAGGAGGCAATGCCCAGGAGGAAGGGGTTAGCCCAGCCTGCTAATAGGATCAGCCCTTCAATCCCATGAAGGTAATTATGGCCACGTCCTCCCCCAACAGCCCTGAGTAAACCCACAGATCCTTAGTCAATACGGGGCTTTTCTACGCGGCACCAGCTCCGCCAACATACCAGAGAGGCCAGTGGCCATGGCATCTGGAGTGACAAAAACTCTGAGCTCCATCAGCCCTGGTCCACCCAAGGCCTTCCATCCACCCAACACTTTCTGGAGATCTTGCTCACCTTTAGGCAAAATGCCTGACCATATCATCTTCCATGTTTATCTGTGGTCTAGAGGGATATGTAGGCATCAGAAGTGAGGGTGGAGAAAAGAGAGAAATGGCATCTGATCAATTAGGTCACTGCAGAACCCACCTCATCTGCCCCATCTCCTGAAGACACTGGTCCTGTTAGTTTCCATATGGCTAGGAAACCCATATTCAGTTTTCATTCTGGTGTGTGGTAGGGAAGGAAGGGGAGAAAAGAAGATAGGAATCAAGCATAGGTACAGAAAACTGAGTGAGAGACCCCAAAAAGGTCTGAATCTGGGACAGAGAACATCTATTCTCCATCCAGTCAGTCATGGTACCAGTTGGTCCCACCTTTAAGGGCTCTTGGGCAGGGGGTTGGATTGAGCATCTAGCCCCAATCTCCATATGGGGCCATTTCTATAAGTCTGCCTACTGCCCTGATTTCTTTCTTCACATTTACAGGGAATGGACAGGTTCTCCCCAAGATTCAGAAACAAGTAGAACACTCCCACTGCCAGTCAAGGGTATCCATGGCTCCCACTGACCCGATCTTGCCCAAAGAAATGCAAATGAAGCAGACCAAGGCCACAAATTAAAATCAATGTCTCCTATTCTGCTCTGGAGACAGCTAAGCTACAGGCCTCTCCTACTGGTGTTCAGTGGAAAGTTCTAAGAGCCTGTAGATAGAATGTGATGGGTACTGGAGCCCCATGGATCACCTCCACCTACCACAGCCAGGGGCCCAGCAGAGGAAAACAGTGACGGATGTGGAGCTGACTGTGAAGCTGCCTAGTTCCTGGTTTTCCCCCAAAGGGCTCAAGCTGAGCCAAACAGCTGCAGCACCAGCCCTGGCAGTGAAGTCTTCCAACTGCACAATCTCAAGCCCTAGCAACGCGTGGGACTCCCTTGGGGGGTCTCCGACTCTACTACAAGCTACTACAATTACCAAATCCACACAGCTGGAAACTTGTGAATGGGCCAATGAATCGGTTTCTGGGGTTTCTGGTGGAGTAAGGAGTTAAGGAGCCAAGAACCCAAGAGTTTTCTTTTCCCTCTCATACTCACTCATGCAACCAAAAATTACAGAGGGCTCATTACGCATGAGGAGCTGGCCTAGGCACTACCTAAAAACTGGGTCCGGCACTCTGTTCCTGCCAGCCCCCTTCCCCCTTTCCCGGCCCCTTGCCACTCCTCAGCAAGCCTTTCACGGACCCCTGTTCGTGATGAGGGCCGTGATTGGAGGGCAGTCCAACAGCACTCCTCGCCTACAAAGCACCTTATAAACATTCATCAACCCACATGGTGTCCACGAGAGACATTCGTGGCTTCATATTACAGAGAAGTGTGCACAGGGTACCAGAACTGCCCCCAGGGAGAGGACCACACCTCGGAAAACGGCCCCAAGTCTTCCATCGCACCTGCAAGAGTGAGGCAGAATGAGTTTTCTCACTACTCCCCCGTCTGCTACCCGCTTAGCTAATTCTTCACAAATGTTCCTGTCATTTCTTCCGTTTTGCCAAAGAACAACAGCAACAATCACAATCACAAAAATTTTTCTCGGAGTAGATGACTTCATCCTTCTGCCAGCCCCACCTCCGAGACTCCAGCAGCCATAACAATAATGGGCTGGTGTTAACAAGAAGGACTAAGTGACTGGGGCCATTCAGAGGGTAAGAAAACACCCATCTGCAGGTGCTCACTAGCATATCCGAGGTGGTCTGAGGCGGCCTCTGTGAGACCACTGCTCTGATCAGACCCACACAGTCTGTGTCAGGCCAGCAGCCTGGTCCTTGGTGTGGCTAATATGGGAGTCAGATGAGAAACCTAGGCTGCCTCATGATGCTCTGGAGATGGGTTTGCATCCCCACAGCCCCAAATGCTTTCTTGGCTCTTGGATGGGGCACTGAGTCTATAAGGGATGTGAAAATATCACGAGTGACTGAAATACCCCTTGCAAATGTTGTCTGGGGTAGAAGACGAAAGACTTTCCACTTGAAGAGGTGCCAAATTATTGCCTGCCTGGGGCACATACATGCCTCAATTCAGATCTGTTTGGAGGGTGGTATCCACTTAGAGGGACAGGCTCAGAGCACCCTCCCCATGTTGTTATCCCGCTTTTTAATTTTTTTTAATGTTTGTTTACTTTTGAGAGAGAGCATGCGCATGTGTGCTAGCGTGAGCAGGGGAAGGGCAGAGAGAGGAGAGAGAATCCCAAACAGGCTCTGGAGCTGTCAGCTCAGAGCCCAACGTGGGGCCCAAACTCATGAACCGTGAGATCATGATGTGAGTTGAGATCAAGAGTTGGACGCTTAACCTACTGAGCCACCCAGGCACCCCTCACAGAGCTTAATTTAATCCAGTCTAATTCCATGGTATAGAAGAAAACCAAGAGGAAGTGATGTGTTTAGTGGAAAAGGTGATGAGAGAAAGGCACAGAGAAGATAAAATGAAGGACACAGCCCTACAGAAAGAATCACACCAGCTCCAGGGAGAGAATTTAGGCAAGGCATTGAGGAGCAAAGCTGACATTATTACAGTGACATAGGAAAATGACTGGGACAGAGACAAGAAGTGGGATGGCTGGAAGCCTTGTCTGCCACTCCAGCTTATCAGGAGCAAAGACCTTGCTCCCATCAGTCCCATATCACACTGGCAGCTGGGAGTCAACCTGTCTCCTTGAGTCAGACAAATCACCATCACCGTGGCCCTTCAGGACTTCTACCGCAGGGGAGAGGGGCCTGCTGCCCACCTCTTCTCAAATGACTACCAACCTGCAATGAAAATGCACATACTTCTCCTGGGATAGATGCTGAAGCCACAAAGAATGAGCTGACAACTCCAAAGGCAAGAAGTAAGTCAGAGGAGGGGCCGGTTGGCAGCCTGGCATCTTAGGAGGAGAGAACCATCAACCTCAGTGAGTTCAGAGCCTCAACCACCCGCACCTTGGCTCCAGGACCAGCCCCCGGTTCCTACAAGAGGCACGTGGACTCTTGTTGGGCTCAGAGTCATTTGCGGCCACTTATCCTGCTGGAAGAATCCTGTGAACACAGAGGACCAAAGAGACAGATGTCCCCCCATTCCATGACATTCCAAGGCCTTGAGCAACTTCTGACATATCTAGGTGACACTAAGAGTCTTCCTTACCAACCTAGGGTGTGATCTGAACTGCAGCTTTATCACTTATCACTTATGTGACTTTGGATAATGATTTGAGCTCACCAAGCCCCTCTTTCTGCAAAATGGAGATAAGACTACCTGTCTCACACAGTTGTGTGGTCTGGAGAGGATGGATGGAGAGAGCCTAGCATAGTGCCTCGCACATAGTGGGTCCTCAGGATATGCTATTATCACTGTTACCAGGAGCAGCACTTGGGAAGGGCCTCTATCACTGGGTCATTCACATCTCTAAGCAATGCCCACCCTGTGCCCTGGGGACTTCCCCTTTGCAATTCCTGACGGATTTAGCTTTTGTGGGGACTTGCCACCCCAGGATTGTGAGCCTTGTAAGCAAACAGCTTTCTGAGAGGCAGAGGAACTTCCTCCGGGAGCTACAAAACCTTGCTGCCAGGCAAATGACAGCCTGGGTATTTGTTTTAATTTAGGCTCTTGTCAAGAGGAAACTTCATGGCTAACAGCCCAAACATGACTGCACAGCACCTCCCCAGGAAGCCTCATTCTATGGCTCTCAAATAAGCCATTTTGAGGAGGGAGGCAGGGACTCCTCACATTGCTGCCAAGTCAGTGCCTTCCCCCCTCCAGGCTGCCCCCAGGAGCCCAGGGGCTGGGGCAGCAGCATAGCAGACAGCTCAGATGCCTGCCTGCCTGCCTGAGTCAGGGCTGGTTAACAGGCACCCCTAAAGAAGGCCTCAGTCGAATTCCCTTTTCAGGTCCCATCTCCCTCTGGTCAGAAATTTTCAAGGAGACCTCAGACAATTTTGCTTCCCTGCTCTAAGTGGCAGGGGGAGGGGTGGTAGGAAAACTTGGAAATAATTAGGTTAGGGAGTCTTTGTCAGGGCAATAGAGAGGAAGTCAGACACAGATTTCCACAGGATTCTACGCTTTGAGAAATACAGAAACCACTACTGGGTTTCGCCAGAGAGCCAGAAATATTTGGGAACATAAGTAGCATGTGAATATGAGGCATTGTTATTACTGTTATTTGCAAGAGCACAGCTAAGAGGTCACTAATCCTTCCTTCAGGTCAGGAGCTGATCTGCAGCAAGGCTCTGAACAGATGTGTGCCCCCATTCACACAGACACACGTGCATACACACGCCATACAGCCATGGGCCCTGACCTTCACCCAACGGATGCTGGCCTCTGCAGGGGAAGGAGCAGATGGAGTGGCTGGGCTTGGTGCAAGACTGACACCCAGGGGATCTGGCTTTGCCCCTTTGATGTTGAAAAGCCAAAGTGGAATGAACCATCACAAGGAGAGCTCCTATGGAGGGGGGGTGGGGGGGGCGGAGGAAGGAAAAGAGGATGGAGGGGGAGGAGGAGGGAGAAGAGGGAGGAGAAGAAGGTGAGGGGAATGATGGGGACCCAAGGGGATGCAGAGGTCAGAGGCTGGATACTGAGTACCGAGGGGCCTCCAGGGCAAAGCCTTGGGGGTTCAAGGCACCATCCCTGTCTATTCCTCTCTTCACCCATATAACCGTCAACAAGGTACCGGAGCCAGGTTAACCCTTAAAAATGTCCTTGTCCCATGGCATCCAATGTCCAGAAACTGAGCTTGCCTCCCCCAACCCCTGCCCCCCGCCTCAGGAACTCTGGGCTAGGAGACATAGCAAGAGAGTGGGAGGGTCCCACTGAAGTGCTCAGAGAGGGCAAAATCCACTCACTGGCTTCTTCAGGGGCCTGCAGGACCCTCTTCTTAAATCACTGAAAGCTTTGGGGAAGATGTCTCAAGGGAGGGTGGAGAGAAGCGCAGGGCTTTTAGTCACCTAAGCAAGGCAGGGTGTAAAGTGGGGGTGCTCACGGGGAGCCCCCAGAATGTACGAGTGATCAGTTACACATCCCCAGCGGCAGTGCAAGAGCAATCACATGATCGAAGCAGATTTGGGAATGAGGGGGTGGAAAAGCCGAGGTTTTTTTTTTTTTTTTTTTGTTTTATTTTCTTTTTTTGGGGGTTGTGAGGGGGGGGGTGGCGATGAAGCTGGCAGGAAAGACTGCTGAGCCCGAGGTTTTCAGCTCCTTCAATCCAAATGGCCCCCGTGGAGATCTGCCCCTACAGACCCTCCCACCCGACCCCACCTCCACCCCAAAACACACAACACCCCAGGATGTCCCCGAGGTGACAAACTCAGGCGCCAAGGGCTTCGCCAAAATGGCCTTTCTGCTTCAGCGTGGACAGAAGGACAGAAGGACAGAAGGAAGCGGAGGGAGCCCCCTACAAGGGCTCTCCTTCCTGGGGGCTGGGGAGTGCTCAGTTACACAACAGGTGGGAAATGGGTGACACAGCTCTCCAAGCCCCGTCGGTCCACTGGCCCCCCACCCGCTCCAAGTCCGCTCTGGGGACCCCATCTGCGGCCGATGGCGGGGGACCCACGCCTCTTCCCCGCCTCCCGGCCCGCTGGCACCCGGCCGGCGGCGCCCGCAGCCCCCTGCCCGCTCCGGGCTCCCCAGACAAGCCCGGCGGTCGCGCCCCGGGGCCGTCGGGGCGCCGCGGCCCGTTCCCGCCCGGCCTCCCCGGCCCGAGCGCACACGTACTGCTGTAGAGGGTGTCGATCCAGGAGAGGCGCGGCAGGCCCCGGTGGCTGAGCGGCTCCATGCCCGCGGCTCGGCGCGGCGGCGGCTCCGTCAGATCGGAAACCCGACCCTCATCGCACAACAAAGGAGGGAGGGCGCGGGCGGCGGGCGGGCGGGCCGGCGGGGAGCCGGGAGGGGCGGCCAGCCCGGGAGGCCGAAGTTGCCGGGCGCGGGGTGGAGGCGGGGGCAGGCAGGGAAACAGGTAGCAGGGAGGAGCCGGAGCTGCCGGGAGAGGAGGGGAGGGCGGGCGAGGGCAGGCGAGCGCCCCCGGGAGCCCTTCCGGCCGCAGTGGCCTCGGCGAGCCCCGCTGCGGATCCCGGAGCGGCGGCCCCGCAGCGCGCCCGCAGACTAGCAACTTCCCGGGGGCTGCGCCGCGGCCAGGGGCGGGGGGCGGGGGCCGCGACCAATCGGCGCGAGGCTTCCGCGCCCCCTCCCCCGCCGCAGCACGCCTCCAGACCCGGTCGGGGGTGCGGGGAGCAGCCCCAGTCCCCACGGACGCCCAGACGCGAGGGGCTCCAGCCCGTGACGGAGGAGTGGTCCCGCGGGGGTCTCCGGGCTGCGGTGCAGGCCCAGGCTCCGCTTCTTCCCCTCAATGCGCTCAGCCGAATTCTGGCAACCCGCAGACTAAGTGCCGCGGGGAGACCTATGGGCCCCGCAGGGGTGACATCACCTGACACCCCAGGATCTCCAAGCGCAGTTTCTGGGGCCGGTGCGGCCGTCAGGCCCCTCCCCTAGACAAGCCTGGGGGACGGCGCTGACGGGGTTAATGTCCTGCCCGCCTGCGGAAAGCCTCGGCCCGCGCGGGAACTCTTTCCTTCCAAACCTTTAACAACCTCATCTATTTCAACACCCGTGACCTAAAAGCCGGGCAGTTCGGCCCTACACACCAGAGGGCGGCGGCTTGAGAAAGGCGGGAGGCTGGGGGTTGAGTAGGGGCAGTGGAGGACCAACTGGGGGCAGGAGAGCCTCCAGGGTCTTCCCTGGGTTCCCCAGGAGACTTCTTTGGGGATCCACAGCCGCAGCCCAGGAGGCATACCTTGTATATATAATCACATGCAAGCTGAGGGAAGTCTGGGGTCAAGATGCCTCTGAGAACAAAACCTGAGGAAGTAAAATTCCTTCTAAGACCTCGCAAGAGCAGTGGAGAGGTTGGGGGAGGGGGTGGTGGCGGAGGGCTTTAGGCCTCCTAGGTGCCAATTCTATGGGACCCAAGGCAACTTTGCTGCAGATATGGTCCTGTGGGACCCTGGAGGAGGGACCAGGCTAGGGTGGGCAAGGGCAGGGGGCGCTGAAGCTCCTCTCCAGAACCCAACAGAAGCGAAGCAGTGGGCCCACCAAGGGAACCCTGCGCTGGGCCATTTATGCTAGTTTTACCTCAAATAGTGAGGTCTCCGATAGTGGAGCACACCCTCCCCACCCCTCAGCCCCCATCATCAAGCAGCTGACAGGCAAAGCCTTCATGGGACCCAGCTCTACTGGGACGCATCCACATGGGGGCAGGGCTCCTTCCTCATCATTCCAAACAAGCACAGATCTAGTTCTTTTGAGGAGAGAAGCAGACCCTCACCCGTAATGCTGAATGGAAGCCTGCAGCCAGTTCCGGCAGCTGCTTGGGTAGAGGCCTCCAACTCACAGCAGGTCAGGTGAACCCCTGGGAAGGTGCAGGGGAAGGGTGTGAAAAGCCTCCACAGGTGGCTGGCTGCAGTGGGTGTTTTTCAACTCTGAGGTAAGGCTGGCCCCTCCCTGCATCCACTCAGCCTTCCCCCTTCCCAACCCTCCAGGCTCAGACTCTGCCTCCGTCTCCTGCGGCCCCTCCCTGCTCAGCTGTCACCCTCCCACCATCCCTGACTTGCACACAAGACTGGGAGGGCCGAGTAGGCACCTGGAGCTTGGCAGAGAGGGGGCTGTGCATCTCCAATGAGATGCTCCAGAAATAGAGCCAGGATGGGAGAGGAAGCAAATGAGCTCTCATTTGAGGGAGGATGGTGAGGGTGGAGGAGCAGAGAGGGGCCCAGAGCCTCTCTTCTTCCCACGTGGAAGTCTCAGAAGGCACAGAACCCAGAAGAAAGCTAGAAACAGGAGCTCAGCCCAGGGAAGCAGCAGCACTGCCCTCTCCCCAATAACCACTACCACCATCAAGGCAGCATGGGCCCTCTCTGTATCAGCAGGGGGTTTTCCTGATGGCCACATCCGGAAACTGACTGCGAGGAGGCCATAGATGTATGTTTCTGCGTGAGACACATACATTTGCATACATTTTACATTTTTATCTACAAAGGCTTGAACACGCTATTTTCAGCATTTTCAAGCTAAAATGTTACAGTTGCTCTCCTTAGCGTTGCCATAGTTTGCTTTTCTCCTACATTCTGTCCAATCCTGTCCTGGACCTCCTGCTCCAGAACACAATATAGGGTACAGGGAGAGAGGAATCTTGGAGGAACACTTCTAATAATTAACAGAGAATGTCTGCGGTACACCTGGCTTGGATCTTAGTGCTTTGCTTACAAGATTATCTCACTGCGAACCTCAATGTCATCTCTGTTCCCTCCATTTTCTAGATGAGAAACCTGAGGCACTGAGCAGCTAAGTAAACCCTTCCAGCCCTCCTCCATCTCCACACACAGTTTCATACACGTGTCCTGGGAAAGGGTAGTTACCTCAAGATGCCCTTGATGCCTTTTCTGGTGCCTTCCAGTAGGTGGTTAACACCACACAGCCCAACTCTTGGCTTGGAGACAGGTGTGTGGGTCTTTGAGCACCAGGGTGTTTTGAGACCGGAACAGAAGTCTCCAGATTCCTGGCACTAAGGATGGGGGAGGAATTTGGAGAGACCCAATCCAACTTCCTAGTAAGGAAGGAGTTAAATAATCATTCTCATCTGCATTGTGCCAAAGGTTAAGTGCTCTGCCAACAACCCCAATCTCTCAGAGTGGCGGAGGGGCTTTCCTGTGCGCAGACTGCCCTGATTCAGCGAAGTGCAGACCTGCCTGAGTACCCCAAGGCACTGAATCAGCACTCAACGCACCTCACCTCGCAGCCCACACTAACCATTCTCTCTCTAGGCTTTTGAGTGAACACTCCCCACCTTTGCAGGTAGGCTGTCCTCAATTCCCCACCTCCCTTGGTGACCACCTGCTCCTGCCTCACCACCCGTTGATTTAAGGGGGACTTAAGGGTCGGTTGCCTTGCCCGTAGTGCTGGGCTGATGATGAGAGGCTGAGTGGGAAGGAGATATATCCCATTCTGAAGGTCAGCGGACTTGCCCTTAATTCCCAGGTGTGCCACTCACTGCCTTCACAACAACCAACACTTGATTCTACCAGCCACTCAGCCAGGATGGAAAAAGGGTGACTGTGCTTACAGCCAAAACTGGGTATCTCCACGTTTCTTGCCTCCTCACTGTTAGCAAATCCTGCTCCACTGTGCACAACAGGAAGGCTCCGGGAGTCCCTGCTTCCTTGATCACCTGGAGATCACTGCTGGTGAAAAGGATGTCCATTCACCTCTCCCCATGCTGGGGCTGGCAGGGGGTACCAGTGTGCAGAGGTTGGATGTACAGGTGGGGATGGAGGGCCTATGCATTCAAATTAAAAAAAAACAAAAAACAAAAAACAAAAATGCTTGGGTGGCTCAGTTGGGTGAGCAGCTGACTTCAGCTCAGGTCATGATCTCGAGCCCAGTTCGAGCCCAGCAGCTCGCTGCTGTCAATGCACAGCCTGCTTCAGATCCTCTGTCCCCTCACCACCGCCCCTCCCCTACTCACACTCTCTCAAAAATAAATAAACATTAAAGTAAAAACAAAAACAAAAATCAGACTATGATAGCCAAAAAAACCCCAAGACTTTGTATCCTTCCTGCCAGATCAGCTCTTTCAAAGCTGGAACTGCATCTTTTTTCACTGGGGTATCCACAGCACTCTGCCCAGTGGATGACTGACTCGGGTAGACTGTAAAGCAGCCATAATCATATTGTGCCCCAAGACCAGACTTTCTGCCCAAAGCCCAACAGAATGGCGTTCAATAATACGGGCTGAATAAATCAAACGAATGACAGCTAACATTTACTGAGTGCGTCTTAAGTGTGGGGCCCTGCTCTATGTGCTTCATGTAGGTTATCTCACTTAATCCTCATAATAAACCAATGAGATAGGCACTGCTCTACGCTCCCTATCCCAGAAGTAGACAGGCTAAGTCACTGGCCAGCTAGTAGCTGGTAATACTTGGAAATGAACTGAGATGCTGAATCCAGAGTCCAGGTGTGTAATCTCTGTATTGGGCTGCCATAAGAGTGAACTAATGAATGAACAGAATGAAGCTAAACTCAGACAGAGGAAGAAACTGGAGCCATAGGGGGAATGCAAAGCAGTGTCATTCCAGAACGCGCCTCCCCTCCAGGGCCACCAATGATTAAGCAAAAACAGAGCTGGTTTTCAAAGAAAGCCCCATCTACTACAACAGGGCAGATGACTCTGGAGATAAACTAGATGCAATCAATCCAGTGCCAGTTTCCTGAACTCCAGTCCCCAATGAACCCCACTGCTTCTATGCCTTGGGCCAATCTTGAACCTTTCCCATCTCATCTTTTGAGTCTGTAGGTGGGTACCCAGGTAGATCAGGCAGATGACTTCCAGACTATAAACTCTGCTTCCTAGCCGACCTTGGGTGGGAGGGCTGTTTCTGGGTCCTTGCTTCATTTCCTTTACCTTGGTACAGTAAAGCAGCATTTACTGTTCTGAAATTCACCCTCACCCCTAGGGCCTGGAAAGCAGAAAATTCTCCAGGCCTCTATTGGGTCACCTCTTAGGGAGAAGGCTTGGCCTTTGTCCTCTTCTGACCTGTCTCTTCCCAGCCTCCTTGCTTTGCCAATGACAGTGAGATCTACAGATAGCACAGATTAACTCAAAGCCCTCCCCAATTATTTATTTCTCCCAAAGTTTTGTGTCAGCTTGAGTCGTAAGAAATATCTGCAGCCCTGGCAAGACATAAACCAGAGAACTGCATTCATCCCTTTGCTGCCTCACTCAGCAGCATGGCCAGGAGAAGGCACAGTGACATCCAACTCCCTGTAGTCATGGAGCTCCCCACACATACCCACATGCCCAGCTCCCATGGCCAGTGGCCACAGCGAGCCCAGCTTCTTGGACACAGTAGCTGCCTTAGATTATGCTAAGTATACACTATACCATATGCAATTTCGGGAGAGTCTCATGCCAACCCCCGGCTAAAGTGGCCCTCCTCACCCGACTTGGCTCAGATCACACCCCCCCAGGGGTCAACGTGAGAGGTTTCCTAAAGAGTCGATCAGAGGGCTCAACAGTAGAGTGTGGAGACCCCTTCCTAATTTACTCACCACAGCATCCCCGTCAGCATTTGGAAAGAAGCCAGCAGAAGAGACTGAAGGATTCTTTAAGTCCCCAAAGTCCAGAGACAAAGTTCAGCGGTTCCAACCTTATCAGCTCTGAGTAAAGCAGAGGCATGTCCACCTGGGGTCAGAGCTCACAGGCTGGCCCTCTGCCCTCCTGTGGCCACCATTCCGCTGAAGCTGGCTGTGCTTCTGGTTCTCTCAGCCAGAGTTCTGCAGATGCATCCCAGCCCCGTGCTGCTCTGCCAGGAGCTGTGACGCCACCAGCCAGGCTGGCCCTGTCCCTGTCAGGCCCAGGAGTGGCCGCAGGGGCTGAGGACAGGCTGTCAAGGAGATTGGCTCCAAGAGGTGGTGGCTCGACATTCAGGAAGGCGACGACAAAGGAGCATCAGAGCCTAGTCAGTGGTGCCTGTCATCAGGGGAGTCTTGTGTTGGGGTTACCGTGCAAGTTTGCGGTTGTGTGGCCCTGTCTCTTTAAGGACCAGGCCTCCTTAAGGCAAGTTCCCTCTGCAGTCACTCCTGCCACCAGCAGTCCTGCGGCAGACGGCGGGGGGCTCCCGAGTGCCATCTGGTGGCCCAACAGAGCAGCACCTCAGCCGCCAGACACGGTCCTGCCAACCCTGGCCACAGTCCAGACAAGAGGCCTGGAAATGCCTGTACTCAAATCTCAACCTTGCCTGAGCTCCAGGCTACCATTGTGAGTAATGAGGCTAGGGAAGGCAGGAGGAACTCCATTTGGGGTCAGGAGACATCAGGAACCTCCATGAGTAGCCCAGGAAGAATAACCACCCCACTTGACAAAAGCTTCTCTAAGATATTCTGAAATGGGGCGGGGTGGGGGGGAGGTGGTGATTTTTCCAGTTTCCTGGCTTGCTAGCTGCGGGACCTGGAGCACAGCTATGTGTATGTATCCTGTGCCTGTAAACACTGCAACAGTGGCTCTCAATCAGGGGAGGGGTAGTTGGTACTGCCCCACAGAAGTATTTGCAAATGTGTAGGAGTATTTTTTTTTTTTTTTTTTTTGTAGGACCATTTTAAAGCGAGAGATGTTAAAGTATCCTGCAAAATGCAGAACTCCCCCACACAATGTCTGTCCCCAACAGTGCTGAGAACACTATGTCAAAGTGCTGAGAACACTATTTGGTTAGGGGGAAAACGAAGATGGTCTCTTGGCAAGCTCATACCCCCTCTTTGTTTCCCCATCATTCTTCCATTGATGTCCTAAATTTCACCTTTTGATGTCCTCTAAATTTCACCTTTATAATCTTGAAAGGAGAGAGGAAGTGGGCCACTTTCACAAGGGATGCCCCTTCCCAGAAGCTGGGTATACACCTGTACTCAGCTTGTGTTGGGCAGTCATGACCCTTGAAAGGGAGAGGCAGATGGGTAGGCGGCCTAACTCAGACAGTTAGGAACAGCAGACAGTGTCCGAGAAGAATCACAGAAGACCAGTCACCCCTTTCCCCCAAGGGACCACCCCGCCATCCTTCCCACATGGATGATTCAACCTAGCGCTGGCTTTCTCTCCCTGAACTGACCCAGAACACCCATCTTTTACATAAGGCACTTTGAGGTTCTAGTCATAACACCTTGTAACTCCTAATTTCTCCTTCCCCAAGTTCATTGCACTCTGTCCTGGGCTAGTCTGCTTAGTCTCATGAACACAGTCTGGTGCCAGCAGCTGACATAAGAAACCAACACATGTGACATGTATTCTAACAAAGGGAGAGTGGAAAAGAACAAAAGTCTGGCTGCAATAGCCAAAACAAGCCACACAGTGGTCACATTTGACTTGAGTCTGTCAGTTTACACAGTCCCAAGCTCATGAGGCTGACGTCAACACAGAATGGTCAATTGGAGGGAAAACTTGCCCAGCAACCCACAGCAACTAGAGCACTTCCCACTGCTGGCAGAAAAAAGACCCACATCCTTTTGGTGGCACACAAGTCCCTGTGGCCTGGCCCCTTACTTCCTTCCAGCTTCATCTTTCAGTCCCCTGGTCTCTCTTGCTTTTTCAGAACTTTTGCACAGGATGGTATTTCCAGCTAAAATGCCTGGACATTTCTTCATTTTCCCTCCGATCTTAACTTGAATATCACTTCTGCTAGGAAGCTTTCCCTAACCACCAGACTAGGGAGGCCTGCATTTCAGGTTACTTGGTGCTTTTGTAAACCACTCAGTGTCTGTCTCTCCTGCTAGACTGAGCCCTCCAAGAGGATTCCAAACACCTCTCTCTTGTTCACCACTGTTACCCCAGCACCCTGAAATAGTGGTTTCAGTGAATGAATGAGTACATGAATGAAGGGATGGCCAAATATGTTCCTGGTCACAAAGGCTCTGGAATGAGGGAGTATAGACTCCTCAGCCAGCTCAGCTCCACCAGCTGGAGGAAAAAAAAAAACAAAAAACAAAAAACACACATGTCTGGGCTGGTTGGGATGTCATGAGAGGGGTCACGCTCTCTGGAAAGACTCAGAAAAAAACCAACAGGATCCTAGAATCAGATTTGGGGCAAGAGAATTGCTGCTCTAATTAGTTCCTAACTATTCACATGAAATCCCAACTAAAAACTCCCCAATGTACAGGGCTCCCTTACGAAGCAGCCAGCATTTAATGCTGCACTCTTTTCTACCCAATCAGACTCCAACATGGAAATGGAATAGAAACCAAGAAATGGTTCAGCCCACTAAGGGAACTTTGGTCTCAATTCTCAGAGTCCTTCTCGTGGGCCCGTCCCAAATTTGCAATTACATTTGTTTTTAGAGGAGGGAGGCAAATTGCAGCTCTTCTCTGGGAAAAGAAAAGCAGTCCCTGGGTGTGCACTTGTCCAGTCTCCCCTCCCATTGTGTGGCAGAGGACAGAAGTTGGGAATCAGAGAAACAAGATGCCACTTGCCTGCAGCAATGCTGAACTCCCCTGTTCCGGGGGCCCGTCGGCGGGCGCTGACACTCACTGGGTTCCGGTGATTACTTTGGTGTCCCTCCAATCAGAGATGAGAAATCTTGCTTTCAGCTCAGTGATGGGAGAAGGATGTGGAAACTGACTCTGGACACCCTGTCTTCCCAAGGACCTAGCTTGAGAGGGTCTGAAGGCTGCCTGACAGAGGGCCAGACAGACAGACAGCAGGCTCTGTGGCTGCTGCTTGCACTGAGCCATGGAGGCCCCTGGGCCCAGGGAGCCCTGGAGGCACTGTGCCAGAGTCGCCCAGTCTGTTGGGAACATGCAGAAAAGGAAGAAGATTCCTTTTCATTTTCCCTTCACTGAAAGAAAGAGACAAAACACCCAATTTTTACTCAAGGTTTCATTTGTTGGGCCTTGGCTCTATCATGGTCTAGAAAAGTCACCCTAGGCCCCTAGGGTCAGTAACCTAGATGGCTAGTCCTCTAAAGCTACCCACCAGCTTCTTAGCTGCTGCCTAGGAAGGATGTACTGGCATAGGTAATATTCCCAGGGCTCCTCCCTGCCCTGAAATGACGGGACCGGTGGGAGGAGGTCGTAGTTGTCAATGATGGGCAGAGGAATAATAATAATAAGGGTGATAGCAGCAAACACACGGTGCTTATGGTGGCAGAGCTGATCTAAGGACTCTGTATTTAATCATTTACTTATCAGGGCATCTGGGTGGCTCAGTCAGTTAAGCGTCCGACTTCAGCTCAGGTCATGATCTCAGGGTTCGTGGGTTCGAGCCGTGCGTCGGGCTCAGTTCTGACAGCTCAGAGCCTGGAGCCTGCTTCGGATTCTGTGTCTCCCTCTCTCTCTGCCCCAAACCCACTCACATTCTGTCTTCCTCTGTCTTTCAAAAATAAATAAATGTTAAAAAAAATTTTAAATCATTGAATTATCAAAGTAATCCTGACTACCCCAGAATATGTCTTTGCCCCTCAATACTCCACTACTCCCTCCACAGAAGGGAAAGAGCACTAAACTGAGTATACCCTGAGTCCAGGCCCTGGCTCTGCCACTAATCTGCTGTGTGAGCTTGAGAAACCCCCTTTCACTCTCTGGACCTTGGTTTCCTTACCTTGACATGCAGGGATGAAAGCTGTCCTATGATTCCTTGAGAGGCAGATGACCAGTAAATGGCTGCTAAGAGAGGGGAAAAACTTTCTTCTTTCCCACCCCTCAGTTCCCCAATATTTCAGGAAGTCCCATGGATTTTGAGGGCTGGAAAAGTTGTTCATCAGCCCATTGAATATTCCCTGAGCTTTATATAAGACTCAGTGCCTTTGCCCAGGATACGTGTGATTATGGATTTGAGACATGCCCAGAAGTCTCCAAGAGGCAAGGCAGTGCTTGGTGGGTCCAGAGAGTGGTGTGGACAGTATGCCATGGAGGGGGTGAGGGACCACCAGTTGGAACTGAGTTAATGACTAAATGCTTCTTAGAGGAAGTGTCATTTGAACCAGGGCCCGGAAGGACACCTCATATTTCACAGGCAAAAATGGTGGGTGGGGAGGCAGTGCATTCGGGGCGGGGGGGGGGGGGGGGAGGGGAGAAAAACAAAAAAAAAAAAACACAAAAAAAAAAAACAA
>NW_024412446.1:8522718-8558684 GCF_014898765.1 Herpailurus yagouaroundi | reverse complement strand
AAAAGCATAAGCAATTATCCAGAAATGTAATCAGGCAGAAATGGGGGTGAAGAAGGCAATTAGAATGGATGCCTGGAAGAGAAGGTTTTGGGGGGACTTGGGGAGAATATAGGCAGTTGCTAATATAATATGTGCTCTCAGCATGAATTCAGGGACACAACAGCATTTGCAGCTTTTCTTGGGCCTGTCTTTATAAAGAAGGGACACCTTTTCCCTGCAACACCAACAATAAAAGTTTTGGGCTCCCCTCCCCTCCCCTCCCTGTGAATTTGTGGGCAGAGGCATCCAGTTACTGAAAGCCTCAGTCAGTGTGTCCCTGGCTTCACCACTATGTATGTTCTAGGCACTGTGTCAAGCACATTACTTTCACTTTTTTTTCTTTCCAGGTTTATTAGAGTATAATTGACAAATAACATGGTGTAAGTTTAAGGTGTACAGGAGCGCCGGGTGGCTCAGTCAGCTGAGCGACCTTGGTTTCTGCTGAGGTCATGATCTCACAGGCTTGTGGGTTTGAGCCCCACAGCAGGCTCTGCGGTGGCAGTGCGGAGCCTTCTTGGGATTCTCTCTCTCCCGCTCTCTCTCTGCCCCTCCCCAGCTCACAGTGCGCACAGTCTCTCTCTCTTGAAATAAACGTAAAAAAAAAAAGATTGAAGTTTAAGCTGTACAATGTGATGACTTATATGCATTGTAAAATGATTACTACAACAAGGTAGAGAAAACTGAGGTATCATTTCTACATCCTGCCTCACCTAAATTTTCACATCTCCACTGCCCTGGCCCTAAAGAAGAGGACCAGTAGTACACTCAGAACTTTCTCAAAAATTCTTTGTGCTCTGAACAAAGCTAGAGGCCCTGGGGGAAGATAGCACCACATGGTGAGGTATAAGACATTCACTTTCCTAAGGAAGGACGCTGCACTGCTGAGAAACCTTTTCACAGAAACTCAAAGGGTAAAAGTTCTGTGGAACATTGGTTCTCCTGCAGTGCCATCTGGGGGGAGCACTTTCCAATGCTGCAGGCGGTATCTAATCTCTGAGGCATCCCTCCCACAAAGGCAGCCCCCTAGCCCTGCCTGGGCCAGGCACAGCTGAGTATTTATAAGGAGCACTTAAGAGAATCATTCCTATTCCAGAGCCACCAGGAAAGAGGGCCTGAGCTCATGGTCTGGGGTGAAGAGGGGGATGGTTGAGGACTTGGACCTGCAGCAGCCTCATGCTAAATGATTTCAGACGTCTGCCCCTGGCCGACCCTTCCAAGGTCAGCCCCATGCTCAGCTTCTAGGCTGGCAGGTTGCAGACAGGAAGACACTGTCCCTCTGCCTCCCAACCCCTCTGAATACTCAGGCTTTAGAGACCTCCTTAGATTTTAGCCATGACTGAGACGAAACCTGGTTCCTCACCCTGACACCCCTCCCATGGCCCAGTCTTCCAGACAACTCATTGCCCAATCCCTTACATGCCCACTGAGTTATTTTCCAGGTTCCTATTTCTATCTGATTATGCAAGTTTCTTTCCTCCACAAAGCCACGTGCTCATCACATGAGGGTAGCCACAAGTCACCAGCAAATGGGAGAAGGGTGCTGGGAAGAGCCCCTTTCCTGGACCCCAGAGCTGTGGGTCGCGTTTCTCCACTCTCTGCAGGAGACCGGGACCACCGGAGGGAGACCAGTGCAACCCCAGATGAGATCAGGACTTGGTTCTCAGTTTCACCAGAGGGCAGTCCCCAGAGGTGGCCCCTGCACATGGGCTCTGTGCCAAGCAGCCCGAACAGAAGACAACCGCTCCATACATACAGGCCAGGAAGGACACAGGCGGTGCCTCCCCTTAACGCCAGCTGGACCCGGCTCCAGCCCTACTCTGCCTCTCAGATCCCTGGCTCTTGGGGCAAATGCACAGTACAGCCCGTTGGAGCAGAGCCACGCTAGAGGCTGCTGAAATAGGAACTTTTGCTGCTCCTGCAGGCCAGAGCCTCCACCCTGGGGCTTAGTTTTGGGGACGCGAGGCCCTTAGGGAAGCCGAGTTGTTTTTTGTTTTGTTGTTTTTTGCTGTTGTTGGGGTATGTTTTGTTTTTGTTTTTTTTCTAGAGGTAAAAGGCCGCTTTTGTAAAAGAAATCCAATTTGCCTCCCACAACGACTAACCACAGATGAGGAAGCAGCCAGAGAGAAGCTCTGGCCCCCGGAGCCCCTGGCTTCCTGCTGTTCTCTCTCAGAGACCACACATGGAGCTGCACACAAAGCAGGCCACATTTCCTTCCAGTCCTACAAGGAACCTTGACTTCCTACAAAGCCTACTAATGCCAACGTCAGTACACATGGGCACATCTACCCGTGGCAGCACTTCTGCTAATTTCTAACGTGGCTTTCAGGATCCAAAAGGAAGAGATCTGTCTTGCCAAGGAGAACATAGCCTGAGACACCAACAGCAGCTGACTTCCCACCTGGCCTGCCTGACCCTGCAAGCAAAGATGCCTGATTCCAGGGTCAATGCACTCTCTCCCATGAAGACCCTCATTCTCAGGGAGCTGGTGGAGGTGTAGAAGCTTTGCTCAGGAGTAGTCAGGGTCACAGACACTTTGGCAAACAAGTTCTTTCTAAGTCTGCCAGAGGCCGGGAAGAATGGGGGAACCTGAACTGTGGCAACCTGTCCTGCTGTGAAGAACACCCAAGCTGCTAGCTCAGAAGCCACACTGCAATTAGCACCCTGTCATTTGCTCACTTGTATGCATCTCACATGCCATCAAAAGACCATGTGGGGGCGCCTGGGTGACTCAGTTGAGCATCTGACTTGGGCTCAGGTCATAATCTCATGGTCTGTGAGTTCGAGCCCTGCATCAGGCTCTGTGCTGACAGTTTGGAGCCTGCTTCAGATTCTGTGTTTCCCTCTCTCTCTGACCCTCCCCCACTCACACTCTGTCTCTCTCTCAAAAATAAATAAACACTAAAAACAAAAAGACCACATAGAAGGTGTGAGGCATATAGACTGTCTGGTTTTTTTTAAACTAGTAGTTTATTCAGGCTTTTTCCCCCCTGTTCTACAAGTAATGAAGCCACAATACACATTTTTTAGACAATAAAAGAGTAAAATGTACATTAGCATTTTCCAGCCTTTTGGGACATGCATACAGTGGGGGTCTTTGCGGAGTTATAATCAAAGCAGCTCTCCAGAATGCGCTCACAAATTTCTCAGCCACTGATCCGTGGCCAGTCCAGCTTTCATTCTCTCCTGCACCCAGCAAGACAAGTTCTGTCTAGATGAACCATAACCTCACCTTGCTCAAGGCCACCTTGGCCCTAAACACAAAGATGAGCCGCTGGGAGGAAACTCTAGTTCATCATCCAACTTTGCTCACAGTGCAAGCGAGATATCTCTGGTTCCTTGGGGGAGGGAGGAACATCACCCACTTGTCAGCACTGCCCAAGGATACTAGAAACATAGTCTCATCTGTAGTGTCCTCAGTAGGAATCTGAGAACTGCTCCTGATAGCACCTGAGGACTCTTTCTTCCATGGAGCTGGGCCACAGCTTTGAGATTAGAAGGAAGTTTTAGGATTGGCCAGGGTGGAAACTGAGGAGGAGGAGGGGAGGGAGGGAGGTGCAGGAACAGAGGTTCCTGTAAAGACAAAGAGAGGTTTGAATTCACCACCCAAACCCCAACCTGTGACAGGGACAAAGTAAATGGAGGTTGGTTTGCTATTCCAATCTCAGGAGAACAGGGGAGAGACGTGCTTTATCAAATTTTTTCACATCGTGCCGCAGGCAAGAGATGCCGTGTCTGCACAGCATGCTGGGGCAAGCAGAGATGGAAACAATCAGTATCTCCTCACACCTTCAACACATTCTAGGCACTCTGACTGGGAAGCTCGGGGAAGGAACAGGGAGAGATGGCCGTCCTATTTTCAACAAACCTCCCAGTGGCCACAGTCTTCATAAGCATTTCTGACGTTAGAAGCCCCCACAACTGCCAAGATGAAATCAGTGAAACTCCAAGGCAGCAGTCCTGGTCCCCACAGCTGATGACATGGGACAATGCCCAGGTGAATTCCCCTGTATACTCAATGGGGCTGAGGCACGCTTCCCAGGAGGACACCCTATCCGTGGGGCATGGTACTGAAGAGTTGATAGCCTAGAGGAGAATGCCATGGCTTGGGCCAGACATTAATTTAGCCAATCTTGTCAAAGGGTTCCTGTTTCCTGGCTCAGGAGTCCAAAGGCCTGCCGGCCAAGAGAGAAGCTGACAATTACTTTACAAAAGCAGAACTGCCCACACAAGAGTGGCTCTTCTTGGGCTGGGTTAGCCCACCTTCCCATTCCAGGTGCAGGAGGAGGGTGGGGACACCTGCTAATTCCCCCAGAACACGGCTGCTAAAAGCACCCAGCATGTTGCAGGACCATCCAAAACCAGTCACATCAGCAATAGCGTCACGGGGCCAGTTTCTGGGCTGCTGCAATTCCGGATGCAGAGTTTAATGGTCAGGATGTGGGTTCCAGAGACAGAAAAGACCTGGGTTTAAGACCCGGTGCCCATAATTCAATCTCTCTGGACCTCGGTTTCTTTCATTGTGAAATGAGGATAGTAATGGTAACTGCCTCATCTGAGACGGTTGAAATGGGATAACAGATGTTAAGACACCCTCCATGGTGCCTGCTCCACACCTGCTACACACTCAGCAACGTTAACTAACATCATTATGCTGCTTGAGCTTTGTGGGCGCACACACACCACTCTCTGGAGGGCCAAAACAAGGCAAAAAGTGAAACAGCTCCCAACCCCTGCAAAGGTTACAGCAAACCCAGTGAAGAGATACTGTGAGATGTGCTGAGGTTACCAAAGCCAAACCACACCCTTTGTTTTCTGTAGGTGTCTCATCTTTATTGCAGAGTTAACTCATTAGCATTTTTAAAACAGTCAAAGCAACCCTAATCCCTATTAGAAGTGTGTATCCTCCATACTTTGCTATTCCATAGCTGCTAGAGCAAGAAAAAGAAGATCCATCTAGAAAAATATAATCCCTTCACCTTAAAGTCAGGGCTGTCAGGCCTACGAGAGCCTGGGAGCTTCTAGACTGGTAAAGGTCTTTGAAAGGCTTCCAGGATAACGGAAACTGAAAAAGTCAGTTCAGTATAGACTTTCTTGAGGAACAGAATTTTCTCCAAGACTCCGAGTATAAAGCACCCGCCTTGGGCAAAAGGGAAATGGGTCTGAAGTGTCTAAGTGTGCTCATAGAAAAAAAAGATATATGGGTAATTTTATGTTAAAATGTTAAAATTGTAAACCTTGGATTATCCAGAGTAAACACTAAATCAGAATGGTGGACTAAGAAAAAAATTTTCTTAGAAATTAGTATATATGAATTCCTCCCCCCCCCCCCCACATAAATGATGAGATCACATTTAAGGGCATTTCCCCTGTGGACGAAGAACCCAACTTCCCAACCCTCTTCTGAAGGACCTCGGGCTATGGTGTGCCCACCAGAGTGTATAACACCCTTTTCATGTTTTCATATATTAGCTCTTGGTAAATGTTGCATGAAATTTGACGATCCTGCTAGGAAAGGGAAGATGATTCATCATCATCTATTCCTAATCCACAGACCCTTGATGAAAGCCTGCTAGGTTTAGGGTTTGAAACACTGGGGCTGGGAAACACTGGTTTGAAGACAAATGGCCCTCTTATTTACACGAGGAAGCCCCAGACGCCTGCAGAAATAGTAAATTCAGCTCTCCCTACTAGTCCTCTACTAGTTCCAGCATGAGCCTGTGTGAGAAGCAGGTCCTGGGGAGGCCCTCTTGGATGGGGCCTCTGACCCCAGCGGGGCTCCCGGACGGCTCCTAGGGGGCGGGGCCAGATGGGGGCGGGGCCGCAGGCTCCTGGTCACGTGACAGGACGCAGCAGCATTTAAATTTGAAACGGAGCACCGCGGCTAAGCCTTGTTGCCAACCAGAGTTGCCTCCACCTGCACGCATGATTAATCCGACATCAAATCAGAAGTCGGGTGGCTGCCCGACGCTCGAGGACCCCGGCAGGGGAGGCGGCCTCGGTTTCTGCGGTTTACGCAGTTATTGTGATGCAAATGTATTCAGGGATGGGGCCGTGTTTCTCTGACTCGCGCTCTAAGGCAGATGCCGAAACCCTCCGGGGATCTGCCTACATACCCTCAGCACCTTACGGGGTGAAAGGAGGCCCAGGCTCTCCCTGCTGTGGTGGGAAGGGACCGGCCAGGGGGTGCGGCATGTGTGTTGGTCTGGCCACGCTGCAGCCAAACAACTAGACGTAAGCGGTGGACATTCCAGAAGGCACTGGCTAAACCGGAAGGAACCAGCTCCAACCTTTTATTCAGGCTTTAAAACAAACAGATCAAAGAGTTTCCGTTTCCTGGCCTCGGTGTCAGATCCACTGGGGAAATCCCAGGAGCAGAAGGGGAAAGAGCGGGAAAGCACAGGCGCACCTGTCCTAGGCGCCAGGCCAGCCTACTTCCTCTTGGTGTCTCCCCCAGCTCTTACTGGCAGGAGCCACGGTCAGGGTCTCCAGGATTTCCCCCAGGGGCACTTGGGGGAACTATTACAGTCCCTAGCATCTGAAAACATTCCTTGGAAGCGCTTCAACGATGTCTTTTCACAGGGTTTAAAACGTCCTAGCAAAAATGGAAGATCTGAAATCCAGATGAGGGTTACCTGAAATTCAAATTATCAGGCAAGGGTTTGCTTACTCAGGTCTCCAAAAGTACAACTGCTAAAGGAGAATGTAGGCAAGTGGAAGACCCTAGTGTCCCTTAGACTCCTTCAGACCATTTTGGGTTTGTAAGAAATACACCAGTGGGCAAGGCTCATTCATTTATTTTTCTTAAGACTGGTGCCTCCATCTCTCTCTATTTTGAGAGAGTAATTAAGCAGGGGAGGGGCCGAGAGAGAGAGAGAGAGAGAGAGAGAGAGAGAGGGGATCCCAAGCAGGCTCCACACTGTCAGCACAGAGCCTGCCTTGGGGCTCAAACTCCCCAAAGGTGAGATCATAACCTGAGCTGAAATCAAGAATCGGACATCAGGGGCGCCTGGGTGGCGCAGTCGGTTAAGCGTCCGACTTCAGCCAGGTCACGATCTCGCGGTCCGTGAGTTCGAGCCCCGCGTCGGCTCTGGGCTGATGGCTCAGAGTCTGGAGCCTGTTTCCGATTCTGTGTCTCCCTCTCTCTCTGCCCCTCCCCCCTTCATGCTCTGTCTCTCTCTGTCCCAAAAATAAATAAACGTTGAAAAAGAATCAGACATCAGATGCTTTACCGACTAAGCTACCCAGGCGCCCCTCTGTCTCCTGAAAAAGAGGCACTGGCCCTTTTCAAAATAAGAAACATGGCTTCAAACTAATTAGCTGTGGATCCCTTGGCACATTACCCAACTTTCTTAGGCCTTGGTTTTGTCATCCATAAAATGGATTAATAATACTAACCTCTTATGGCTGTGAGAACAAATGAAACAATGAACAAATTAGATATGAATACTTGTGTGTGTGCCATAAAAGGACTAGAAATACAACAAACTGTCAACTGCAGGATCTTTCTGGAGAGAGGAGTGTAAGTGGTGGGAATAGGTGACTAGAACTGATATGTTTTATTACAAAGACTTCAGTACTATTTTCATCTTTATATTAAAAATGTTTATTCATAATACAAGGACTGATTCATGGTATGTACTCATGTTAATTTTTAAAACTGAGATCTGGGGGTGCCTGGGTGGCTCAGTCCATTAATCGTCTGACTTTGGCTCAGGCCATGATCTCACGGTTTGTGAGTTCAAGCCCTGCATTGGGCTCTGTGCTGACAGCTCAGAGCCTGGAGCTTGCTTCAAGATTCTGTATCTCCCTCTCTCTCTCTGTCCCACCCCTGCTTGTGCTCTGTCTCTCTCAAAAATTAATAAACTTTTTAAAAAGAATTAAAAAAATAAAATAAAACTGAGATCTTAATTCTAACTTAATTTTCCTTTGGGGCTTCTGTTTCAAGGTGGAAGACTGAACACGTAGAGGGTTTTTTTGTTTGTTTTACACCATTTTAATAAACTTGTCATATGCCTCTCCCTCTTAACCCAAATCTCTAGACATGATCTAAATCATGTATTAACACAAAACCTGTAACAGGATACCCTAACACAGGGTACTCTCAAGACCATGAATTCTAGGTAATCCCTGAAAGAGGGGATAGGGGTATCAGGTTGAAACAAGAGACCACAGGCAACAACATACCCAGGAGAGGACTGCTACCAAAACAGTGGGTAGGGTGGGGTGCAGGAAAGAAGTAGATCCTGGAGGAGGAGGGCACCTAGGGGCAGACGGCTCTCTGGGACTCTAGCAGAGAGGAAGTAGGAAGAGTGCCCAGGTGGTTTAGCACCCAGAAGTCCCTCCTGTCCCATCCTCTCTTCCCCAAAACCCAGAGCCCAGCTGCCTTTTTCACACAGTGGCTTTTATTCCATTTCTGGTTCATAGAGATGTAGATCTTATTTTTAAGCACAGCTATACCTTTTTAATTAGAGAAAAAGTTTTATCTATCATGGCTTTGTTTAGAGCAGAGGGAAAAGCTTAAAGCATGAATTCACAGCATGAACTTGATCTGAAGTTTGAAATGATTGATTTTCCAGGAAAAATAAGTCCAAATATTGGTTTGAGAGGAAAACGGAACAAATTATTAACCCTTAAGAAAATGGACAAGTAGGCAAAGATCTGGATATGAGATTCTGTTGGCTATAAAGGTAAGGGCATCTAAATCTTTACAAACAGAAAACGCCCATGTTATATGAACTGTTCCATGTCACTGAAACAGATGGGAAGCTACCCAACTAATTTCATGATACTACCATAACTCTGACACTAAAACTGGATAAGGACAGCAAAAGAGAGAAAACTATAGATCAATATTTCCTATGCCATAAATGCAAAGGATCTTAATTTTTAAATAGCATATTGAATCTAGCAATTATTTTATTATTTTTTAAAGTTTATTTATTTATTTTGAGAGAGCGACAGCACCTTTGCCCTCATGAGCAGGACAGTGGCAAAGAGGGGGAGAGAGAGAATCTCAGGCAAGCTCCATCCTGTCAATACAGAGACCCTCTCGGGGCTTAAACTCACAAACCTGGTGAGATCATGAACTGAGCCAAAATCAAGAGTTGGACACTTAACTGACTGAGCCACCCAGGCGCCCCTAACAATGTTTTTTAAAAAACAAGTATGTCTCAGAGGCACTATGCTTGGTTGTGCAGGTTGTGCACTGCACAACTTGCTGTTGTGTGAATAAGTTGTTTAGTGCACCACAGAACCTGTATATCAGATTCTGTATATCAAACCAAATAGGACTTCATCCCAGGAATATATACCTAGTTCAACATTAGGAAATCTATTTGTGTAATTCACCATATTAATAGATTAAGGAAGAAAAAGTGTATGATCATCTTAACACATTTGAGAAAACCATTTGCCAAATGTTAACACTCATTTCTGCTCAGAAAAACAAAAACAAACAAACAAACAAACAAACAGAAAAAATACTCCCAGAAACTAGAAATAAAAAGAACAGCAGGGGCTCTGAGAGTCCTAAAATTCTCACTGGGTTGGTGAAGTATCCACATACAAATTCTTTGAGGTTACCCTCATTGATCCATTCCATAAGCTATTGAAAGAAATCCTGACACCCAGTGGGTCACCAAACTAGTTCACCAGCACAGGGAGATGCAAGGGCTGACATCTGCAGGCTGCAAGAGCCATGGCCTTGGAAAGGGTCCCAAGTTCTACCACGATACTGGTGGTTCTTGCCATGCAGTTTGCAGAAGACACAATACTCTCCAGCTTCAACATCACCCACCGCTAGTATAAGTAATGTTTGTAAAATTCTTACCTGATAAACAATTCAGAGTAGTCAAAAAAAGAAAAGAAAAAAAAAAAGAACAGCAAATTTCCTTAACTTAAAAGTAAATCTATAATTAGCATACTACTCAGTGGTAAATGGTTAAATGTATTCACATTAAATCTTAAAAATTGGGGAAAGAATATCACAAAGAAGAGGAAATAGGAGTCACCAAAGAATATAAGAAAAGATACTGTATCCTTATTAGTAATCGGGGTCATATGTACATTGAGATATGTTTTTATCCATTAGATTGACTGGCACAAATGAAAAATAGTAACAAATGTTGGCGAGAGAGTGAACAGGTTGCCTCAAAAAGTGTGGGGAGAGTATAAGCTGGAACATTTTTGGAGGACAATTTGATATTAATATTTAAAATGCACATGGTTTTCGGGGCGCCTGGGTGGCGCAGTCGGTTAAGCGTCCAACTTCAGCCAGGTCACGATCTCGCGGTCCGTGAGTTCGAGCCCCGCGTCAGGCTCTGGGCTGATGGCTCGGAGGCTGGAGCCTGTTTCCGATTCTGTGTCTCCCTCTCTCTCTGCCCCTCCCCCGTTCATGCTCTGTCTCTCTCTGTCCCAAAAATAAAAAAAAAAACTAAAAAAAAAAAAAAACACGTTAAAATGCACATGGTTTTCAACTTTGTAAGTCCATGTCTAGGTCTTCTCTAGAGAAATACTCACACATATGCACACATGGGTTATGTACATGGTTTTCCATTGTGTACATGGATTTAATCGTAGTGTTGTGTGGAATAGCAAGAAACTGGGACATCCTTCCAGGGATGAGATTAGATTTGTCCCCTCTTTTCTCTAGAAAAGAGAAATGCCCTCCCCCAAATGCTCTTGGAATCACAGACCTTATAACCTTATAATTCCTCGGGCATTCTGTCTTAAGTCAACCACTTTGGAACCACTGACATCAGAGGCAGCCTCCTTGCTGCGGTCTAGGAAAGATGGTGTAGGAAGACCCACTGAGTTCTGAGGGTTTAAAAAGAGAAGGTTTCCAAGGGCGCCTGGGTGGCTCAGTCGGTTGAGCCTCCGACTTCGGCTCAGGTCATGATCTTGCGGTCTGTGAGTTTGAGCCCCACGTCAGGCTCTGTGCTGACAGCTGGAGCCTGGAGCCTGCTTCAGATCCTGTGTCTCCCTCTCTCTCTGCCCCTCCCCTGCTCATGCTGTCTCTCTCTCTCTCTGTCAAAAATAAATAAACATTAAAAAAAAATTTTTTTTTTAAAGAGAAGTTTCCCAGACCCTCCCTCCACCCCCCACGATGGGTCCCCCGGGGAAAGGAAATAGTGGTGATCCTAGATCCTGTCCTTTCGGCCTTCCTGGACAAAGGGACACATGGGAAGCAGCTCTGTCTGTGACCCAAAGGAACAGGGTATCAGGAGCAGGTGCCCTCGGCCAGTCTTAGCGTTTTCCTGTCTGCAGACCAACAGCAAGCTGCACTGGGTCTCGATCAAAGCGTTCCCACATGACTTGCATGTTTTCTGTTGGCCTGCACAGTGAGCAATCTTTACTCCTAATGAGGCTCGAGCTCTTTACCGCGTTGAGTGTAGTGGCACTGACGACCACTGCTCCCTCTTTGACTCTAAGGGACAGCGACAAGGGGGAGCTGCCTGCGATTTCTGCTGGTAGGCTTGTGGGCACCGGAGAAACAAAGAAAAATGTCAAAGGATGCGTCCTCAAGATTGTGAAGCAGTTGCTATCGCTTTTGTAACCATTGGTCAGCCTGCAAAGATGTGGTAGTTGAACACAGTGGTTACCAACAGTCTTATACAGACCTTCTTTGTGCCTTGGGAGGCAGTTAAAGGTGGCAAGCCCTTGGCATGGGTCTCTATTATATTCACATTCAGGCAGTGAAAACCTGTTTGCTAGCCTGGTCCTACAGTGACACCAGATTCTCTTAAAGCAGAGGTTTGAGCCCTTTCCTGTGACGTACTGTTTGGCACAATTCAGGTGTCAATGAAGTTGTTTTAATGGTGACTGCATCCCTTTCTCCTGAAGGGGAGTTTACGGTAGCCCAGAATTGATCTCCCATGGTCATAAAATCAGACATACATGCTTTTACTCTCTGCAACATGCTTTGAAGTGAATGATGTTTTATTGTCCAAATCCTTCTCTTTTAACCCTCCAATACTTAGTAATTTAGATACTCCATAAACATTGAGAATTATTGTGAAGGTATTTGTTGACCTTTCTCATTGATGAGTTTGGAGGTTATAAGTACTCCATGCCATCCAGTGACTTTTTAAAATGCCAGAAAAAGTTCCATTTGTTAAAGTCCAGCGGGTTTGCCGAACTATTTACAAACTCAGCAAATTTATAAAACTGCAGTGAAGTGCTTCTCTTAATCTCTGCTCCCAAAGAAAATACACACACAGGTGTTTCACACCACCTACCTCTAAGTTAGCAGAGGCTGACCCCTTTGAGAGAGGGAGAGAGTAGAGGCAGAAAGAAAGGAAACTCAGAGAGGCAGTGGCTCAGCCTATGCTGGGACTCTGGGGCTGTCACTTGTGCCCTGGGTGGAAAGATGTGACCCCACCCCACTGCCCTCCTTCCCCAAAGCTCAGCAGGGGGAATGAATGCAGGAGAGAACCCGACACCTTCAAACACCACGATCGCTGTCTGGGGGCAGCCAGAGGGTGACCTACATGATTCAAACCACAACCAGCCAAGTGTTTTGAAACAGCAGATCACAATGGACTTCTCTGTACCGTGGTCCAAGTGCCACTCAGCTTGCTGATGCTGTGTTTACTCTCAGGCCAAAGGTCACCCTGGGCGGCTTCCTCCCTCTGACTGTTTGCTGGCTCCTAACACAAACGGATTACTTTATCAACTGTCTGGCAACTCCTTATCTACTCACACAGACTCAAAAGGGCTTTTCCCTTCACATTTTCCTTGGAAGCACCTAAAGTTCTTAAGCAAACTGGGAACTTTTTTATGGCTTCCTTTTTAACATCAAGGTTTGGGGCTGTATGGGCAGAAAGGGCCTCCCCAGACATGTTCCAGCAATGCCCCTTCTGGGCATTTACCCAAAAGAGTTGAAAGCAGGGTCTGAAAAAGATATTTGTACACCGAGTTTACACCAGCATTATTCACAATAGCTAAAATGTGGAAGCAACCCAAGTGTCCATCGATAGATGAATGGATCAGCAAAATGTGGTATAGACATACCATGGAATATTATTCGGCCTGTAAAATGAAGGAAATTTTGACACATGCTACCGCATGGATGAAACATGAGGACATTATGCTAAGTGAAAGATGCCAGTCACAAAAAGACAAACGCTGCCCAATTCCAGTTACGCGAGGTACTTACAAAGTAATCAAATTCATAGAGACCGAAAGTGGGATGGTGGAGACTATGGGGCAGTGGGGGAGGGGAAGTATTGTTTCATGGGTAGAGAGTTTCAGTTCTGCAAGATGAAAAGAATTCTGGGGATGATGGTGGTGACGGCTGGTACCATATTATAAATGTATTTCATACCCTTGAAGTGTACACACTTAAAAATGGTTAAGATGGGGGCGCCTGGGTGGCTCAGTTGGTTGAGCATGACTTCGGCTCGGGTCATGATCTCGCGGTCTGTGAGTTCGAGCCCCGCATCGGGCTCTGTGCTGACAGCTCAGAGCCTGGAGCCTGCTTCAGATTCTGTGTCTCCCTCTCTCTCTGCTCCTCCCCTGCTCATGCTTAGTCTCTCTCTGTCTCTCAATAATAAATAAACGTTAAGAAAAAAAAAATTAAAAAAAAAATGGTTAAGATGATAAACTTTATGTTATGTATATTTTACCACAAAAAGTTTTGGAAAGAAAAAAAAATGGGATGTGATGTACATAGCCTGATCCTGTTTTCCATATTTGATGGCAATTGCAATAAAATTTCCTTTTTTTTTTATATTTATTTATTTTTGACAGAGAGAGACAGAGCATGAGTGGGGGAGGGGCAGAGAGAGAGAGGGGGAGACAAAGAATCGAAGCAGGCTCCAGGCTCTGAGCTGTCAGCACAGAGCCTGATGTGGGGCTCGAACTCACAGACCGCGAGATCGTGACCTGAGCCGAAGTCGGACGCTTAACCAACTGGGCCACCCAGGCGCCCCTAAAATTTCCTTTTTGATAACAAACTATAAAAGTGCCTGGCTGAGGGGTGCCTGGCTGACTCAGTTGGTGGTGGAGTGTGTTCAACTCTTGACCTCGGGGTTGTGGGTTCCAGCCCCACACTGGGTATAGAAATTACTTAAAAATAAAATCTCTATAGGGGCTCAAGTCAACTCTTGATTTGGGCTCAGGTCATGATCTCATGGCTCGTGAGATCAACCCCGCATTGGGCTCTGCACTGACAGTGTGGAGCCTTCCTGGGAATTTCTCTCTCCTTCTCTGCCTGTCCCTGGTGTGCTCTCTCTCTTTCTCTCTTTCTCAAAATAAATAAATACACTTGGAAAAAAAAAAAAAAAGAATTCCCACAACACGTTAAAAATATAGACTCCAGGTTGTGCCCAGACCCACTGGGATGCCACTTCAGTGGGTCTAGGCACCAGGAGTCTGTTTTTGTTTTTTTTTTATAATGTTTATTTATTTATTTTGAGAGAGAGAGACAGAGACAGAGAGCATGAGCAGAAGAGGAACAGAGAGAGAGAGAGGAGAGAGAATCCCAAGCAGGCTCTTGGCTATTAGCACAGAGTCCAGTGGGGGGCTCAATCCCACAACCTTGAGGTCATGACCTGAGCCGAAATCAAGAGGTAGATGCTCAACCGACTGAGCCATCCAGGCGCCCCAGGAATTTGTCATTTTTACAGTGCTCCTGCAGAAGATTCTGACTTGCAATCAGTTCCTTATTTAGATTACTCTAAAAGTAGAAGAATAATAGTTTAGTAATTTTCTCAATCATTCTTTTGGGTTAGTGGATAAACATCTGTCAAGCAGGTAGGACACATAAGGCTCTATGGCAGATGGTGGGAAAACAGAGGGTAAATAATAATATGAGTTATTATTTACTGAGTGCTCACTATACATCAGGCTGAGTACTTACCATGGATTACTTCATTCAATTCTTACAACACTCCAGGAGGTATATGCTATTGACAGGTCCATTTTACAGATGAGAAAACTGAGGCACAGAGAGGTGAAATGACTTTTTAAAGTCCTCACAACCAGTAAATGTGGCTCAAGGGTCTGCACCCTTGATCACCATAAGTCAGTCCCTGCCTTCGGCAAGCCCTGTGAAGTGGGGGTAACACTGAAATTACCATAATAAGAGGCAGAATGAAAGAGTGTTAAATTCAGACACAAAGACAAGGGCAGAGGGAGGAGCCATGGCTGGGATGACAGATTTGGATTCTAGAGTATTTTTCACCCTTTTGCTAATCAGCTAAAGGAGTGTGACATTCCTCAGCAAATCCTTGAATGGAGCCGTAAAGAATCCGTAAGAGCCAGCTCATCTGACCACAAGGGGAGATCCAGCGTTTGTTCTAACACAGATCTATCTTTGAGGTATGACATTAAACAAGCTCTCACCCAGGGACCAAGAAAGAGAGTTGGCTAGTTCCACTAGCCAGGTTCTAAAACCTCTCACTTTTGCAGTGTGCTCCGGTGGGAGCCAGGTCAGCCTGGGAAGTGGTCAGACAAGAAACTGCAGATTCTGTGTTTTCTTTCCATCCTCTGCCTGCGATTGATTCACAGAAAGACTGATGTGCAGGGACAGAAGAAAGCTGTCAGGCAATTTGGAAGCCAAGAACAAACTAAATAAGTCTGAATTATGGGCACTGAAGTCACTGTCCTAAGTCATAAAAGTTCTGTGCAGGCTTTTCAGAAACGGTGTGCAAACTGTAGCAAAGACAGTGTCTTAACCCCACGGTGATCTCACTTCTTCAAGGATGACAAGCTCTGTGGTTCCAAAGAAACGAACTGGTTAAAAAAAAGCAGCGTGAGACACTTTCTATTTTGAAAAGATGTGAAATGCTGTATACGAATTCTTTTCGTTTCTTCTTTTCTTAATCCTAAAGATTAGCCTGTATAGGGTCCCTCCTAAAAATGTATTTTGGCTTTCATCAATTTTTAAAATTTATGATACATACATTTGATTGTATTATAAATATACATATATCTTCTCCATGAGTGACTTAACAAGTTTAAATTACCTACTTTAGCCCAATATAAAGGAAGAAGAGGGGTGCCTGGGTGGCTCAGTTGGTTAAGCATCCGACTTCAGCTCAGGTCATGATCTCACGGTTTGTGGGTTCGAGCCCTGTGTCGGGCTCTGTGCTGCTGACAGCTCAGAGCCTAGAGCCTGGAGCCTGGTTCTGATTCTGTGTCTCCCTCTCCCTCTGCCCCTCCCTCATGTTCTGTCTCTCTCTGTCTCTCAAAAATAAATAAATGTTGAAAAAAAAATAAAGGAAGAAGAAAGGAGAGACCTAAGGTTTGCATATAAAAATTCTGATTGCAGGGGCACCTGGGTGGCTCAGTCGGTTGAGCGTCCGACTTCGGCTCAGGTCATGATCTCGCGGTCCGTGAGTTTGAGCCCTGCGTCGGGCTCTGTGCTGACAGCTCAGAGCCTGGAGTCTGCTTCGGATTCTGTGTCTCCCTCTCTCTCTCACCCTCCCCCATTCATGCTCTGTCTCTCTCTGTCTCGAAAATAAATAAACATTTAAAAAATTTTAAAAAAAGGAATCTTAAAAAAAAAATTCTGATTGCAAATCAGAATTTTTCTTCTGATATTTCTTCTTTCTTCTAAGTTGGCAGCTATCTCAATGTATATATAAGCACAATAACTGAGTTGTATTTCTCTCCAAATAAGTCACTCAGATGAAATACTATTGCCCAAATCTAATTTTGATATCCTAAATCAATGCTTTTATGGTCTGTACGAACCTGAAGAATGAAATTAAAAATAAAAAGGTTGTTTCCCTCCTTCTCCCCCCACTAAACCGGACAAAAACCAAAGACAAGGTGATCACCCTTGGGAATGTTTCACAAGCTAAAAGTAGCAACCGGAAAATAAACCCAGGGAGATGTTGATTTGGAGGCTTCTTTAATATGACTGTGGTGGCAAGGACAGCTGAGGGTCCCCCAAAGATTTCTGCCCCAGACCCTTCCCCAGAGCACGGCTGTTACTGGGAAGAAGCTGCCAGGTGGGGGGTTCACTCGCCAGGACCCCTACATCTAAGAGGGGACACGGGCCTGGTCTTTGCCAATGCAATGTGAGCAAAAGAAATGGGTATCACTTCTGGGCTAAGAGGAATTAAGAAGTACATGTGTCTTCACTCTCTTGTTTGCCCAGTGCCCTCTGGAAGCAGAGAACTACAGGACCTGGAGGAGGGCCGACGCACCAGGGCACTGGAGCCTGGGTTCTGAGTGACCGCAGGAAGCAAACCTGCCCATCGGGAACACCTACGTCCACTGTCATGGGAACCAGAAGAAACTTCACCTGTTAAACCACTGACATGTTGGAGTTGGTTTGTTACAGAGGGTAGCACTACTCTGATGGTTATATTCCAAGGTGCTCGGATGAGGGGATGGAGGAGGGAGTAAAGGCTTATTAGGGAGTGAGGATGCACACTAGGAAAGAAATACCTTTTTTTCTTCTATGGAAAAACTCTCTTACACACGGATTGTAAACTCAAATGCCTAAGACATCAGGCAAGGAGTGTAATACTAGTGTAATTAACACCTAAGCAGCACTTGGAATGCGACAGGCAGCTGTAAGCACTTATACAAACTCACTCACTTCTCACAAATTTGTTAGGCACGCTATTAATATAACCCCCATTCTGCAGAGGAGGAAACTGGGGCCCACCGGAGTTAAGTAATTTGCTTAAGGTTATGCAGCTAGTAAGTAGCAGAGGCAGGCTGCAAGGCCGGGCAGCCCAGCTCCAGAGTCTTGCTTGTTCACCACACTACACATACACCCTGCATGACGTGAACAGAAAACGGGGCCAGCCCAGGGCTGAAGCAGTTAGTGAAACCATGCCCCGTCTGAATGGGTCAGCTGTTCGCCTGATGATTTCCACATGTACCGCAGATCTTCCCATCTCTCAGGAGAAGCCAGAAATCCAGATTTTTATGTACCATTTCCAGATTTTAAATTGTTCCCATTTTGTTTTAACCCTCTGCAGCCCAAACAAAGTGCAGAAAGCAGACTGCGTGTAGCCCAGGGCCGGCTACCTGCCTCCCCTGCTTTTCGGGCAGCTGTCTCCTAGGACCCTGCAGTCTTCTGCTTGCACAAAGGCCCTGGGGGATTCTGGGTCTGGTAGCCAGAAGGAGAGTCAACTCTGCAAACAAGAGCTCCTTCAGGCCCACTGATATGAATAATTAATTTCTGTTTTCTCACTGCCAGCCTACAAAGGTTACCACCAAGCCTAGCATTCAGGAAGCAACTCTGTCCCCTTCTGAGACAATGAGGACAAGCATGGGGGATCCTGGGGATGTTCAGGGAGCCCCATAATGAAGTCCGGAGTGGTGGCCTGCACTCAAAGGGGGCCAGTGGATACTGGGGAGGGCCTGTGTGTGTGCTCCCTGCCTGACAGCCTAGGTAGAGCCATCAGAGCGTCCGAAGAGGCTCATTAGAGACTGACACTCTTGTGGCTTTCACTGCTGTCAGCGGGAGAGGGCTCTGAATTCCTCAAGATGCTTTATAATAAAACAAAAAGGCACAATTATGCAGCCAAACAGAAGGCAAGGCAGCTGCATACAAAGCAGGGCTGTCTCCATAATAGGACCACAACCTCAGCTAGCCAGCCCTGAGGCCTCACCTTCCTCCCCAGGCTGCAGCTGTGAGACTCTGTAATTGGAGGCTCCACTGCTCCAGCTCTTGGATTATTCAAACTGCAGGATTTCCAGAAGCCTCGGGTTTCAGTTGAGGATATGCCCAGGCAACAAGATGAGCCACAGACCATTTGCCACCCTTGCTGTCTATTTCAGCAAAGCATATGGCCAACACACGTTACAGTTAACACACACTGCATACCGTGTGTCAGGTGCTTTTCCAGGTGCTTCACATATTAAGTTATTTAATGTTTATACCAGCTTACTTTGGTGTCGTTATCATACATACCATTATCACCTTCCGTCTACAGATATGGAAACTGAGGCAGAAAAAATTTAAGTTAGCTCAAGGCTGCACAACAGTAAGTGGCAGAGTGAGGCTTTGAACGCAGGCAGTGCGGTCCTAGACGGTATGCTCTTCACCGCCACACCAGTGGCCGCTGTCATTTCCACAGAGCTTACTGTATGCCAGGCCTTGTGCCACATATTTTCTGTATATTATTTCATCTAATCTCTACAACACCAGGTGAGATATATTCATCTACATTATAGAGAAAAGAAAATAGGTTTATGGAAAGGTGAAGTAACTTGGTCAAGGGCACAAAATAACAAGTGGCCTACGGACCGGATCCAAACCCAGGCTTCTCTGATTCAAAGCCAGGCTCTTAACCATTACTTGGTACAGAGTAGCAGTTCATCTAACTGGTGTTCATAAAGTTTCGGCCTGGAAGACCATCTAGTCTAATCCCCTTATTTTCCAGGTGAGAGATGTGGCCTAGAGAGATTAAGAGTTAGTGGGCCGTGGGGGTGCCTGGCTGGCTCTGTTGGTAGAGTATGCGACTATTGATCTTAGGGTTATGAATTCAAGCCTCAAGTTGGGTATAGAGTTTACTAAAAAAAAAAAAGAAAAAAAAAAAAAAGAAATAGAGTTAGTAGCAGGTTGTACTGGAGTAACTTTGGCCCCAGAAAGAGCTAAGGTTCCAATCCTAGCTTTGTCCTATTAGCTGTGTGACTTGGGCAAGTGACTCAGTATTTCTAGACTTATTAGTATGGAATGGGAATAATAACACTCAGTCTCACGGACTATAAATTGTGTGTGTAATATATACTTATAATAAACAGTCAGCCTGGCAAAACCATTTCATTATAGTCAGGTGACCTTGACTATTCAGATTAATAATTTTAAACTTTTGCTTACAAATCTGTTCTTTATGGCTTGAAATCATATGTATGTGGTGAGGAGGTTGCCAGTATGGCTCCCAAAGTCTAATTAACAAACAAAGATCTTGGAGAATTGCATTGCATTTCTGAAACTTTTCTGAGTGTTACCCTCACTGTGCAAATTCCCCAAGGAAATTACATTAATCAGAGATCTGAGCAATCAAACATTTAGGCCTTCTATCCTCCAAATAAAGTTACTATACTACCAGATCAATGACATCGTGGACAAGATAGGTTTCCATGGTCTTTAATTCTAGTATCCCTTCCACTATGGCAGTGATTTCATGATTTTGCACCTGGAACAATGGACCATGCTGTGATGGCTTGTTTGGCCCTTTTGCACAAACACCAGTATTGCCGATATGCATTTGGTTTCGTTTTGGGGGTTCTTATTTTTGGCTGCCAGGGGTGGTTTTTTATCAGGGTATGCCTGTGTGACCAGCACCTCATAATAGTCTCTAACCTCAGACCCAAACAGACTTCCTTGGGAATAGATAGCCCATGTATGTCTTTGTAGTCTGCTTTGAGAGAGAGAGAGAGAGAGAGAGAGAGAGAGAGAGAACTGCTAAATGGACTCAGACAAGGAAAGACATCCAAGCCTTATGCTGGACCTCTGTGGAGTCTGTCGATACATATATTTTTCTTGCCGCTTTTGCTCTGTATCGTCTGTAAAAAATCTTAGCCATGAGTATAATCTGCTATTGAGTTCTACAAAATCCTTCTAGGAAATCACTGAATAAAACAAGGTGAAACAATTTAGCCATTTCTAACACCATTTTTCACATTTTTGAGCCCCACCCTCTGATATATATACCTACAGTAGCTATAGTTACCACTTGGCCTCAGTGAGAAGGGAACTTAGAGGGGCTTTTTGTGTGTGTTAGCTTTGGTTTTTTAGAGCTTCCTTTTGCATGTTTATTTAGTTTTGAGAGAGAGAAAGAGAGTGTGCGGGCCTGTGATGGGAGAAGGGGCAGAGAGAGAAAGACAGAGGTTCCAAAGCTGGCTTCACGCTGATAGCAGAAAGAGAGACTAATATGGGGCTTGAACTCAGGAACCATGAGACCATAACCTGAGCCAAAGTCAGGTGCTTAACTGAGCCACCCAGGCGCTCCTTTTTGTTTTTTTAAAGACGTCTCATCTCTTTTTGGTTCTTTTTTTAAGTTTTTATTTTTTATTTATTTATGTTTGAGAGAGAGACAGAGAGAGAGAGAGGGAGGGATTGGGCACAAGCAGGGGACAGGCAGAGAGAGGGAGAGGGAGAGAATCCTAAGCAGGCTCCACACTGTCAGTGCAGAGCCTGATGGGGGGGCTCAAACTCACAAACTGTGAGATCATGACCTGAGCCAAAATCGAGTGCGATGTTTAATCGACTAAGCCACCCTGGAGCCCCTGTTTTGTTTTGTTTTTTATTTTTTTTTTAATTTTTTTTTCAACATTTATTTATTTTTGGGACAGAGAGAGACAGAGCATGAATGGGAGAGGGGCAGAGAGAGAGAGATGAGACACAGAATCGGAAACAGGCTCCAGGCTCCGAGCCATCAGCCTAGAGCCTGACGCGGGGCTCGAACTCACAGACCGCGAGATCGTGACCTGGCTGAAGTCGGACGCTCAACCAACTGCGCCACCCAGGCGCCCCTGTTTTGTTTTTTAATACAGGTCTAGGGTTAGGCCTGACATCCTGCATTTCTGTCTTTTCTTTTTTCTTTTCTTTTCTTTTCCTTTCTTCCTCTTCCTTCCTTCCTTCCTTCCTTCCTTCCTTCCTTCCTTCCTTCCTTTCTTTCTTTCTTTCTCTAAGTAGGCTCCATGCCCAAGATGGGTCTTGGACTCATGATCCTGAGATCAAGAATCACATACTCCACTGACTGAGCCAGCCAGTGCCCTGGGAACTTAAAGGTTTTGAGGAAATTACATTGATTTCTTTTATTTTTTTTAATTTTTTTAATGTTTATTTATTTTAGAGACAGAGCACAAGCTGGGGAGAGGCAGAGACAGCAGAAGACAGACTCTGAAGCAGGCTGCAGGCTCTGAGCTGTCAGCACAGAGCCCGACATGGGACTTGAACCCATGAACCATGAAATGAGCCAAAGTTGGACACTTAACTGACTGAGCCACCCAGGCACCCCAGAAAATTACATTGATTTCTGAAGCTCCAAAGAGTCATTCTTCTTTATGAATATAAGCCAGGTGTTTGTATCAGTCAGGATAAACTAAGTGATCCTGCAGTAACAACGAGCACCAAACATTGTAATGGCTTAAAATAACAATGGTTTCTATTTTACTCTAGTACACATCCATTAATGATTGACTGGGAGCTCTGTTCTGTATTGCCCTCCCCCTAGGACTCAGGCTGATTGAACAGTCACCAGCTTAATCATTGTACATTGCAATACCAAAGAAGGAAAAAGGTCTCATACCAGCATTAAATGCTCTGGTCCAGAAGTTGCACGCATCACTTCCATTCAAACTCACTGGTTAGAACTAGGCAAAGGTTCCTACCCAATTTCAAGGGAACCAGGGATGTAATCCTACCTACCTACCGCAGACATGGTAGTAAGCTGAAGGGCACACGTCAAAATCTCCTCAGGGGCATTTGAAGTTTGAAAATGGCTTCAGGAGGAAAAACCCACCACAGCCCTTGAGAATAATGGCTCTAGAATATGTCTTATTAATTGGTCCTACTGACCCCCCCCCCAAAAGGGGGGGGGGGAGGAAGAGATGAATATAAAAGCAAAGCGGAAGAGAAGAGAAAAAAGTGAAAGGTCTTAAAGTGCTTAGAGATCCCAATAGTGTGCCCAGGTAGTCCAAATCCCACAAAATTCTTACTTGAAAAGGCACATTCTTCTTCTTCTTCTTTTTTCTTTAATAAATACAATAATACACCAGCACTGTGCTAGGGGCAGGGAGACTAGACTTTTTTAAAAGTGGTCCATTTCTGGGGCGCCTGGGTGGCGCAGTCGGTTAAGCGTCCGACTTCAGCCAGGTCACGATCTCGCGGTCCGTGGGTTCGAGCCCCGCGTCGGGCTCTGGGCTGATGGCTCGGAGCCTGGAGCCTGTTTCCGATTCTGTGTCTCCCTCTCTCTCTGCCCCTCCCCCGTTCACGCTCTGTCTCTCTGTGTCCCAAAAATAAAATAAACGTTGAAAAAAAAAAAAAAGTGGTCCATTTCTAACACACATGCACTTTAAGAGGTTAGAATCCAGTTGGGGAGACAGAGAGGCAAACCTATTTAAACCATATTATATTTGCTCAAATGAGTGTATGTGCAAAGTGCAGGGAAGAACTGTGTGGCTAACACTGGGCTGGTTTTCCAAAGAGCCAATCACAGTCTCCTCTCTTTAACACTCTTTACAACAGAGGCTCAAGGGCTGAAATCCTTGATCTCCCCTCCAGCCCTCCTTGCAGCTAATGACGGCCACATTATGTTGGCCAATAGCATGAAAGCAGCAGTTGCTAGGTAGGGTTTGGTGGGGGGAGCTTTTTAAAGGGACAGCCAGTGTGATCACTACAGTCCTTTGCACCCTTCTCCCTCTCTGAAACATGAGCACACATCTAGTGATGCAGCAGATTTTTTTTTTTTTTTTTAACTATGAAGCAACAAGCAAGAGGACAAATACCTTTCTGCTTAATAACAGGGAGAGTCTGGGCCCCTGAGAGTGCTGCTGAGCCATCCCAGAAAGCCTGCCTCTGGAGTTCTTGGGATCGGAGGAAAACAAAGCTCTATCTGGCCAGGTCATTGTATTAGTTTCTGTTGCTGTTAACAAATGATTACAAATTTCATGACTTAAAACGACACCAGTTTACCATCTATAGGTGAGAAGTCTGACACGGCCTGTCACTGGGCTAAAGTCAAGGTGTTGGCAGGGGCTGGGTTCCTTTCTGGAGGCTCTAGAAGATAATTCATTTCCTTGCCTTTTCCAGCTTCTGGAGGCTGCTCATCCTGCTTGGCTCAAGGTCCCCTTCCCTCCTCTTCAAAGTCAACAACAGTGGATTGAGTCCTTATCATCTTGTATCACTCCGACCTCTTCTACCTCCTTCTTCCACTTTGAAGACCTTTGTTACTACATTGGGCCCACCTGGATAACCCACAATTCTCTCTCCATGTCAAGGTCCTTAATTTGATCACATTTGCAAGGTTCCTTTTGCCATGTAAGAGAACATACTCCTAGGTTCCAGGGACTGGGACATGGACATCCTTGGGGGACATTATTCTGCATATCACAGTGTCATTGTGGCACAGTTTTGTCTTATCTGCAGACAAACGCACTCCTAACACCCAGTTCTTGGGTCTACCCAGGAAAGCAGGAGAGGCTTTACAGAGGAAGTAACTCCTAGCTGAGACCTGAAGGATGAACAGTAATTTGTCATGTGGACAAATATGGAAAGGGCATTCCAGGGAAGGGGAGCCGCACGTGCAGAGGAATAAGGATGCAGGGTATGTTTGGAAACTACAAGCAACTCAGGATTGCTAGAGCATGAAGTATATGCGTGTGTGGGTGGGGGAGGGCACAGCTGAGGGTGGACCGGATCACAAATGGCTGGGCACATTTGCATCTAAGAAGCTCAGATTTACTTTGAGGGTGGCAGAGAGTCACGGAAGAATGCAAGCAGGGGGTGCATAATTAGATTTAGGGCGATCCCTTTGGCTCTAATGTGGAAGATAGCTGGGGGCTGAAGCAGAGTGAGGCTGGAGGCAGAACAATTGGTTAGTGCACTGGTTTAGATCAGGGGCATTGAAATGAAGGTCTGGACCTTCATGAATTGTTTGAGCGGCTCCTATATGCCAGGGCACTGTGACACTCTGGGGCTACCAAGGCAAATAAGACACAGGTCAGAACAAGGATGCCTCTCACCACACCAACCACATCCCCGAGGCGGGAAGGAGGGGTGCTCATGGAACTCAAGTTTGGGATGTTCTGCCCCCTTGCCCCAAGTCTGGGAAGCACTGATGGGGTGAGGTGTGGCCCAGGGGGAATTCAAAAGGGCACCAGGACCATCTCAATGATGGGGAAGCAAATGAAGAAGCAGATGGTCCTTTCCTGTGCATATTTCCCCCAAGCCTGCCCTAGTTATTTTAATATATACAGATTTTTAATGTTTGCTTATTTATTTATTTATTCATTCATTCATTTATTTATTTATTTATTTATTTATTTATTTATTTATTTTGAGAGACAGCACAAGCAGGGGAGGGGGAGAGAGAGAGGGAGAGAGAGAATCCCAAGCAGGCTCTACACTATCAGTGCAGAGTCCAATGTGGGCCTTGAACCCATGAACCTCAAGATCATGACCTGAGCTGAAATCAAGAATTAGACACTTAACCAACAGAGCCATCCAGGAGTGCCTGACCTAGTTATTTTATTTTATAATTTTTTTTAAGTTTATTTATTTTGAAAGAGACAGAGAGTGCAAGCAGGGGAGGGGCAGAGAGAGCAGGGCAGAGAGGATCCAAAGCAGGCTCCGTGCTGACAGCAGAGAGCGCGACGCAGGGCTCGAATCCACAAACCATGAGATGACGAACTGAGCCGAAGTCAGACACTTAACTGAATGAGCCACCCAGGTGCCCCTGGCAACAATTTTAAATCGTTGCATGTGGTAAGTTAGAAAAGGAAATGCTGTGGTCAGAGGAGAAGCCTGGACCCAAACACAGTCCCCCCCAATGGAAATGGTCTGGAATTAGATATGAGGGATGGTTTGCACAACTTTGCAAATATACTAAAAACCAACCCGTGACTCCATACTTCAAAGGGGTGAGTTTTATACTATGTGAATTATCTCTCCATAAAAGTCATTAATTTTTTCAATAGGAGAAGAAAATAACCCCAGCACTTGGCCCTAAGGGAACCTGGGCTTGTTAGCTAACTGGTCAGAGCCTCGGCTTTCCTCATCTGCAAAATGAGAAGAGTGGTACTTACAGAAGATAAAGAACAGGAGACTGTGCTGAATATTAATGTGACCGTGTAGGTTAAACACTTAACATAGTGCCTTGCAGGTAGTAGTTGCTAAGTATATCCTAGTTCTTTTACTAAGTGCCAATAACATTTTTGAAACAATCATTTTCTCGGCAGCCACAAGATATGACATAAGCTCTAGGCAAGCTCCCTCACACAGTCTTGTCTCAGGCAGACTAGAGCCAGGATCAAACGGGAAGACAGCAACACGAACCGAAGCCCACGCTCCTGCGGAAAGACTGCAGATTTACTCTGGAGCCATGCAGTGCAGAAACCGCGAGAGAGATTTGCGTGGCATAAATACAGCTACACGCAGCAGTGGTAAAGGAAGGTGGGCACAGAGATTTCTGTTTATAATTCTGGTTTGGTATACAAACTAGTCCGGTTTCCAAAACAGCCAAGTCTGCCCCAATACCTGGACCAGTCCGTTGCGGCTACAACGCAGCCCTGAGGTTTAGACATGCCCCATGCCCCAATCTCCTCGCTCTGGCTCCTCAAAACCACAATGAGCCAAAAACAAACCTTATATAACCGTAATTTTCTAGCACAGTACCAAGGCAGGGGATTTATTTTTTCACTGAACATCTCGCTTGTGATATTCCAAAGTCAACCAAGTACTCATCAAGAACCTGCCATGTGCCCAGCCCTGTGAAGGATATTGTGAAGGAGAAAAAGAAGCATAAGCTATGATCCCTGCTCTCAAGGAGCCAGCTAACCTCTGAGTTTGAAAGCTACACTTCACAGTAAACATAGAAAAGGCATTGTGCCTTGCACAGAGCAGTGGTTCAGTCATTATTTGTTCGTTGGGTCAATGAATTAATAGAGGGCACAATAATAAGACAACTGTGTGAGTGTGGGGCTCACTCTAAGAACCACAAGATGGGTTGGAGTAGTTGGAAAAGGCTTGTGCCAGAGGCTGCTAGCTGCCTACTCAATATCAATTCTTCCATTTTTTCTTATAACAGAGGCCCTATTTTATTTGAGGTGGCCATATGCCCAGATAAAATACTACATCTCCCAGCCTTCCTTGTAGCTAGAGGTGGCTAATGAGATCTAAACAGAATTTGTTAGGAGAGGCTACCAGGAAAGTGCCTTAAAAGGCAGACCAACAGCTGCCACTTAGTCCTTCCTCCCTTTCTTCTAATTCTCATCTGAAATGTGAATGTGATGGCTGGATTTTCAGCAGCTATTTTGGACCATGAGGCAACCTTGAGACAGAAAAGCACAAATAGAAACAAGCCCAAATTCCTGATGATCATGGTAGTCACCATACTCTCCCTGGACTGCTTACTTCTGGCATTCTCTTACTTGAAAGAGAAATACACCTCTATCTTGCTTAAGCTACTTTTTGGGGTTTTGTCATATGCAGCAAACCCCTATCTTAACTAACACAAGATATCATGGAAAAGCCAGGCTTTGAAGGAAGGGTTGGCTTTGTGACTGGGTTTAAGTGGGGGTGAAGGGCATCTCAAAAGCCAGACAGAGCCCACAAAGACACTGGAAGGAATGTGCATTAGCTGAAAGCAAGTGAGTAGAGAGTAAGAAATAGAGAAGCCAGATGACAGTTTTATAGATGCCAGGGACAACAGGAATTAACTGGGGAAGGACCAGCGACCACAAAGGAACAAGAAAGCTTATCTGCCTCCAAAGGAGCAAAACACCTGTGACCTGGAGGAAGTAAGAAAGGAGAGACAAGAGGCTTGGGGAACTTCATTACACAAAGAGATAGGAATGTGAGCTGTGGCCTGGACTTAGAACAATGACAACACCACCATCTAAGCTTCATTAAATGCTTATGTGCCTGGCCCTGTGCTAGGTACTCTTCACACACTTACCCCCTTTACACTTCACAAGTCTATGACACAGTCCAATCACCATCACCCACTTTTGGCGGACAAGGAATCCAAGGCTGAGACAGAGTCAGTAACTCATCCAATGTAAGTCTTACAACCCTGCAAGCTGGCTCACATCAAACCCATTTTTCAGATGGGGAACGTGTTTGTACCATTGTTTCAAAGCCGGGGAAATACGTCAAGATCCTGATTTTCAAACATAAAGATCCAGGGCCAAGTATAGAGCCAACTGCTTTGTGAATAGTCTCTTAACCAGAAGAAAAACAAGTAGAGGAAAAGAAAAGCTTTGAGTCTTGGTTGTATTTACTATGTATGTGTAGAGGAGGAAGGGCTCGTTAAACAAACGCACCCACACCCTCTGGCTGGCTGGTAGAGTGCTCCTGAGGTGTAGATAGTGCTAAGATGGTGGGGTGATGGTGGAGAGAAGCAAGCTTTGAGAAGCCATGTCAACTCCACTTACAAACGAATCACAGCCAACGACCAGCTCATGTGTCTCAGATAGTGTTTTAATATCTCTCTGCAACAGGGAATAGAAAAAAAAAAATCACTCTAACACAGCTAAGGCTGAAAATTCAACACTTTGAATTAAGTTATTCAGACACATCACTGAACACAAGGAATTCTTCCCGGAGCAAAAATCTCATTAGTCACTCACAGGAAGGGGAAAAAACCCATCAAGTTACAACGATCTAGGTAACATGAGTACCGAATAGGAAGTGTATTTCCCATGCAGATTAAAAATAAAAAGTCTCCTTTGGCAGCCTGGCAGAATCTGATGGCAGGGCCTCCCAAGTACAGAACGCGAGAATGCTACAGCTGGCCCAGGACAGCACTAAGTGCTGGAAGTTAAAGAGTGCTGTTTTTGTAAGACTGAGTTCAAGGCGGATTCCATCACGAAATGTTTGACTCTGGGTAAATCTCTTTACCTCTCCTGGCCTCAGCACTTTACCTATAAAATGGCAGCAGTAGGGGCGCCTGGGTGGCGCAGTCGGTTAGGCATCCGACTTCAGCCAGGTCACGATCTCACGGTCCGTGAGTTCGAGCCCCGCGTTGGGCTCTGGGCTGATGGCTCGGAGCCTGGAGCCTGTTTCCGATTCTGTGTCTCCCTCTCTCTCTGCCCCTCCCCCGTTCATGCTCTGTCTCTCTCTGTCCCAAAAATAAATAAATGTTGAAAAAAAAATTAAAAAAAAAATGGCAGCAGTAATCTTCACCTGCTGAGATGGATGTGAGGCTAAATGCGATTGTCTACTGCTCCTGTTACCATGACTTTGACAGAACTTATGTCTTTAGAGTTCTCTGCTTAAAATTCTAGGAAAGAAAAGGCCATAGAACAATGGAAAGAGCCTTGTCCTGGCTCATAGGTCCAGCCTTGAGGGTCATGAGCGTGTGACCTTGAGGTTACTTTTAGGTCTCCAGGACTCTGTCTGGAGGGGGCAGGAATAGACCTACTGTAAGATCTCTTCCTGTTCTAGACTCTTGAATGTCACTAAGATTCAGATGAACAGTCCTTAGTCATTCATTTCAGGATTTACAAAGTTTTTTTTTTTTAATGTTTATTTATTTTTGAGAGACAGAGAGGCAGGCTGAGTGTGAGTGAGGGAGGGATAGAGACAGAGAGACAGAATCCAAAGCAGACTCCAGGCTCTGAGCTGTCAGCACAGAGCCCAACACGGGCTCGAACTTATGAACTGTGAGATCATGACCTGAGCCAAAGTCAGACGCTTAATGGACTGAGCCACCCAGGTGCCTCAGGATTTACCAAGTTCTGCTGGAAAGCTGTTTCTTTATCTAAAAATGTATGGTTTCTACCCTTGGAGCCAAAGAGTCAGTGAGAACCTTAAAAGCAGGTCACCGACTTTTGCAGTCTTGACCCTTAACACAGACTTGGCATGAAGTAAGACCTTGATAAACTCTCGTTGGGTTGGAAGAGATTAATGAACAAATGAATGAATTTCAAGGGCCTGCCAAATAGAGACTGCCTGCCCTCCACCGGGCAAAGTTTAGTGCAAGGAGAAAATGCTGCCAATTTAAAATATTAATGATATTTACTTTGTCATCTGAACTACAACCAGAATATCGGGTGAATAGTTTCTGCCAGTCAAAAGGATGACTGACTCCGAAAAGCCACCTTTGGGCTTTGCTAGAAGAGTATGCTTTGGTCCACAAAGAGTGCGCGTGTGGTACAGGGGATGCCACAGGCTATGGAAGGGATGCATAAGCCCCGAGAAGGAAATGTCACCCAACCTCTGTGGCAGGAATGGCACAGAACCAAGGCAACCCAAAAGGGAAAATACCACGGCTCTGCATGTGGGCACGCAGTTGCGTCCACCCAAGAGTGCCCAGCTGAAGAGAGAAGATCTAAATCCAGCAGGGGGTCTGCTCACCTGTGAGGCCAAGTCCACTCAGGAGCCCCAAGGGTGGGCAGCAGCCCTGTTGGTCGACCCCAGCAGCAGATGGACCCCCCGCCATGGGGTCTGCTGGGGATTTTCGTGGTACAGGAAATGGTAATAATGTACACGGACATGTGTATGCACTTAATGGTCACTGTGTGCCAGGTGCTTTGCTAAAGTCTTCAAATATCTTATTGTATTTAATTTTCATAACTACCCTGAGAGGTAGGTGCTATTATTGAGGCAGTATAGCTTGGTGTTTGTTTGAAAGCAAGGACTCGGGACTCAGACTGCTTAGATTCAAATCCCAAGTGTCACTTACAAGCTGAGTGACCTTAGGGCTATTGAAGCTCTCTGAGCCTTATGATTCTCATATGTAAAATGGAAATAATAATCCTGCCTGTCTTAGGAAGCTGTTGTGAGGCACAGATGAGTAAGTACATTTAAAATGCTTACAATAGGCACTGGCTCAAAGTAAGCCCTCAGTAAGTGTTAGCTATCCTTGTCATTGCTAATAGAGACGAAGGCGGCTTCTCCATGGCCTCACAACTGCTGAGGGGCAGAGTCGGGGCACACAGGTCTGTCTTCAGAGCACACGGGACCCAACACAAGTAATTCTAGTTCTGCAGCCCTCACCCCATCCACACCACCACCCTGATGCATGTCACCATGGCCTGGTCTTCCTCAGCACCAACCCAGGCTACAAGGTGCTAAAAGGAATATACTCAAAGAACTGGCATTCTAACTTAAACTCTGGTTTGGCTACTATGTGTAGAAATAGACCCATATGTGTCTTTGTATGGGAATCTGCCTCTCATTTAAGAGAAAATGGTCCTTTTCCAAGGAGAGGGGCATCTCTGCCTCTCTGACTCTCACGTGGCACTGTCTCCTTAAGACCTCCAGACTGAATGGCTTGATAAAACCCGAACTTCAATTAAGGATCTCAGAATACAAATAATGGGCATAATTGCTGGTGGAGAAGGAGAAACATGAGGGCCAGTCCAGCAAGAGAGCTTCATGAGCAAGACACTGCCCTGGGTCCTGCCCTGCTCTTGGAAGGTTCTAGAAAGAGCCAGAGCCTTGCTAGGAAAAGTACATGCATCACAGAAAACCAAACCATCTGTGATTCCTATCTGGGAATGAGAGACTCTTTGAAGCATCTCAAAGAAAATGACCTGTAGTCATGGTTAGCCAACACTGTGAGTGCCTACCATGTGTCAAGACATGTTCAAAGCCCTTTAGAAACAAAATCCCATTTATTCCTCATATCAACAATATGATATAAGCAGTGTTTATCAGTCCCATTTCACAGATGTGGAAACTGAGACACAGAAAATTCAAATAACTTCTTCCAACCTCACACAAGTAGTCTAGCTTCAAAGCCCATAGTCTTTATCAGTATTTTCAAACCTTTTTGTCCAATTCATGGCAAGAAATACCTTCTACATCAGGACCCAATATACACTCACACATTTATACACAACTGAAACAAAGTTTTAAAACAGAATAATGCTCTCCATTACCATGTGCAAGGCACTCCCATGTTTCCTCTTCTCTTCAATCCCATTAAAAAATTATATCATTCAACAAATATTTATGGAACACCTAATATGTGTGAGACACTGTTCTAGGCTTTGGGGCTTGACGTCAGTGGATGAAAGAGATAAAAATCCTTGCCCTCAAGGATGCAGAGAAAGAGGGTCACTTTTGTCCTGCTGGTAGGAATGCAAACTGGTGCGGCCACTCTGGAAAACAGTATGGAGGTTCCTCAAAAACTTACTAATAGAACTACCCTACAACCCAGCAATTGCACTACTAGGAATTTATCCAAAGGATACAAAAATGCTGATTCAAAGGAGTACATCCACCCCTTCGTTTATAGCAGCACTATCAACAATAGCCAAAGTATGGAAAGACCCCAAACGTCCATTGACTGACAAATGCATAAAGAAGATGTGGTACATCTATACAATGGAATGTTAGTCGGCAATGAAAAAGAATGAAATCGTACTATTCGCAACAACGTGGATAGAACTAGAGAGTATTATGCTAAGTGAAATAAGTCAGAGGAAGGTAAAATACATGATTTCACTCATACGTGAAATTTAAGATACAAAACAGATGAATATAGGGGAAGGGAAACAAAAATAAGATAAAAACAGAGAGAGAGAGAGAGAGAGAGAGAGAAACCATAAGAGACTCTTAAATACAGAGAACAAACTGAGGGCTGCTGGAGGGGCGTTGGGTGGGGGATGTCCTAAATGGGGGATGGGCATTAAGGAGGGCACTTGTGAGGAGCACTGGGTGTTGTATGTAAGTGATGAATCACTAAATTCTACTCCTGAAACCATTATTACACTATATGTTAACTAACTTGGATTTAAATTAAAAAAAAAATCCTCCTCCTCTTGGACCCTGCCTTTTACTGGAGAGAGAGTGAAAAAGGTCAACATGCAAAATCGTAGCGTCTGAAGTGGTAATTTGGTGAGTGCTACGGGGAAAACTAAAGCCAGGACAGCCAAGCGTGGACAAGGAAGGCCTCTCGATGCTCTCATTCCCCACAACACTGATTTCAGTGGGCTGTCACCCACCGCATGAAAACCCCTGCCCTTAATCCCTCCACTCTAGGGCCTCTCTGTTTGTCTGAAGGCTCTTTCTCCTGCACACGCTTGTGACTGTGCACACGTGCGTACACGTGTACAGGCATGCGAGTACGTACGTGTCCAGCCCCAGGCACTTCCTCAACTGGGGAGGTTTGGGAGGAGGGGCCCCCATACACAGCTGTCCAGGGGTTCCCTCCACAAGCTTGCCCTGCAGAGGCGTCCTGGAATGGGGGCCTGAAACACCAGCCAGGCACCACTAGCCGAAGTCCTGAAGTGCCAGAGTGTGTGCCCTCCGGCTGGAGTCTTCAATCCAGAGGAAAGAGAATCTTTTAGTCACTGGTCCACCCAGAGGGGGCACCTTTTGTAATTCATTAGGCCAGAAGAAATGCTAATTCCTAATCTGTATCAAGATGCTCCGTGTGCTAGAATGCCCTTAAGGAGAGAGGAGACAGCACACAGAAATAAAAATAACTCCTGGAGAAAATCCAGTGCATTGGGCACACCTGAAGGGGTGATTGATGTGGGTTTCAGGGAAGATGGGACTGGAGCCAGCTCTGAAGCAGCTCTGGGCACTTGGGTAGCCTCTACTGAGTATTTGGAACTTGGCACTAGAGTAACATCTTCAGACTCTTCCCTTAAGTTAAAGGGGCACATAAAAATGTTACTAGCATGGGCAGCAAAAGCATTACCTATGGGAGATGCAGCCAATCTCTGCTAATGAATAAGTGTAATTGATCACAACTGATGATTTGATGGACCTTCCAAATGTGCTTTTAGCAAAGTGGACAGTTTTTCATTCAAATGCAAACTCACCCAGATAAGATCTAATAATGGAGATTTTGGAACAATCCCAGCACCAGTGATTTCTTTCTCTCCTTCACTGAGCAGGAAGGCATCTTAAGTTCCCGGTTACAGCTTGACCCAACTAGACATCAATTTATTCTTTCCCTGTGGCTGAGGAGACCCTGACAGCTCCAGGGGCAGCAAAGGGGCAGTCACAGGCCACCTCACATCCCTATCCGTCCTTTCCTCCTTAGCCCCATTACCACTCCCTGACCTATGGGGAGCTGGGTGGCTGAGAGACCCAGACTCAATACATAAATATTTATTGAGTGCTTACTATGTGCAAGGCACCCTAGTGACTGCCACAAGGGCATTCAAAGATTGGCTAGGACAGGGGCGCCTGGGTGGCTCAGTCAGTTGGGCGACCGACTTCGGCTCAGGTCATGATCTCACCGCTGGTGAGTTTGAGCCCCGGGTTGGGCTCTGTGCTGACAGCTTGGAGCCTGGAGCCTGCTTCGGATTCTGTGTCTCCCTCTCTCTCTGCCCCTAACCTACTCGCATTCTGTCTCTCTCTCAAAAATAAATAAACATTAAAAAAAAAATTTTTTTAAACAAAATCAAAGATTGGCTAGGACTAGGTGCCGTCCTCCAAATAGAAGGCAACGGCGACTGACAGCCCAAGTGGAAGTCTCAGCTCACTTCAACAAACACTTAATCTTTCCAAGCTTCCGTTTTCTCCTTTGTCAAACGAAGACATTGCATTAGACATGATCTCTGGGCACTAGGCCAGCTCGAAAACTATGATTCTATGCCCTCTCCTTCCCAATCAGGCTCCTAGGAAGCTGACAGATCTAGGTAGGGGGCAGCCAGCAAAGGGAGGGGGAGAGGGGGCAGTGAGGATGATGTACCTTTCCCTGGGTGAGAGGATGTCTCAGTTTGGCCAGAACACACGATACAGGCTGGAGAAGATGGCAGATAATTCAGAAAATTAAATGAGAAATTTAGACTTTCACAACAAGGAATGTGGGGGAAATGGGGAGCCTCTGGAGTTTGTGCAGAGAAAGGTACTATCATGTGGTGGATAGGAAATCTGACCAACCCGTGGAGGATGAGTTCAAGAGAGGGAGGGCCGTGATGTTACAGTATCAGAGCATAAAGGTTGAGGCCTGAAGTGAAAGATGCCTCCCATGGTCTAGCCAATCCACGCATCTAACACCATTCCATCACCCCCTGCCATCGCCATCCTGCTTATTTTCATAAACTCGCCCAAGGCGAAATGATGTTGCACAATCTTTTTTTTTTTTTTCCAGTTCCACAAGTGGTTTCAGGGTAAACAGATAAATTTTTTATCTCTTTTTCCCAAGTGCCTAAGGTTAAACAGAACCAACGAGGTTTGCCGGAAAGGGGTGCAGGAAGGGGCCAGGAGCCCCCGGGATGCGCGAGGGGTGCGCCTACCTGCAGAGAAGCCGTCCTCGTGGTCCGAGCTGTTGTGGCTGCAGTCACTGCCCCTCTCGGGCGAGCTGTGGCTGGGCGAGTCCCGCTCCGGCACCCGCAGAAACCTCTTGCGCCGCCACGGGGGGAGGTGCTCGCGAGCCCCGCGCGGGGGGTGCTCCTCCGCAGCCAGGGGCGAGCTCCGCCCGTCCTTGGCCTCCGCCTCCAGCTGCTCCAGGTCGCGGCTCCGGCGCTGCTGCCGCCGGCCCCCGGGGATCAGGTGCATCCAGCGATGAGGGCTGCCCGCCCGCGCCGGCTTTTCGGCCTCGTCGCGGGTCCCGAGCCGGCAGGGGGGCACGAGCAAGTGGCCGAGGACGAATTTCTCGTTCAAATCCACCATCTCGAAGTCGTGGTCACTGCTGTTGCCCCCATCATCTGCGACCGAGGCGTCCGGCTCGCCCTCCTCGGAGCCCCGCCCCGCGCGGGTCCGGGAGGACAGCTCCTCTCCCTGGGCGCTGGGGACCGTGTCATCGGGGCCGGGCGGCGCGCGGTCCTCCCGGAGTCTGAAGAGGAGGCGAGGCTGCAGCAGCTGCTGGTGGATGGCGGCGGTCAAGCTGCGCACGGCGCCCCCTGCCCCCGCCGCCCCGGGCCAAGTGGGAAGGTCGGGGCACGCGTGACGAGTCCCGGCCTTGGCGGCCACCTCGGGGTCAGGGCGCCAGGAGCCTGGAGGGTCTCCGCCGCCGCCCGCGGCGCCCTCCTCCTCCCGCGGTGGCGGCGCCCGCTCCGGCCCGGCCGGCGCCGGCTCCTCTGCCCAAGCTCCCCCGCTGTCGCCGTCTCCGCCCTCCAGGCGCCCGCAGCCGAGGTCCCGCTTCTCCCCGGCCAGGGCCGTCTGCAGGTAGGAGACTTTGAATTTCTCCTCAGCCAACACCTGTTGCAGCCGCTTCAGGTTGAGTTTGCAGCGCTCCAGCTCCCGCTCCATGTCCAGCACCGAGTCCAGCCGCATGACCGGCGCCTCCTCCCCGGGGAACTCGGCCTGCCAGTGGCGCTCAAAGTCCTGAGGGTCCCACATGGCGGCCGCCCCTTCGGGCCTCCCGGGCCCAGCTCCGCCG
>NW_024412446.1:8479523-8522318 GCF_014898765.1 Herpailurus yagouaroundi | reverse complement strand
CCCGCCGCCAGGCTCTCCGCAGCCTCTCCTGGCCAGAGTCAGCGCCGCGCCTTGGACCGGGAAGGCAAAGGTGGGGGGAAGGCGATGTGGCGCGGCGACGAGGGCAGGTGTCAAAGGAGCGGTCTGCCGACCGGGGGAGTTATCCTTACCTGGGAGTTACTGAGCGCCCTGCACTAACGTGTCCAAGATCACAGCGCTGTTTAATCCAAAACGGGGGAGTGAACTTTGTTCTTTGGCGAGTCCCTTTAAAGCGTTCTCTCCACTGCTCACTAGAGCTTTTCCTGGGGAGGAATAGGCAAGGGTGACAGCTCCAAGTGGCTCTGCTAGAGGCCCCTGTGACTTCAAAGCTGAGAGTACTCCCGGCTGACTGAATCAAGCCATGGCAGCGGGAGCCTTAGACACTTGGGCATCTAAGAAGGCCCCCCCATTCCATGGCTTCTTTTCTTTTTGAGAGAGAGAGGGGGCGAAAGAGAGCGGGGGAGGGACAGAGGGGGGGGGGACAGAATCCCAAGCAGGCTCCGAGTTGCCAGCACTGAACGTGATTTGGGGCTGGAACTCAAAAACCATGAGATCATGACCTGAGTCTAAACCAGGAGTCAGTTACTTAACTGAGGAAGCCACCCAGGCGCCCCTCCACTTCTTCTCTCTGGCCTCACGCAATTCCCCTAGAGAAGGAAAGGGGGACCTGGGGACAGTTGCCTAGGCTGGCACTCACGCGGGGTGGATTGGGGGCTCCCAGCTCCGCCTCCCTCCCCCTTCCTCTTTTCTAGGTCTTGGGTGAGGACCCACTTTCTGCAGAGAGAGGTCCTGATAAACTGTCTCGTGCTTGCTGCAATAGAGGACCTTATTGGTGATTCACATTTCCTTCATTTTAAGGATGAGGAAATTGATGTTCTAAGAGACTTGACATCTGGAAATTCTTCCTGCCCACACAGCTCTTTGGGGACTAGAGCTAAACTCAGCAACCCCTTCTCTGTAGCCACCTGCCACTTTCCTCTCACCTGAACCGTCTGAACAGGCTATCCTACTCCCACTTTTCAATCCCTTTCAACTCATCCCTCAAGGCTGGCTATTGGGAAGACACCAGGAAGATAGTTCTTAGCCACAAATGAGATAGTGTGATGCTTTTGCTCAAAACCCTTCAGTGGCCCCTCATTACCTACAGGATGGCCTCTAGACTCTGCATGACACAGGAGGTCCTCCCATAAATGGTCCTTGCCTCCCTCCTATGCTTTAGACTTACCAACTCCATGCTAACCTCAAAGATGTGTCTCCCTTATTATGGGTGACTTTTCCTCCAACTTGGCACAACTCTCTGCTGCCTGGGAGATTCCAATGGCCTTTAAGACCCAGCCAAGGGATCTCCACCTCTGAGAAGACTTTTCTGGCCCCTCTCCCTCCTCCTTGTGTCACCAGTCCATCTAGTACATGTCTTTATCTTTGCCCTTGTTCCACTTTATGATAACTGTTAGTGACATCTTTTGCTTCTCCTACTTTTAGAGCCTTCAAGGGCAGGGTTTGTGCCTTTTCCACTTTTGTATTGTTGCTGCTTCTTGCAGGATGTGGTAGAGAGATAACTGATAATCATTGAATGAAAGAAATGAATAAACGAACGAACAGACAGATGAATGAGTCTCCACCTTGTGGTTCCTACTCAGCTTCTCCAGTTGTGAATCACTCCAGATTAGGAGCAAATGTGCTTCCCACAGAGGCTTCTCAACTCCGGGATTTCCTTCCTTGACAAACTCCGTGTTTACTCATTTTCCCAATAGCCTTTATTTCTTCTTTCTCTCTCTCTCTCTCTTTAAAAAAATTTTTATTTAACATTTATTTATTTTTGAGAGAAAGAGAGAGAGACTGAGTGCGAGTGGGGAAGGAACAGAGAGGGAGACAGAATCTGAAGCAGGCTCCAGGCTTTGAGCTGTCAGCAGAGCCCCACACGGGGCTCGAACTCATAGACCTGAGCCGAAGCTGGACGCTTAACAAACTGAGCCACCCAGGCGCCCCCCCCCCCTTTTAAAAAAAATTTGGTGTGCCAGTGGCATTACTTATCATAGTGTTTGTCTGGTGCCAGACTGAAGGAATAGATATGTTTTAGAATATGTTGATTGAGTATTCCCCAGTTTGTGTGATTTCTCAGTCCTTCACCTAGTTCCTCAAGCTGCTCTCTCCCACCTTTGCTTCATATTCTCCCCTGACCTCCTCAGAGGCTGCCACAATCTCTTTTGTCCACTGGGAAGGACTGAGGAGCTCCCAATGCCTACAGACAGCCAGTGCAGGGCTATTCCATAAAACGGAGTCCACAAGCATCTTGGCCTCTGTTAAAATTTCAGGATGGTAGAGAAATGCAGCCCAGCAAGGATGGATGAGTCCAGTCAACAGCATATTGATTGGAAGATGTTTTGATACACACATTTAAATGTACAAAGAAAAAAAAAATCCTGTAAGTTACTACAAGCATCAATTTCTGAGTTTGTAAATTCCCTACGAGGATAGTTTCAACTCTGTCCTTTAATTAAAACAGCAATATGGTTCCCTTTTGGTCAAAGGAAGTTGTTACTAATACCACTAATTTTTTCCACGAGGACCAATATAGCTGGAAATGCCAGCATATATCTTCTGTAAACAGATCCCAGGAGAAACCTTCATTGTCTCTAGCTGGTGGGTAGTTCAGTTTATTACTTGGCTTGGGGTCATCATGGGGGCAGGGGTAGAGTGGCTGACATTTATTAAGTCCATACTTCTAGTTGCCATACATCTTTGATCTCATCTAATTCCTCACAACAACCCTGTAAAGAAGGTATTATTGTTGCTACTTCAGAGAGAGAAAGAGAGAGAGAGAGAGAGAGAGAAATAGAAGATCAAAGAGGTTAGAAGTCACATGGCTAAGGCACCTGTATGGCTCACTTAAGCATCTGACTTCAGCTCAGGTCATGATCTCATGCTTCATGAGTTTAAGCCCTGAGTTGGGCTCTGTGCTGACAGTGCTGAGCCTGCCAGGGATTCCTTCTCTCTCTCTCTCTCCTTCTCTCTCTGCCTCTCCCCCACTTGCATGCCCTCTCTCTTTCGCTAAAAATAAATAAACTTTAAAAATTAAAAAAAAAAAGTCACACTAGTCTGCTGGATTCTAAAGCTTGGTCCGGGTGCATCTGTCATTAACGTTCATTTATTCGATAAATATCTATAGAGCACCTATTAGGTGCCAGTGTTTGGCAAATAAACTGTAAACTTTGTAATGTGGCACAAAAAGACTCTTCACAATGGATCCTCTCTGACCCCACCCTACTTTTCCCATTTCCTGAATTTTTTCTCCCACTTGCTGCACCCATTCAGTCCCTTAATCTGAGTCACCCTATGAGCAGATGCCTTTTGTGTCCCATGCCATCTCCCTTTGGCCCATTTCAGATTGCAGCGGGCCCTTCCCAAGGGCTGCCATGGTCTCACCTCAAGCCACCCACTGCTACCACTCTCCCACTTTTCTGCCCCAGGGCTTTGGTTTTCAAAGTCACAAAGCTCTCAAGGGCATCCAGGAAGGAAGCTTCTAAGGGGAAGGTTAATATCCGCAGGGGCATCCCACAGTGCAGTGCGGAAATGTGAGCTGCTTAATGAAGTCCCAGGTCCCATCTTTGGAGGACATTTCTGAGGTGTACTCAGCGGGCCAACAGGAAGGAGCCCCAGTTGTTCACCATGGTAACCAACCCATAACGAGCTCTCTATTGGCTTTCCTTTTTGTCTGTCTCCCTCACTTCCACTTTCTGGGATAATCTGACTAGAATACTTGTACCAGGTCCCTGTGTCATTCCCCATGTCCCCCTCTGTTCCCTACACTAAGACATACTCCAGCCTCCCATGCCCTCTCTGATACAGCTGCACAAGATGCTTCACCATTCCCCCAGCTCCTCCTTGGTCTCTTGTCCTTCTTTCTCTGTGCTGCTTCCTCCTCTACCTGGTGAGATCCTTTTTCACCTATGCAAGCCCAGCTCACCTGTGACTTTCTCTCCAAAGCCTTCCCTTCCCTGGGCATGCTTATCTGCAGAGGGATTTACTTTGGTTCCAGCATCGGTCACACCATACTCTAATAAATTCCACAGCTCCTTGAGGAAATCCTGGCTCTGGCCAGCTGGCACCTCTTATTCCTCCAACTGCCACAGCACCTAATGTGGTGCCAAACAGCCAATACCCAGTACACATCTGCGGAGTGAATAGATAAATGATGATTGAGTGAATGATTAGTACTCCACCTGGATCCTTGAACCTCTACCCTATGCCATCCTTTTTTTTTTTTTCTTAAGATTTTTATTTTTAAGTAATCTCTGTACCCAACATGGGATTAGAACTCACGACCCTGAGATCAAGAGTTGCACATTTTTACCAACTGAACCAGCGAGGTGCCCCTATCCTATGATATCTTAAAGCAGGACCACCCTGACCTGAAGGATGAGTGGGAACTTAATTCTGAGTTCATGATGTTAGAAGCTCTGCATCATCCAAGTTTTTTTTTTTTATAAAACAAGAATTATTTATTTATTTTGAGAGAGAATGCGAGCGAGGGAAGGGTAGAGAGGCGGGGAGACAGACAGAATCCCTGGCAGGCTCCCCACTGTCAGCACAGAGCCCAATAGGGGGCTCGATGTCACGAACCTTGAGATCATGACCTGAGCCAAAATCAAAACTTGGATGCTTAACCGCTTAACCGACTGAGTCACCCAGGTGCTCTGGAGCTCTGCTTTTTAAAATATTCCTTTCGGGGCGCCTGGGTGGCTCAGTCGGTTGGGCGTCCAACTTCGGCTCAGGTCACGATCTCATGGTATGTGAGCGCGAGCCCTGCTTCGGGCTCTGTGCTGACAGCTCAGAGCCTGGAGCCTGTTTCGGATTCTGTGTCTCCCTCTCTCTCTGACCCTCCCCCGTTCATGCTCTGTCTCTCTCTGTCTCAAAAATAAATAAATGTTAAAAAAATTTTTAAATATTCCTTTAGGGGCACCTGAGTGGCTCAGTCAGTTTAGCATCCAACTTCAGCTCAGGTCACAATCTCGCAGTTTGTGGGTTCAAGCCCCATGTCAGGCTCTGTGCTGACAGCTCAGAGCCTAGAACCTGCCTTGGATTCTGTGCCTCCTTCTCTCTCTGCCCCTCCTCCCCTCAAAAATAAATAAACATTAAAAAAATTAAAGAAAAATAACTTATAAAAAATAAAATATTCCTTTAGATTAAGAAGCAGCCTCTATGGAAATATAAGATTTGACTATTAGTCATTCACACTTCAGTGTGAAGTACCTCCCCTTGCTTTCTTCAGGATTATCTGAGGTTAGTATGAAAGGGCTGGGAACTTGGACTAGGGAGGAGAATTGGAGCAGAGCGCAACTAGAAGCAGAGGGATGACCTGGGGAGGAGTTGGGCTGGGGAGTGACCTGAATCTTGAATGCTAAAGGTGTGAACACAGGAAAAAGTGCCTGGGGGCCTTTGAGCAGTTTCTCCACTGGGCTTGCTTCCTCTAATGAAAGAATACTCCCTTAGAATAACCGGAGAGCTATTCAGACTATCCAGTCTTGGACTCCTTCTGACAGCAATTCATTCAGAATTCAGGAATAGAACCCACACCAGTATTTTATTTATGGTTTAGCTTTGTATTTCTACAAATAATCCTTTTTTTTGTGTATGCAGCTTTCTTTATTTTTGTAATTTTAAAAAATCCTTTAATCTCCACAAAAAAAAAAATTTTACGCCGCCCCCTTACAACAAAATTGTTTTTTTTTTTTTTTTTTTTTTTTTTTTTTTTTTTTAGTAATCTCTGCACCCAACATGGGGCTCAAACTCACAATGCCAAGATCAAGAGTCACACGCTCTACTGACTGAGACACCCAGGAGCCCCTAAATGTTCCCTCTTGCTCTTTTGCAGTCTATCCCTCTTCCTGACTACCAGTCCCAAACAACTAGTTTTCTGTAATTTTTATCACTGTAATTTTCCGTTTCTGTAATTTTATATGAATGAATGCAGTTTTTGGAGGTTGAGTGCTGAAACGTAGCATAGTGTTTTTGAGCTTCATCTATGTTGGGTGTATTTATATATTTATAAATATATATTCATATATTATTTTATATATTATATATACTATATATAATAATATATTATTATTATATAATAATTATTATATATATAATTATATAATATATATTTTATATATTTTTATATATTATATATATAATTATATAATAATTATATTATTATTATATATATAATATATATATAATATATAATATATTATATTATATAAATATATATTTATATTTCATTCCTCTCTCCACCCCCTCTCCCTCCCATTGAGAATAGGCACCTTAATGTACTTTATCCATTTCAACCCTCATAGCGCCCTCATAGGCGCTGTGACAAAAGTATTCTCATCATTTTGCAGATAAACGGATTATCGTTTGATGAGATTAAGAGAGTTGGTAAAGTTTAGATCACTCCTTCCTTTTTATTGCTGAGTCAGATTCCATACTATGAATACACCCCTATTTGTTCATCCATTCTCCAGTTGATGGACATGTGGGTTGTTTTGTGTGGCCATACAGGAGTGGGACTGTTGGGCTGTATGACAACTGTATGTTTAACTTGTTAAGATTCTGCCCTACAATGACGTTGAAAAGTGGTCGTACCGTTTTCCACTGCAACCAGCAAGGTATGAGGGTCTCATTGCTGTACATCCACTCCAACACTTGGTACAATCTTTTCATTTTACATTTAGAGGCTGTGTAATGTTATCTCATCGTGGTTTTCGTTTATATTGCTTTGATGACTAGTGATGTATAGCATCTTTTCATGTGCTTGTTGGCCATTTGTATATATTCTTTGTGAAGTGTCTGTACATAACTTTTTGTTCGTTTTATATCGGATCCTTGCCTTTTTTTTTTTAAGGATATTTCCTTTTTTTAAATTTTTATTTATTTTTTTATTTTAGAGGGAGAGAGAGCAAGTGGGGGAGGGAGGCAGAGGGAGAGAGAAACAAAATCTCAAGCAGGCTCCACATTCAGTGTGGAGCTGGAAGCAGAGCTCAATCCCATGACTCTGGGATCATGACCTGAGCTGAAATCAAGACTAGGACTCTCAACTGATTGAGCCACCCAGGTGGCCCCTGGATGTTTGTCTTCTCATAATTGAGTTGTAATAGTTCTTTATATTCATTCTTCCAGCCTTTTGTCAGATGTGTGTCACAAATAATTGTCTCCTAGTCTGTGGCTTGCCTTTTCATTTTCTTATCTGTGACTTGTAGACAGTGAACATTTATTTTGATGAAGTACATACAGGTCATTAATTTTTTTACAGTTTATATTATATAGTGTATATATATATATATATATATACATATATATATATATATATAAGATTTACAGTTGATAAATTTTTTTGCACTTTTTGTGACCTATTTAAGAAATCTTTGCCCAACCCAACACCACAAAGATTTCTCCTATGTTTTCTTCTAGAAGTTTAATAGTGTTAGGACTGGTGTTTCAGCCTCTAATCCACTTTTAGTTAATTTAGGGGTGTGATACAGGGTCAGGGGAGGGGTTATTTCTTTCCATGTGAGTATCCAATTGTTGAAGCTCCATTTAGTAAGAAGATTCTTTTTTACACCTAATTACTTTGGCAGCTTTGTAAAAAGTCAATTGACCATATAAGTGTGGAACTATTGGTAGATTCCATTCTGTTCTATTGATGTATATGTCTATTTTCACAGCAATATCATGCTGTTTTCTTACCACAACTTTATAATAGGTCTTGAATCAGGTAGTGAAAGCTTCCTAATAGTCCTTTTAAAATTTTGTCTTGAGGGTGCCTGGGTGGCTCAGTCAGGTAGGTAAGCGTCCCACTTTGGCTCAGGTCATGATCTCGCAGTTTGTGGGTTTGAGCCCCGCATTGGGCTCTGTGCTGATGGCTCAGAGCCTGGAGCCTGCTTTGGATTCTGTGTCTCCCTCTCTCTCTGCCCCTCCCCAGCTCGCACTCAGTCTCTCTCAAAAGTAAATAAACATTAAAAAAAAATTGTCTTGGTTATTTCTAGGTCCTGCTTGCCTTTTGGTATAAATCTTAAAATCAGTTTGTCAGTTTTTCAGAAAAGTCTGTTTGGATTTTGACTGGGATTTCATTGAATGTGCAGATACATTTGGGGAGAACTGTCATCTTAACAACACTAAGTCTTCCAAACTAGGAACTCAGTGTTATATAACTCCCCATTCGTTAAGGTCTTCTTCAATTGCTTTTAGCAATGTTTCACATTTTCAGTGTATAGGTTTGCACAACTTTTGCTTAATTTCTAAGTACTTTATTTTTCTTGATGCTATTGTAAATGGGATTGCCTATTATTTCATGTTCTAATTGTTCGTTGCTGGTATGTAACCTTATAATTGTTTTTCGTATATTGACTCTGTATCTTGAGAACTTGCTAAACTTACACATTGGTTCTAGTAATTTTATTGTAAACTCATTATGGGCTTTTATGTTTTTGTTTTGATTTTTTTTTACTGAGATCCCATTCATAGGCTATAAATCTTGCCATTTTATTTATTTTTTTTATTTTTTTTATTTTTTTTTTCAACATTTATTTATTTTTGGGACAGAGAGAGACAGAGCATGAACCGGGGAGGGGCAGAGAGGGAGGGAGACACAGAATCGGAAACAGGCTCCAGGCTCTGAGCCATCAGCCCAGAGCCTGACGCGGGGCTCGAACTCCCGGACCGCGAGATCGTGACCTGGCTGAAGTCAGACGCTTAACCGACTGCGCCACCCAGGCGCCCCAAATCTTGCCATTTTAAAGTATACAGTGCAGTGATTTTTAGTATATTTTCTCAGTCGTATAACCTTCCTGTTATTTATTTCCAGAATACCTTCAACACTCTAAAAAGAAATCTCTGAGCACCTGGGTGGCTGTGTTGGTTAAGCATCTGACTCTTGATTTCGGCTCAGGTCATGATCTCACGGTTCATGAGTTTGAGCCCTACATGGGGCTCTGCCCTGGCAGTGCGGAGCCTGCTTGGGATTCTCTCTCTCCTGTCTCTGTCTCTGCCCCTACCCCGCTTGCTCTCTTTCAAATTAAATAAATAAACTTAAAAATAAATAAATAGAAATCTCATGCACGTTACTAGTCATTCCCTATATTCTCCCAACCCACTAGCCCCTAGCCCTAGGCAACCACTAATCTGCTTTCTGTTTCTAGGGATTTGCCTCTTCTGGACCTTTCTGACTGCTTTCACTTAACATAACATTTTCTAGGTTCATCCATGTTGTAGCATGTATTAGTAACGAACATGGGAGAGCAAATATCTTTCGAAATGGCTATTTCATTTCCTTTAGATATATACCCAGAAGTGGAATTGCTGGATCATGTGGTAGTTCTATTGTTAATTTTTTGAGGACCACCCCTAATATTTTCCATAGTGGCTGTACCAATTTACATTCCTAACAACAATGGTTGGGGTTTCCTTTTCTCCATAGCTTACTTACATCTGTTATCTCATCTTTTTGAGAACAGACATCCTAACAGGTGATGTCTCATTGTGGTTTTGATTTGCATTTCCCTAACGCTTTAGTGATGCTAAGCACCTATTCATATGGATGGCCATTTGAATAGCTTCTTTGGAAAAATGTCCTCGTGTCTGGTCACGTTTCTTCTTGTGATGTTAGCAACCATTGACGATTATTGCAAATGGTATTATACCATCACTTCTTCATTTAGAAGCTGGAAAATGTCTATAAAGAGAAACGTTCCTTCATCACCCATTTGGTTATCCAGTGGTACAGTTCATACAGGAAACATGATAGACGCTTGAATCTTTACCTTTATTTCCAATATTTTTAAAATAATGAGTTGACTTGATCTTGGCTCAGGTCGTGATCTCAGGGTCATGAGTTCGGGCCCTGTGTTGGGCTGCATGCTGGGCGTATAACCTACTTTAAAAAAATACGATACTATAAAATAATGAGTTGGTGTAGGGGCACCTGGCTGGCACAGTCAGTGGAGCGTGCGACTCTTGATCTTGGATGTGAGTTCAAGCCCCATGTTGGGTGTAGAGACTACTTAAAAATAAAATCTTAAAAATGAGTAAATAAAATGAATTGGTTTACTAGTGTCCTTGATTGGCCGTGATGAGGTTTTATTTTGTTTTGTTTTTAGTATAATAATGAATTCAGGGATTTAAATATACTTATGCATTTTGTTCCACTGTAATTATCTTTACTGATGTTCGAATTGTCCCATCTTTGGCCAACAGAAGCCTCTTCAAGCATGGGTTTCTAGACTTTTTGACATCAGTCTAAAGGCCTTTGATAGCTTTGTTGGTTTCTTGGTTGAAAAGATGTTCCAGGCTTATCTTGTCTGTTGTATTTCCCATCCCAGGCATAAAATCAGCCATTTTTCCAAAAAAGCCCCAGTTCCTTTTAGTGGGAAATGGCATTTGGAGATGCCAGTTAAGGTGTTAGAGGTGTTTATTTATATTGCGTTAGTCATCATTTATAGGTCTTTTCAGTGGAAAAAGTTAGGAAATATTTATATATTTACTTACTTGCTTATTTAATGTTTATTTTATTTTTTTCAGGGGGCCTGGATGGCTCAGTTGGTTAAGCATCTGACTTCCGCTCAGGTCATACTCTCGCAGTTTGTGGGTGTGGGCCCCACAATGGGCTCTGTGCGCACAGCTCAGAGCCTGGAGCCTGCTTCAGATTCTGTTTCTCCTTCTCTCTCTGCCCCCACCCCCACTCACGCTCTGTCTGTCTCTCTCTCTCAAAAATAAACATTAAAATAAATAAATAAATTAATTAATTAATGTTTATTTTATTTTTGAAGGAGAGAGAGTGCGAGCAGGAGAACAGCAGAGAGAGGGAGACTGAGGATCAGAAGTGGGCTCTGTGCTGACAGCAGAGAGACGGATGTGGGGCTCCAACTCATGAACCATGGGATCATGACCTCAGCCAAAATCAACAGTCAGACGCTTAACTGACTGAGCCATCCAGGTGCCCCAGGAAATATATATTAAAACTACATCATGAGCGTAGAGGCCGCTTTTAGGCAACCAACATGAGCAACGGAGGCCTGAGTAAGGGAAAAGGGTGCACGGTGAGCCTGAGTACAGACAGGCCTATTAGGTGACCCACCTCAAAATAGCCATAAGCCCCAGCTGACCAATGGGCTACTTATTCCCAGGCACAGGTGCCGAAAAACGAAAATTTCATAAGTTCCCATACCTCCTCACTTTCCCCCTTAACTACAGCCCCCCTTCCCCCTGCTTCCTGGCAGTCTCTCCCTCCCTGTCCTGCCTGCTGCTCCCTCATGGTGTATTCAATAAACTTCTGGCTCCTTGTTCTGCCTCCGGTGAATCCTTCCACCGCGCACCACGGCGGCCTCCGCCTGATCGGTTGCCCCACAATGACTTTATGGTGATTTTTCCAGCTAATATTCAGGATGACAGAGTTTCTACTTATTCTCCTTCGCCTTTTTCCTTCCAAAAAAGAGCTCGTGTTCTCAATAACACCAGCCTGATTACTCACACAACAGCCTCATGGGAGTTATCATTAATCTGCGTGTCACCTGTACCCAGGGACTGTCCCAATCCTCTCTGTAGCATTCTAAATTTAGTGTGTGTGCTGCTGGGGTGAGAACAACGATATAGTCTTTACCAGTCTGAAAGGTGAAAAATTGTATGTTGTTCTAAATTTAGCTACATTTGGTCGGTAATTAGTGAGGCTGAGGGTGTGTCTTTTCATTATAGGCAGGTCCCTGGTTTAAGCCTCTTCCCTCAGATTGCTGGTATTCTCCACAACAGCCTTTCCCAAACTTCCCAATTAACAAATCCCCCATGCTCTTATTTACTGACTGTATTTTTAGTTACTGAGCTCCATCTTTTCTCTTTAAGTTTTTATTTAAGTAATCTCTACACCCAACGTGGGGCTCATACTCACAACCCTGAGATCAAGAGTTGCACACTCTTCTGACTGAGCCAGCCAGGTGCCCCATCGAGCCCTCTCTTCTGCAGTCATATAGGGCATAATAAACATGAATAGATTTGGTGTCTAGTTATATCTTATACACCTCCCTACTGCACATTAACATAAGTGCATTACTCTTTTTTTTTTTTTAATGTTTATTTTTGAGAAAGAGAGAGAGCGCGAGCGGGGGAGGAGAAGAGAGACAGGGAGACACAGAATCCAAAGCAGGCTCCAGGTTCTGAGCTGTCCGCACAGAGCCCATTGCGGGGCTCAAACTCACGAACTGCGAGATCATGACCTGAGCCGAAGTCAGACGCTCAACTGACTGAGCCACCCAGGTGCCCCTGTACATTACTCTTAAAATAATAAAGCAGGTATCACCTGAAATTATCTAATGTACCACTCAGCACCCTGCAGGCCTTGGCATTCTGAGACGAGACAGAATGAGAGGGTGACAGTCATTGCCCCGTGTCAACATTTCTTCCGCAAGAAAGACTGTGTTCTGAGGAAAGCCAGACCAAATGCCTGCCCTCACTTGGTGCCAGCATGGCCCACTAATGATGATGTGCTTCACCACTGAAGGTGGAGAACAAGACCCGGGGCTAGACTAGCAGTCCTGGGGTTGGCCAGCTGGTGTCTTGGGGAAACCACATCTAGCCCTCAGTTTCCTCATCTGTAAAATGGAGAAATTGGAGCAAATGATTTGAAATTCCTACCATGCTTAAGGCAAGGTTTGTAACCCCTTCCGCGTTTGTGCACTGAGACCTCCAAGTTTAGAAGCAGCCATCCATTTCCTTTCATCTGGGTTCCCAGGTCAGGACTGGTGGTGGATGGTCCCAGTCTACACCAGCAAGCTTCTCTCTGGTGGCACTGGCAGAGGACTCACACCCAAGGAGCTTAGAACCTCCTACGCTCAGGAAGCACCCAAGGGTACTGAAGAGTTACAGCTGCCCGGCCCAGATCCGGAGGAGTTGGGGTTAGATCAGTGCAGACTGTGTGAGCATCTTAAGAGGGTGAGACCTGCCATCAGGTAACGCAGGCGGCCCTGGGCGGAGCAGAGCCTGGCAGGAAAGGGTGTCATGATGTCCGAGAGAGGCAATGCACACGACGCAGAAGCCCAGCTCATGTCCTGCTTCCAGCAGCTCGGTCCAGATCAGTGAGGATCAGGAGAGTGTGTGTGGGATGTGTGTGTGTGTGTGTGTGTGTGTGTGTGTGTGTGTGCATGTGTGCATGTGTGGCATGTGGAGTCCGGAGCAGCAGAAAAGCACCAGACCGCCTGGGCTTGACTATCACCCCTGCCCTTTACTAGCTGTGTGGCCTTGGACTAGTCACTTGTGCCTTGGTTTCCTCATCTGTAAAATAAGGATCATAGTACTACCAACTTCCTAAGACAGTGACAAGGCTTGAAAGGGTTAACACGTGAAAAAAAAAAAAAAATGGTGTGGCCATGAGCGAGTTTAGGTGTCCCAGAGAGAGAGGCAAACAGGAAGAGGGTGAAGGACAAAGGGCAAGTTAATCAAAGCTACCTCTCCAGTGAGGTGGGGGGAATGATCTCCAGCCCTGAGATCTGGGAAGAAAATGGGATACACAGAGGTGAGCTTCTCTCACAGAGCAAAGGCAAAAACCAAACAAACGAAAAACCGAAACAAACAAAAAAAAACTGCCCAGAGGTATTTTGTTACTCGGATGGGGCCCCCGAGGCCCCTGACCTCACCCAACCAGGTGCCTCTCGCTAAGAAAAACAACACATTGTTCAGCGGCACGTATGCCTCATGTTTGCTGTTTGGGGAAGAAGGGAAGTTGCCAAGTGACACGCAGCTCAGAGGAGTGCATGTGGCACTTGACCTTAAGGGCAGTCATGGGGTCTTACCCCCGGGAAAAGCAACAGATAGATCTGTGGAACGTGACTTTTGCTCAGTTACATGTGCACAGAAAACTGTAAATCGCTCTGGACGGTGGGTCAGGTATAACCTGCTTGCGACATTAGCTCAATTCCAAATGTCCAGAGCTGGGGCCACCCAAGCATCCCGAGATCAACTGATAACTTGCGACCCTGGTGTTGGGAATCCTTTCCAGATACCATGCCCACTGAAAATGCCACGCCCACAGGAAGTGGTTTCTTCTCCACACCAGAGCAGAACTGAGATCTATTGCAACGTTTACTTTTTTTTGGTACTTAAAAGGGGTGTCTGTGTGGCTCCGTCAGTTAAGTGTCTGACTTTGGTTCAGGTCATGATCTCACAGTTCGTGAGTTCCAGCCCCACATTGGGCTCTGCGCTGACAGTGCAAAGCCTGCTTAGGATTCTCTCTCTCCCTCTCTCTCTGCCTCTCTCTCTCTCTCAAAATAAATAAACTAAGAAAAGAAAAGAGAAGAGAAGAAAAGCAACAAAACCACACTTTGGTAATTTCCTTGAGCAGTGTGTGTGCGCACGTGCGTGTATATGTATGTGATGTCTAAAGAGACAACCTCCCTTTTGGCCCCTTTCCTCAGATGCCTGGGAAGGTTTCAATCTGACCCAATCTTCAACTATTCCATTGGGACTTCTTTTTCCTGCCCTGTAGCATTCTCCTCAAAGACTGGCCACTACCCTCAGCAGGAAAGTTCACCTGCCTACAGAGTCAGCATGGGAGGCCCAGTAGCATGGAGGCATTCCTTCATACCTTCTCGATATTTTCCCTACCTGCAGACTGATGACTGCAATTCCTTCTTCTAGTTCAGGCCTCAGGTTCCACATCAAGAGACAGCAAGCTGTTCTGTAAAGGTCCAGAAGTAAACATTTTGGGCCTTACAGTCTCTGTCCCAGCTACTCAAATCATAGCTAGAAAGCAGCCATAGATAATACCCAATGAAACAGCATATCTGTATTCCAGTAAAGTTTTAGTTACAAAAGCAAGAGCTAGACTTGGTCTGCTGGCCGGGAATTGCTGACCCCTTGTCCTAGATTTACAGAGAAGGGCAGTGGGAGGGGGTAGGAAGAGCTGACATTTACAGGGTGTATAGTACATGCCAGGCACTGTGCTGGCACCTTCATACACGGGATTTCATTTAGTTCTCACAAAAGTCATTTTGTAGAAGGTACAATTAATGTCCCCATTTTTTTTAAATTTATTTAATGTATTTCACGTTTTAATTTTAATTTTTTTTCATTTTAATTTTTTGTTTATTCTTGAGAGAGAGAGAGAGACAGACAGAGCATGAGCAGGGGAGGCAGAGAGAGAGAGAGGGAGACACAGAATCCGAAATAGGCGCCAGGCTCCGAGCTGTCAGCACAGAACCTGATGCAGGGCTCAAACTCACAAACTGTGAGATCATGACCTGAGCTGAAGTCGGACACTCAACCAACTGAACCACCCAGTTGCCCCAAATTTATTTTATTTTTAAGTAAGCTTTTTAAGTAAACCCCCCAACGTGGGGCTTGAACTCACAACCCCAAGATCGAGTCATGTGCTCAACCGACTGAGCCAGCCACGTGCCCCTCAATATCCCCATTTTATAACTAAGGAAACCAATGCTCAGAGAGGTTAAGTAACTTGACTGAAGTTGCTCAGCTGATCCCAGCAGAATCTGAACTTGGGCATGTGAAGTTCCAAAGCTTGGGTTCTTTATACAGGAACAAAGACGCATAGATTGCTGGAGCTGGATAGGCCTCAGAGCTCACAAAACCCAACATCCTCATTTTTCAGAGAGGAAATGGGGAGAGTAGGGGGAGATAAGATTCAGATAGGCTTGCCTTCTTTCTCTGCTTTGTACGGGAATGGCGCTAATGCCCTAATACTGTCACCTGGGCACAGCATCTCTCCTCACGAGTAAGTAGTCATCGGCAGTCTCTCTCCCTCGGGATGATACCAAACTGCCTCCTTCCATACTCTTGCCCTATACTCTGCTGAACATCTAGTAATATGTCATAGAAACAGCTAAGAATTTTTTTTTTCCTTACTGGAAGAACTATATTTATTGTAGTATTGGTTATGGAGGCTTGAATTAGCTGGACAGCTTTATGTTGCAAATAACAGAAGCTGAACTCAAAATGGCTTAAAAATTAAAGGTCATTTGTTGGCTCACATAACTGAACAGTTCAGAGATGGGGCTAACGTCAGGTGGGGCTTGCTATGGGTTCAAACAATGTGCCCAGGACCCACCTTCTCTTGGTTTCTCATCATCCTCGGCACTGGCTTTAATCTCAGGCATTGTTCTCCCTCATGGTGGCAAAATGGCTGCCAGGCACTCCTGAGGCTACATCTTCCCTTATTTGCATACTTCTCTCAAAGAAGTATGCCAGAAAGCCCAGCAATCATTCCCTTGCATCTTATTGGCTCAGGCTAACTACGTTACTACATCCAGAGGCTGTGACACTCTGTCTTAGGCTAATCAGAATCCATCCCTGGAACTGGGGGTGGGGTTAATTGTACCTAAACCACTTGGCTGAGAACCAGGGATGGGTTAATTTCCCATGAGAAGTCAGGGTGCTGTTGGCAGAAGAAGAGGGATTGGCAAGCAAAATTATCTGCTCTGGGTTGAGCTAAGGGTCCTCAAGGAGCTCTTCCATTACCAAGAATTCACTATTCCATTCTATTTCTTTCTCCCCTAGGCAGAGGAGGCTGATTTTAAAAACATTCTCCCTCTCTTAAAAAAAAAAAGTTTTTTTAATGTTTATTTATTCTTGAGAGACAGAGAGAGAAAGAGAGAGACAGAGACAGAGAGAACGAGCGGGGGAGGGGCAGAGTGAGAGAGGGACACAGAATCCGAAGCAGGCTCCAGGCTCTGAGCTGTCAGCACAGAGCTCCACGCGGAGCTCGAACCCACAATCTGTGAGATCATGACCTCAGCTGAAGTCGGATGCCCAACCGACTGAGCCACCCAGGCGCCCCTCCCTCTCTTTTCTTCTTGGAGATAAGGGTGAGCCTCATCTGCCATCTGCCTGGCACACAAGCCATGTGAGAACGGCATCCAGGGTGAATACGAGGCAGCTGTGCTTCTCATGGGCACTTCCTGGCAGCCAAGTGTGCGTCTGAACAGGGGGGTGCTCAAGTGACCCACTGGAGAAGGGTTTTGAAACATTTTAGATAGAGGAAGCAGCTTTGAAAATAGCCATTCACCCACCGTCCAGGGTGAGTAAAAACTGATGCCAGAGAAGTGAGCAGGGCCGAGTGCTTATTTCACGAATTCAGTGACGGCTTGGCACAGTTTCAATGCTATTTAGGGGGCCCCTGCCCAGAGGCCCTCTCAGAGGTGGTCAGAAGGCAGGCAGCAAATTACTAAGCTTGCAGCCTTTTCCAAAGTTCTCATTAGCAAGTGATACATTAGTGTCACCACAGGCCATCTTCGCTGACTGCCAAAAATACTGTGACAGGTACAGGCACAGCCCTGGTTCCAATTTACCATGACCAGGTACAAGCTGTAGACCCATCTGTCCTTCCTATGGAGGGGTGCGGAAGTCGTTTGGAATCCTTATGGTCCTGGATGAAGACCATGAGATACCAACACAGCTGTGGATCATCTGTGGAAACAGAGGGGAGGCATTAAAGCCTGTGGCCATTTAGTGGACTTCCTTGCACCATTTGGTTATGATGTATTTATGTACAGAGGGTGCTTGGCTGGTTGTCTTACACTGTTCAACTGTTTGTATTCTAACTTTCATCCAGGTTTTTCTCACCCTCCGTGTTCTTAACATCCAGTCCTTCATCTTAACTAGAGGAGTGTTGCTCTGGTAAGCTTACTTGGTTAAAAGCCAAAATTAGGGGCGCCTGGGTGGCTCAGTTGGTTAAGTGCCAACTTCGGCTCAGGTCATGATCTCAAGGTTCGTGAGCCTGCTTTGGATTCTGTGTCTCCCTCTCTCTCAGCCCCTCCCCTGCTCACGCTCTGTCTCTCTCTGTCTCTCAAAAATAAATAAACATGTTAAAAATTAAGAAAAAAAAAAAAACAACAAAATTAGGGCAATTCCACTCCCAGATGTATATTCCCAGAAGAATGGAAAGCAGGGACTCAAACAGATACTTGGACACCAATGTTCATCATAGCATTATTCACAATAGCCAAAAAGTGGCAACAACCCAAATATCCACCAACAGATGAATGAATAAGTAAAATGTGGTCTATCTGTGCAACGGAATGTTATTCAGTCGTAAAATGATGCAATATGGTTGAACCTTGAAATTTTTAGGCTAAATGAAATAAGCCAGACTCAAAAGAGCAAATATTGTAAGGTTCCACCTATATGGGTTATCTAAATAGGCAAATTTATAGAGACAGAAAGTGGAAAAGAGGTTCCCAGGGACTGGGGAAAGGGAGAAATGGGGAATTATTATTTAATGGGGGCAAAGTTTCTGTTTGGGAAGATGCAAAATTCTGGAGATGGATGGTGGTGATGGTTGCACAAGTACTTAATGCCACTGAATTGTACACTTACAGTGGCTAAAATGATCAATTTTATATTATGTATGTTTTACTACAATTCAAAAATATTTGGGGGGGGGGGGCGTGTGCCTGGCTCAATTGCAAGAGCATGCGACTCTTGATCTCAGGTTATGAGTTTGAGCCCAACGTTGGGTGTAGAGAGTACTAAACACACACACACACGCAAACACACACACACACACACACACAACTTTCAAAAGCATTGAAAAGAAATTAGAAAAAATTTTAAAAAGTTTTTTAGGTCAAAATTAGGGGCAAAATTTAAGTAGAGTCCTGTTCGTTCCATCCTATCTCAAACCACCTCAGCCCCATCCCAGGAATAACTGGTATTTAGAAATCAGTACCTCTGATCAGTAGAAAGTTTGGCTCTTCCAGTTGATAAGAAATCTGATCCAACTGCTGCTTTAATAGTGGGTTACGAAATATATCCATATATATATGGATATATAATTCTAGTATAGTTAACATACAGTGTTCATTTCAGATGTACAATATAGTGATTCAAAAATTCTATACATTACTCAGTGCTCATCAAGATAAGTGCACATCTTAATCCCCTTCATCTATTTCACTCATCCCCCCACTACCTTCCCTCTGATAACCAGTTCTCTATACTTGAGAGTCTGTTTCTTGGTTTGTCTCTCTCTCTCTCTCTTTTTTCCCTTTTGCTCATTTGTTTTGTTTCTCAAATTCCATATATGAGTAAAGTCATATGGTATTTGTCTTTCTCTGACTGCCTTATTTCACTTGGCATCATACTCTTTAACTCCATCCATGTTGTCGCAAACCACAAGATTTTGTGGCCATATTATATGTAGAAATACATACATCTTCTTTGTCCATTCATTATTGATGCGCATTAGGGATGCTTTCATAATTTGGCTGTTGTAAATAATGCTGCAATAAACATAGGAGTGCACATATCCCTTTGAATTAGTGTTTTCGTATTCTTTGGGTAAATACCCAGTAGTGCAATTGCTAGATCATAGGGTAGTTCTATTTTTAACTTTTTTGAGGAACGGAGCTCCATACTTGTTTTCTAGAGTGGCTGCACCAGTTTGCATTCCTACCAACAGTGCACAAGGGTTTCTTTTTCTCCTCATCCTTGCTAGCACTTGTTTCTTGTGTTGTTAATTTTAGCCATTCTGACAGGTGTAATGTGATCGCTCATTGTAGTTTTGATTTGCATTTCCCTGATGATGAATGATGTTGAGCATTTTTTCATGTGTCTATTGGCCATCTGTCTTCTTTGGAGAAATGTCTGTTCATGTCTTCTGCCCATTTTTAATTGGATTATTTGTTTTTTGCGTGTTGAATTGCAGAAGTTCTTTTTATAATTTGGATACTAAGCCTTTATCAGATATGTTATCTGCAAATATCTTCTTCCATTCAGTAGGTTGCCTTTTTGTTTTGTGGATTGTTTCCTTTGCTGTGCAGAAGATTTTTATTTTCATGTAGTCCCAGTAGTTTATTTTTGCTTTTATTTCTCTTGCCTCAGGAGATATAGCTAGAAAAATGTTGCTATGACTGATGTCAGAGAATTACCACCTGTGCTCTCTTCTAGGATTTTTATGATTTCAGGTCTCACATTTATTCTTCAATCATTTGAGTTTATTTTTGTGTATAGTATAAGAAAGGGAGGAGTGCCTGAGTGGTTCAGTCAGCTGAGCATCCAACTTCAGCTCAGGTCATGATCTCTCAATTCACGAGTTCGAGCCCTGCATCAGGCTTTGTGCTGACAGCTTAGAACCTGGAGCCTGCTTCAGATCATGCCTGTCTCTCTCTCTCTGCCCCTCCCCTGTTTATGCTCTGTCTCTCTCTCTCTCTCTCTTTCTTAAAAATAAGTAAACATTTAAAAAAGTTTAAAAAAGAAAGTGATCCAATTTCATTCTTTTGCATGTAGCTGTCCAGTTTTCCCAACACCATTTGTTGAAGAGACTTTTTCTCATTGCACATTCTTTCCTCCTTTGTTGAAGATTAATTGATCACATAATTGTGGGTTTATTTCTGGGTTTTCTATTCTGTTCCATTGGTCTATGTATCTATTTTTGTGCCAGTACCATACTGTTTTCATTACCACAGCTTTGTGGGTTTTTTAAAAAATGTTTATTTATTTAAAAAAACATTTTTTTAACGTTTATTTATTTTTGAGACAGAGAGACAGAGCATGAACAGGGGAGGGTCAGAGAGAGGGAGACACAGAATCTGAAACAGGCTCCAGGCTCTGAGCGGTCAGCACAGAGCCCGACGCAGGGCTCGAACTCACAGACCGTGAGATCATGACCCGAGCCAAAGTCGGCCGCTTAACCGACTGAGCCACCCAGGCGCCCCAAAATGTTTGTTTATTTTTGAGAGGTGGGGAGGGGCAGAGAGAGAGAGGGAGACAGAGGATCCCGAAATGGGCTCTGCACAGAGAGCAGAGAGCCCAACGCAGGGCTTGAACTCACGAACCATGAGATCATAACCTGAGCTAAAGTTAGATGCTTAACCAACTGAGACACCCAGGCGCCCATGATTACTACAGCTTTGTAATAAACTTGAAATCTGGAATTGTGATATCTCCAGCTTTTTCTCCCTCAAGATTGCTTTGGCTATTTGGGGTCTTTTGTTGTTCCATACAAATTTTAGGATTGTCTGTTCTAGTTCTGTGAAAAATGCTGTTGGTATTTTGATAGAGATTGTATTGAATATGGCAATAGCTTTGGATAGTATGGACTTTTTTTAATTTGTTTTATTTTTTTATGTTTTATTTTTATTATTTTTATTTTTAAAATATAATTTATTGTCAAATTGGCTAACATACAGTGTGTACAGTGTGCGTTTGATTTTGGGGGTAGATTCCTGTGGTTCATCGCTTACGTACAACACCCTGTGCTCATCCCAACAAGTGCCCTCCTCAAAGCCCATCACCCATTTTCCCCTCTCCACCCCCCCACCACCAACAACCCTCAGTTTGTTCTCTGTATTTAAGAGTCTCTTATGGTTTTCTGGATAGTATAGACATTTTAACAATATTTGTTCTTCCATTCCACAAGCAAGCATGGAATGTCTTTCCACTTCTTTGTATCATCTTTAATTTCTTTCATCAGTGTTTTATAGTTTTCAGAGTATAGAACTTTCATCTCTTTGGTTAAGTTTATTCTTAGGTATTTTAGTATTTTTGGTGCAATTGTAAATGGGATTTTTTTTTAAAAATTTTAACGTTTATTCATTTTTGAGGGACAGAGAGCGACAGAGTGCAAGTAGGGAAGGGGCAGAGAGAGAGGAAGACACAGAATCTAAAGCAGGTTCCAGGCTCCAAGCTGTCAGCACAGAGCCCGATGAACCGTGAGATCATGACCTGAACTGAAGTTGGACGCCCAATCGACTGAGCCACCAGACACCCAGGATTGTTTCCTTAATTTCTCTTTCTGCCGCTTCACTATTAGTGTGTAGAAATGCAACACTACAATTTCTGTACAATGATTTTTATCCTGTAGCTTTACTGAATTCATTTATCTATTCTAGCAGGTTTTTTTTAAAGGAGTCTTTAGGATTTCCCTCTTTTTTAACATAAATGGTAGCTCCCTTTTATGAAGCTTGCCTTTTTTTGTTAGAATATATCTTGTTGAACTTTCCATCAAATACATAAGGAGATTCCTTAGTCTCTTTTTACAGCTGTATAATATTCCAACATATGAAGGTACCATAATTTATTTAACCAAGAAGATTTCTAATCCTCTGCCATTACAATTATAATGAATAACCTGATATGAATGTCATTTTTTACATGTGTAAGGATATCTGTAGAAACAAATTCTGGAAGTGGGTACTGGATCAGAGGGTATTTATAATTTATTATAAATTATATTATATTATTTATAATTTTGATAACTACTTACAAATTGCCCTTGATACAGGGTGTCAATTTACTTTCCTACCAGCAATGTATGAGAATGTTTGTTTCCTAGCCCACACAGTGATACCAAATTTTTGGATTTTTAAAAAAAGTTTATTTACTTACTTTGAGAGAGAGAGAGAGAGAGAGAGCACAGGAGGGGCAGAGAGAGGGGGAGAGAGAGAGAATCCCAAGCAGGTTCCACACGATCAGCTCAGAGTCTGACTTGGGGCTGGAACTCACAAACTGTGAGATCATGACCTGAGCCAAAACCAAGAGTCAGACGCTTAACCGACTGAGTTATCCAGGTGCCCCAGGGAGTTTTACTAGTGTAAAGAGTGAAAGGTAATATCTCAGTGTGGTTTTAATTTGCATTTATCATAACTGGGGCTGAGCATCTTTTCATAATGAGAGCCATGTTTCTTTTCTGTGGGCCATCTGTTTATATCTTTTGCCCATTTTTCTCTTGGGTTATTAATCTTTTCTCATTAATTTTTAGTAGCTCTTAAATATTAGGGAAATTAACCCTTTGCCTGTAACAGAAGTTGAAAATATTTTTCCAAGTTTGTCATTTGTCTTATGACTTTATGCTGTTTGCCTTGTAGAATTGTTTATGTAGCCAAATATGTTTTTAGTAGCTTTTGGATTTTGTGCTACAATGAGAAAATCCTTACTGCCTTCAGAATTATAAGAGAATCCTCTTGTATTTTCTTCTGTTACTTCCATGGTTGCATTTTTCTTCCCATTTTAAACTTTGATCCAATTGGGAATTTATCCCCATACGAAGCATAAAGTATGGATCCAACTGTATTTTTCCAGCGGCTACCCAGTTGTTCCAATACTGCATATTGAGAAATGAACCTACTCCCCCACGGGTGTTATATCCTATCTGAATCAAGTATTATGGGATGGAGTGGTTTACCAGGAACCTCCCTAGTGGGCCCCTCTTTTGTCCTCCATCCCTTTGAGGACCTGCCCAAAGTACATCTTAGACTCTCAGCAGATGTTTCCACTCGACAGTCTGCAGTCCTACCTTCTCCTAGATCTCATCCAGTAATTGATCCCTATCTTGTTAACTTTTGGTGTTTTTTTTTTGTTGTTGTTGTTGTTTTTTCCTGAGAGAGACAGAAAGAATCCTAAGCAGGCTCCATGTTCAGTGCAAAGCCTGACTCGGGGCTCGATCCCACAACCCTGGGCCGAAACCAAGAGCTGCACGTTCAACCGACTGAGCCACCCAGGCACTCTCCTCTTTGATACTTAAAAAAAAAAAAAAAAGATTGTTTTACTTTGTCCAGCTTAAATTTTTTTCTTTGTGGAGAGGGTTGTTCTAATTACCCAGTCTACTACTACCAGAAGAGGAAGTTCTGGGTTTTGGTAGTAGAGTTATGTATGGCTGAACCGTTCTCAAATTCCTGGAATAAACCCCATACGGTCATGATATATTAATTTATTATGCTTATATTTTATTTACTAATATTGCATTTGGACTTTTTGCACTAGCATAAGTGAGATATATTTATACATTCGGTGAAGTCTTTTATGGGTTTGGTATCAGTCTTATCATATTTTTAAAAGATTTTGGAAAATGCTCTTCTTTTTCTATAGTATGTAACAGTTTAAGCAGCTCTACGGTTATCTTCTCTTTAAAGGTTTGGTAGAATTCCCCTAGGAAACCATGTAGTGCACTGGTTTTAATTGTAGTCATTGGGACCCTTGCTGAGGGGCTATGGAGGGGACGAGTGTAATTTAAATGACAGACAGTATTTGATTCACACCAGTGCACACAGCTGGAGCTGGAGCAAGCGCATGATTTAAAATATTTAATTCTAGTAAAATATTAACACCATGAAATTATAAAGATTAAACTTTTGGTTTGGGTTGTTTCAAGAGTCAAAAGCTTCAAAGTTTTTTCTTTTACTCATTTCATGCTCTAGCCTTTTTCAGAGATCAAAACGTGTTGAACCACTTTCCAAACATTTATTCTGCCTTTGTTGGTCATCAGAGCTTTAGAGATGAGTCTGGTTGCTCCGGGCCATAACGATAACCCTCCCTCCAACCCCCAAAGTTAATCTCCTATAAAATTTGACATTTGCTCATCAAAAACAATTCCTATTTCTGGGCTGCTTATCTGTGCTGTTCTCCCCCAAAGGGAGAGGGGTTCATCTCTTTGATTAATCCTATAAGTGGAGTAAATGTGATCATTTAGAATAAAGATGAAAGCAAGATGGGGAGGAGGAGCGTCAAATCTACGTTCTAAAGCAAAATCCAAATAAACAAACAAAATCCCAATAACGCCAAAAGCCCTAACTCCTTTAGAAAACAGCGTGCTATTTGTTAATAGGCTTTTTTCTCATTTCCCCTTCTGAGGGAAAAATCATGCAGAGAGACCCTGATGTACAGCCAAAGAGCCTCGGGTCAAAAGTGACCTTTCTGAGGTAGCCTCGTTTCATAGGAAGTATGGGATGTAGAGGCCAATTTAGGGCTTCAAAGTAATAGGAGACTGAGGGCATCTGAACTGGAACTCTGCCCTGCCCCCACAATCCTGGAAAAGAAGGTGGGAGTCAAGTTCACTGTCAAGATTAAAAGTGCTTGAATTTCAGGATATTGTCCTGTTCAGCCAGTATGTACCTCTACTATGGGACTGATGTGATTTTGCTGGCTAAATGGAGTTAGTTAGCCACTAATTAGGGGAAGCTAGAAATTCTACTTGCCCAGGTTCATGTCTCTCTTGTGTTCAGATTGTAATCTAATTGAGGATGGGAGTTATTTTTTTAATCTCCGATTTACCAGTGCCTGGCACAGAATACATGCTCAGTACACGAAAGAAAGAATAATAAAATTAAAATAACGGTATTCATTCATTCGTTCATTCATTCATTCATTCATTCATTCATTCTTTATTGTGTAACTGGGTTAGGCCCTATGCTGGATGCTGGTAATAGATCAGAGGACAACCCTGGTCTCTGCCCTAGTGGCGTTTGTGGTCCAATGGCACAAAATGTCCAAGCGCCAGAGATGGTCAGAGCATGGACGGCGGATGTGACCTTAACCCTCCCTCTAGAGAGGCTTCCCACTCCCTGTCAGTGGGACCTGCAGAGTACCGAGCAAAGGAGTCTTGGGACTCTAGAGTCTAGATGACTCTATTCTGGGGAGCCTCTTGCTGCTTCTGCCCCAGTTCAGTGAGTAGCGAACTCTTCTTGAGTAAGAAGAAAGCCGGGGCGCCCACCTCGACTGCGGCTCACAGCCCGAGGCTCTACGCGCAGAGATTGTAATCTGCATCTTGGCTGTTCTGGAAAGGGTCAACCAACGCGTGACTGGAAGAAAAGCTCCAGATTTGCGCAGATGGTGGGGGTGTGGCTTCCCGAGGCAAGCGCTCCAAATCAGGCGACGGTGCGCCCCCTGCTGGATCTAAGGCTGTTCTGCAACTAGCGCATCGCATCTTCAGTCAAGCCATGTGGGAGGAAGGCAGCTCAAACTCAAAGTCGGAACAAGGAAAGTTCAAGAACTTTCTTTGTTTCTTCTAAAGGCAGAAGACAAATCCCCAAGGGGAGAAAAATCTACCAAGATTGATCCGGGGGCCCCCATCTCCCCTACCTTCTGGGGAAATCAGGAAGGAATCAAGAAGGGATACGTGGTAAACAAATCTCCATCTGTAGCCTTGGCTACCCACTCTGCTGACCAACTCACTACCCCCTTGGTGCTTCACTTCCCATTTTGGGCTCACCCCGAAAAAAGTTACATGCATTGTTGTAAAACATCTGTCCCCCTCTTTTTCTGCAAATACAGGGACGCTGGGTGTGGGGAATAATACAGATAGCGTCACTTGCCCGTGTCTGGCTCACTGGCATCTCCCTTCTCCCTCTCCCACAACAGCATATAATTTGAGGATTTTCTTAAAAGAAAGACTTTAATGCCCCCAACTAATCTTTCCAAAACAGCGATGATTATAAATTCCAAACAAAACTTCGAGGCATGTGAGCCTCTCTCAAGCTTTTCATTTCAATAGATCTGATAATTAAAAGCTATAATTTAACAAATAATGACCTAACCATCTCACTTTGAAACCAAACAAAAACCTACCACTAAAACGTTGGACTAGATAAAGATAATGAATCCTGGCGCAATTCAGACTCCTACTGGGCCCATGCTGGCCCCCTTCCAGCAACAGGCCTGACGCCTTTGATTAGAAGCAATAGTTTTCCAAACCATTTGGAGCAAACTCACTACAGGGAGGATAAGTGAGCAATTTGTGAGCTAAGTGTTTTTTTGGACCCATTCCCACTGCTGATGGAGCAGGTTGGAATATTTATCCCTTTCTTGCCCTCATTCATTGTCACTTGGTCAATTTCATTTTCTCCCGACCCTTCTTTGGCCCTTGGGGGAGAATGTTGTTTCTGACGTAACAAGCAGGAAGGAATTGTGAAAAGGAAAACTAGCGATGAAACCGGGTGATGCTCCCTGCATACAAGCACCCTCAGTGGTTAATAAAATAATAAACGATGAAAGCAAGAGTGCTTCCCACCTACCACGTCCCCTCCCTCAGCTGGGAATGGGCATCTGTGCCAGCCCCAAAATAGCCTAGTGTTCTGGAACCTCCCCCACAGCTCAAGCTCGCACCAGCCACCAGTGTGTGCCACCCGTCTGCTCTCCGGGCGTGCTGGGTCTCCATGGCAGGAGGGCCGCAAAGACTGGCCCCTTCCTGGAGCCCTGGCAAGGGGGGAGTGGCAAAGGGCTCCCCATGGAGCTGAAGACCGGAAGAGTCGACACTGGGTGAGACCCCAGGAGAATACAAAGCTTGGACACTCTGAATCTCTGTAGATGCAGGAAGGAAAGAGCTGCCAGGTGTATCCACATCAGGCTCTCACCTTCAGGACCTCATCTAGGGCTGTGATATCCCTAGGAATTGTTCCTGTTTTGAAACATTAAACCCTAATGTCCTTCGCTCTTGAGCACCACTCCTGTCCATTATCTCCCTCTATCATTCTACCTGTACCTGTTCGTCAGCCTCAAATAGACCTGGTAACAGTTGTCACCCTCGTCTGCCTCTTCTTTCTCCTCCTCCTCATCGCTACCATATATTGAATGCTTACAATGTGCCTAGGACTTAGACTAAGTACTATATGTGGACTGATTCAATTAATTCTAACAACCCTAAAGCAATAGGAACAGACTTTTTTCAGCCCTTGTTCACTCATTTTCTTCCTGCATTCTCTTCCTGTCCAAACCAACTTCACTGCACGGATCAAAATAGTTCTGCGTGTCTGCCACCCACAGAGTCCTTCTCTGAGAAAAGTGGTTACATTCTGGCTGTTTCTTGCCATGTGCCATGTAACTGAACTATTCTGGTCCTAATAGGCTGGTTCCGGGAATGGGGCCCAAGCCCAAAGTGGCTTTGGATAGGTTGGGCATAGAATAACCAACCACTCACGTGTGAGTCTGTGAGAGTCTGTCCAATAGGGTCGCTCCATACTGGATAGTGACAACATCAGCCAATCAGATTTTCTCTGGAGGTACACTTCGAGGTGCACGCTGGGAAAAGGGGAGGCTACTTCCATAGATCTGGCAGACAAAGCTGTTTGTGCGCTGTTGTGTGTTTCCCAAGTGCCAAGGGCTCTGCTGAGCACTTCTCACGTTTTACCTGGTTTGCTCTTTCAGCAGTTTCACAATATATGTACCATTAGCAACCTCAACTTTAGAATGAGAAAACAGAGGCTTGAGCAAATTAATCAACTTGCCATGGGTCATCCAGCCATGGTAGGGAGGAGATTCAAACCCAGGCAGTCTGACTTAAGAAACTGTATTCCATTTTAAAAATAATTTAAAATTTTAATTAAAAAGAAGATAACAGATGGTTGTCGGGGTTGGGGGGCAGGGGGTGAACAGGCAGAGCACAGAGCATTTGTAGGGCAAGAGACTGCTCTGTATGATATATAATGGTAGAGACGTAATTATACATTTGTACAAACCCACAGAATATAGAACACCAAGAATTAACACTAATGTAAACTGTGCACTTTGGGTGATTATGATGTGTCAGCATCGGGCATTGATTGCAACAAATGTATCACTCTGATGGAGGATGGTGATAATGGGGAGGCAAGGCATGTATGGGGGCAGGGAAAATCTCTGTACTTTCTGCTCAATTTTGCTGTGAATGTAAAACTGCTCCAAAAAATAAGATGTTTTAAGAAAGGGGATGCCTGGGTGGCTCAATCAGTTAAGCGTTGAATTTTTGACTTTGGCTCAGGTCATGATCTCACACAGTTCATGGGTTCAAGCCCTGCATGGGGCTTTCTGCTGTTAGTGCAGAGCCCGCTTTGGATCCTCTCTCTCTCTCTCTCTCAAAAATAAATATCTTTTTTTAAAAAGGATAATAGAGTCACATGGCCCATATGTTTTTTTTTAAAAAGCATAAACAACTATTCAGTAAAAAGTTTGCCTCCTACCTCTGTTCTCCATTCTTCCAGCCCTATCCCATCTCTGCCTCTGAAACCACTCATATTAATTTCTCATGTGTCTTTTGAGAACTTCTTTATGCAAATTCAAGTATGTACAAATATATATTCTTATTTTCCACCCTTTTATTTTTTAATAATTTTTAAAAAGTTTATTTTGAAAGAGAAACAGCATGTGAGCGGGGCAGGGGCCGAGAGAGAGGGAGACAAAGAGAATCCCAAGCAGGTTCTGCACTGCCAGCACAGAGCCCGATGAGGGGCTCGAACCCATGAACTGTGAGATCATGACCTGAGCCAAAGTCAAGAGTCAGACGCTTAACTGACTGAACACCCAAGTGCCCCTCCACCCTTTTACACAAAAGGTACATACTCCACACCCTGTTCTGTGCCTTTCTGTTTTCACTAACAAGGTTCTTCGAGAAACTTCCATGTTGGTTCCATCCTTTTCTTTGCTACAGCTGCATATTATTCCACTGTATGAGTGTGCCGACATTTATTTAAATAGTCCCTTACTGATGGATATTTAGATGGCTTCCAATCTTTTGCTTTTCAAAATAATGCTTTCAGAGGCACCTGGGTGGCTCAGTCGGTTAAGTGTCCAACTCTTGATTTCAGCTCAGGTCACGATCTCATGGTTCGTGGGTTTGAGCCCTGTGTTGGGCTCTAGGCTGGTGGTACGGAACCTGCTTTGGAATGTCTCTCTCTCCCTCTCTCTGCCCCTCCCCTGCTCTCTCTCTCTCTCTGTGTCAAAGTAAATAATAAATTTTTAAAAATACTTAAAAAAGAAAGAAAAAATAAAAATAATGCTTTCATGAATAACAATGGCAGATGTCATTTCATGGGTGCAAGCATAGCTGTAGAATAAGTTCCATAAAGAACGATTGCTGGGTTGAAGGGAATATACCTGCGTTATTTTGATAGCTATTACCAAATTTCCCTTCATGAGAATGATGCCAGTTTCCTTCCCAGCAGCATGTGTGAGAGGGCTTGTCCCCCTGTGGGGGTGGGCGGGGGGGCTGTCTTCTAAACCGTTTGCTAGATTGCTTTAACTATTGGAGCTTCTTCTAGGTCTGGAATGCCAATGAGCCACTGTTGTAGTTCTCCCTAGGTCACCATGTGGCTGCCAAGAAGGTGTCCTTGCCACCTCACTTCCCTGAGGATGGTAATACCAAAGTCGGTGTTTCTTCCAGTGTGGCCCTGGGACAGCAGCCTCAGCATCACCTGGGAACTTGTTAGAAGTACACATTCTCAGGCCCTGCCCCAGACTCACTGAACCAGAAACTCTGGCAACCATTCCCAGAACCATGTTTTAAACAAGCTCTCTGGGTGATTGTGACGCACGCTCAGGTTTGAGGGGCACTGTCCTAAGGTAAACTGAGAAGTCCCTTCCTTGTATCCTGAAAGAACCTCATAATTCAGCCAGTACCATAATCCAACCAGCAAGAGGGCTGATCATCTTACTTGACTTCTTCAGAGTCTTTGGCTCATGACCGTGGTCACCTCCTCGAAATGTTCTGTGAGTCTTTCTTGTGGTTTCCCTCCCACACCACTGGCCTCCTTCTTTAGCTTCCTTTGAGGGTTTTTCTTTACCACCCACCACTACTTCACTGCTCTTAATGATCTGTCTGACACCCACTGCTCTTCTCATCCGTCATGTTTCCCACGGCAATTTCATCCACTCCTCTGGCCTTAGCAGCTACCCAATGTATACCTCCATGCTAACCTCTCCTCGAGTCATGCTGTATAAATGTTTGCCTGTTGTGAATTATCTCCACTGTAATGTCCCACAATCACCCCAAACTCAACTTTTTTAAAAAAAATTTTATTTCTTAAAGATTTTATTTTTAAGTAATCTCTACACCCAATGTGGGACTTGAACTCATGACACCGAGATCAAGAGTCACATGCTCCTCTGACTGAGCCAGCCAGGCACCGCCCCCCCCACCAACCCAACTTTTAAAAAAACTCAGCTCTGGGGTGTCTGGGTGGCTCAGTCAGTTAAGCATCTGACTCTTGACTTCGGCTCAGGTCATGATCTCACAGTTTGTGAGCTTGAGCGCCGCATCAGGCTCTGTTCTGACAGCATGCAGCCTGATTGGGATTCTCTCTCCCTTTCCTCTGCCCCGCACCACCCTGCCACTCATGCTCTCTCTCTCTCTCTCAAAATAAATAATAAATTTAAATAAATAAAACCTTAAAAAACATCTTACAAGATTTTTTTAAAGAATTATTTGAAAGAGGCTTTCAGCAAAGTGTGTTTTCAGTGAATGGAACACAGTAGTGCTTATATTGACGTAAGAACACTTCTTACAAGGTGTTCCTAAGACATGAGTTGAAAGATGCATTCAGCACATCTGAATGTTGTTTCAGTGAATGGAACATAATATGGCCATCCTCTAATGCTTATACAGATCTGTTTAAAAAGACTTCTTACAAGGTTTTCTAAGAATTATTTAAAAGATGATTTCAGGACACCTGGCTGGCTTAGTCACTAGAGCATGAGACTCTTGTTCTCACAGTGTGAGTTCAAGCCCCACGTTGGGATTAGAGATTACTTAAAAATAAAATCTTTTAAAAAAGATGATTTTAACACAGTGTGTGCTCAGTGAGTGGGTTATATAGTCACTGGGTAATGCTTACATTTAATAAATTTAAGAGAACTTCTTAGAAGATGTTTCTTTAAAAAAAAAATGTTTATGTATTTAAACATAAAGGAACAGAGAGGGAGCAGGGGAGGGGCAGAGAGAAAGGGAGAGAGAGAATCCCAAGCAGGCTCCATGCAGACTGGGGGCTGGATCCCACGACCCTGAGATCATGACCCAAGGTGAAATCAGGAGTCGGATGTTTAACCAACTGAGCCACCCAGGAGCTCCTTTAGAAGATGTTTCTAAGATGCTATTTGAAAGGAAACTGGGTGAAGAACATATGGGAACTCTGTGATACCCTCTCAATTTTTATGTAAATCTAAATTCATTTAAAAAAATCGTCTATTTTCAAAAAGAAAAAAAAAAGTCTAGTTTTTGTAAGAGATGGGAGGGAAGGGGCTCCTCAGCTCAGCAGCAGGGGTTAGCACCCGCCAGCAGGAGGAAAGAAGACTCATGGGTGCAGACAGATATTTTTGTGAGCGCTAACAGGAAGTTGAGGGTTCACATATGAAGGTCTCAATTTCTCCCCCTTGACGGGAGGTGAGGGTGGGTTCCTTGCCGAGAGACCTACGGAAAAACTGTGGGTTGCAAGTGGTGAAATCTGGAGAGGCCTGAGGGGAGCAGAGAAGGAAGTTGACCAGGAGTCAGAAAAGCGCAATTTCCTGTTACAAATTTGTGCTGCAGGCAGCTCCCAGGAGCAGAGAGCCAACGGGCTTCAGCCTAGAGGCCTAGATGGACGGTCTCCTTGGAATTTCACATCTTGACCAGCAGAGGGCGCAGAGACACCACACCTCCCCCCCCCCCCCCCCCCCCCCCGCTTTCGCTTTCCCACACCCCTGGTCTAGATTTCCCAATTTTCTCTTTCCAAAGTTCTAAAGCCTTTGATTTGGGAAGTAAAAAGTTCTTTTCGGAGTTAGCCGTGTTTGAAGAATGAGAAACTCTTTGAAACAGCCCAAAGGAACACCTTTGAGAAGAAAGAATTTGTTTAGGCTTCTGGAAGCTTATTTCTGTTACTTGCCTCCTTCAGGGAAGAGCTGGCAGGGTAAACGCCCACCATTACTGGGTACCTGGTGAGTGTCAGGTGTTCTACGTGCTGTCTCATTTAATTCTCACAACCACCTCTGAGTGGTGATTCTCACCCCCATTTTACAGCCGAATAAAGGGAGTCACAGGGAGGTTAAGGGGGTTACCCAGAGATCAATCCTACTGCACTAAGCTGCATTCCTATCTGGTTTTAACCACTTAATTCTTCAACAGATGTGTGTGCTGGAAAGCCCGTCCTGGTAGATGCTCTGTGAGGAAAGAATTCTTTGTCAATAAATTTGTTTCTGTGTGTTTCAGCAGAGTGGAGGATCCTAGGAGTCAGGAAGCAAAGAAACCTGCTTGGTTTTGTTCAAACCCATCACTTTCCAAATGTATTTGTCCAGAGAACTTTTGTTGTTGTTGTTAACACCTGTTAACATCTACAGAACAAACTTTGTGAAATGCTGTGGTCAACACCACCACGGTGGCAGGGAGGGGAGTGACCAGACTTGTTTGGGAATGGTGTTTGGGTAGCCAGGTGGAGGGAGAGATGAGGCATAGATAGACTGAGGCAAAAAAGATCAGTAAGAGCAGTTTGGGGACTCTTCTACCAGGAGACGATGGCTGTGAGGATGAAGAGGACGGGACAGACTAAAGAGCAAATCATGAGGTAAAAGCAACAAGTTTGGTGGACCATCACATTGTGCGTATGTGGAAGGGTAGTGGACGGCAAGGGTGGGAAGTATGTGGGATGGCTCCTGGGTTCCCGGCTGGCACAGCCAGGTAAACGATGATTTTGTTCATTTGCTAAGAGGGGAAGCCAGGGAGAAGCGAGGTGTATGCGGGTGGAGATGTCTGCAGAACAGTATTCCAGAAGTGAGGAACACGGATCTGCACGTCAGGAGAGAGCTTGCAGATGGAAATAAAGATGTGGAAGACCTGGAAATAAAGGGGTTGACGGAAGAAGAGGACCTAACCAAAAAGACAGAAAAAGAGTGGGAAGAGACCCAGAAGAGAGGTGCATACCAGGAAGCAGGGAGCACTGTTTCTGGAAGGCGGGAGTTGTTGGCTGCTTCAGAGCTCACTGGCAGGGCAAGCTGGGTGAGAACTGAAGATGGCCATCATGTCAGCCATGTAGGAAGTCACTGATGAATGCAGTTTCAGCACAGTAGACAGCCTAATCCAGATTATTATGGGATGCTAAATGAGGCAGGGTGGGGGGTGGGTAGTGAGTCAGTGAGAGATTTCTAGGGAAAAGCAAGATCAAGGGAAGGCTTTGTTATATTCAGGACTAGATACTTGATCACTCCTGGTCGATAGTCTCCCAATACTGCTGCCAATAATTCCTCTAATCCATGGACACACGTCATTCAGTCAGCCAAGAGTTGGAATCTATTTTCCCTCCCTCTGTGCTGGCTTTGAGACTTGCTCTGACCAAGAGAGTTGGCAGCAGTGGTGTTTCGGGTCTTCCCACCAAGTTCAGTCCTTAAGAGAAGCAGCAGTTCCCCCTTTTCCCCTCTTGGAACCCAGCAGCCATGCTGTAAGAAGTCCAAGCTATCTTGCTGGAGAGATGACCCTTGTAGAGAGGCCCTGGAGAAGGCGGGAGGGGCCGTCTTGGGCATTCCAGCGCCAGAGAAGATCCCAGGTGAATGAAATCATCAATGACCCTAGCTGACATCACACGAGGAGAGGAACTGCCAAATCAACCGACAGAATCATGAGAAATAACAGATTGGTGTTTTAAGCCACTTTGGGGTGGTTTGTCACGCAGCAATTGATGGATTGAAATAGCACCGTATCTATGGACTGAAGGGAAGGAGCCAGGGGAGAGACGCTGACTCATAACAGAAGGAGAATAACTGATGGAGTGAGTCTGTCCTGGAGGCTGAAGGGATGGCCCTGGGTGGAGTGGGGGCTGCTTCTTCCCCTGACACAAAAGCAAAGGAGACTGTGGACACGGAGTGTTACAAGGTGGGAAGCTAGGGATTTGCCTGCCCCCCCCCCCCCATCGCCCAGCCCCCGCTCAGAGCCCTCGGGAGACCTGGCGAGGGAGATGCCCGGACCCACGGGGTGGCAGGACGTGCACCGCCAGCCCACAGGACTTACGCGGTGACCACCGGCCTCCCTTGCCTCTGGGAAACCCGCTCTCCGCGCCTCCCAACAAGGTCTCCGCTCCAGGTCTGAGCTCGTAAATCTCCTTCACACAAAGGGCAATAAATCAGGGGGCTTTGCGAGACCCCCCAGCTCCCTGCGCTCTCCACCCCCCCCCCTTCTGGAGAGGATCGGGGCGCAGGAAGCCCCAGGGACAGGGTGGGCGGGGCCGCCGCGGGGCCGCCCCGGACCCGCCCCCTGCGGCATGTTAATTACAGGCCCCGGAGACCTCTGGGCCTGATTTATGGCGGGGCGGGCGGCGTCCTGGGGCGGGCGCTGGGCACGTCTGGGAGCCTTGGAGGGGCAGGGGCAGGAGCCCCCAGAGGCTCCCAGATTCTGACGGACTTGTGGAAATGACAATGTTGATAACATCAAATTGTAACTTATTTATATAAATAAAGTATAAACAGAAGAGCAATCGCTCACATTGATTGAGAGACTGCGCCAAACCGGGCTAAACACTTTATTAATTCATTCATCAAATATTTATTGAATGCCTTATTCGGTGCCAGGAATTTTGCATATACTATCTCATGAACTTCCCCAAACAGCCCGCAAGTTAGGCCTTATGGTTCTCGTTTTGCAAGTGGCAAAATCCCAACAAGAAGCGATTAAGTGACTTCTCCAAGGTCACTAGGTTAGCGAGCAGTGGGTCCAGGACTCATACCCCTGGCTATCTGTCCTTGGAGCTTAACCTTGTGTGAGCAGATAATACTGCCTCTTTGCTATCACTTGCCTCACTGTCTTCTTGCTCGACCAGGAGCTGTGTGACCTTGGGAAAATGCCTTTGCCTTGCTGAGTCCAGTTTGTCCTTGTTGGCAAAAGATGCACTCTTCCCTACCTACATCACAAGAAGTTAGGAGGATCAAACTAAACAGAAGTTTATGGAAATGTTTTTAAAAACTATCTGTAGAATAAAGCAGAAGTGAGGAGAATAGATCTATCTATAAGAAAGTCTGTCCTATCTGTGATTGGAGAACCATACGAAGAGAAAAACAAAAAGCAACAGAGGCAATATTTGAAAAGATAAAGGAGAAGAATTTCACCAGTCTAGAAGAGATAACAAACCACAAATTCAAGAAGCCCAACAGATCCTAGAAACTAAAATTTTTAAAAAACTCACATGCTTAAATGTGTTATAGTGAACTATCAAAACCCACAAACAATGAAAAGCTTTGAAAACCAATCTGGAAAAAAAAAATTACCTTCAAGAGAGTGACAGTTACTCCGAAGCTGTTACTTCCATAGCAGTGGAAGTAAAAAGACAACATCGCATCTTCAAAGTGATTTTTTTCAATGTAATCATCAACCAAGACTTGCATGGGAGAAATAAAGGTGAGAGTCATCACCAGGAGGCTTTCAGTAGAGGGAACTCTAAAGACTGTAATTGAGGCAGAAATAAACGCCCCCTGATGGAATGCCTGAGATACAGGAGGTAACGTAGAGCAAAGAAATTCATAAATCTATGAGCAAATTTAAGTGAACATTGATTGTATTTTTAAAAATCTGTAAGACTCTGTATGGAAACTGTATTAGTTAAGGTGATGGTAGATGCAGCCCTTCTCCAGGCTTCTTCTCCCTTTAGACTCCCGCTCCCAGCTCCCACAGATGCCCTAGGTCTTCAAGCCAGGAGGAAGGGGACGGAGCGTGGAGGCTGCATTATTATCCACAGAACTGCGAGTGACTGTACATCACTTCTGCAGATATTCACAGGAGAACTCAGCCAACTGCAGGAAAGGCTGGGAAGTGGCATAGTGCTGTATTAATTATCTGTTGCTATACATAACAAATTATCTCAAGACTTATTGGCTTAAAACAACAATGGACATTATTAATTATTCCGGTCGCTATGGGTCAGGATTTGAGGAGCTGCCTACTTGGTGGTTTTCTTCCCCTTTTGTGCATGACGGAGGATGCATGTGACTCCTAGCACTCCTGCAGCTATTTTGCCACCGTGAGGGAAGCCACCTTGAGAAAGAAACATATATAGAAGAGATATAAAAGAGTCAAAGAAGAATAAACATGGAGATGATTAAACTAGACAGAAGGATCCTAAAATCCCCATGGAAGCGTAAAGGGCCAAGAACATCCAAAACAATTCTGAAAATGGCCGAGGAGACCAAGGCATTGCCAGATCACACGAGGATTAAACAGAAATGGTTGGAGGTGGCATTATAGACATGTGGCATTACAAATCACTGGAGACAGAATAAGGTATTTATCAAATGGAGTTGGAAAATTTGGCACCTGGGTTCCAATAATAATAAAAATAGGAATCTGATAATAATGAAAAAGCAATAACAGTAAAAGTGGCTACCATCTACTAACACCTACAAAGTCATAGAAATATACATTCAATTGATCTCATTCTATCCTCACACCAACCCTACAGGGAACTTATGGTTCCCACTTGACAGATGAGAAAATTGAACTTCAGGAAGGCAGAGGTGGTTCCTTGAGACTACACCTGGCTGTCAGCCTCCTGGGCACTGGGGGAGAGCCCTGTTTCTCCTCCCCCACGGCAGGGCCCTGTCCTAAGAATTCCAGGCAGGGGCAGTGGCTGCCTCTCTGGGAAACAGGGAGGCAGGGTCCTCAGTCTACACCAAGCCTGGCCCCAGGACCCAGAATTCCTACCTCGTCCCCGACTGACTCTGGGGCAGATCTGTGGCTGATTAGAACCACGCTAAAATCACAGAGGCCCTTTGTCATTGCTTTAATGAGAAGCCAATCACCAGGTCATTAGTGGGTGGAGGTGATAAGGAGTTTGGTACTGGGATGAGAGGAAGGAGGATGCTCTTACTTCCTGGATGATTTACAGCTGCAGTGGCCAGACTGGCTGAGGAAGGGAGGAGGGTGGCAGCAGGAGGAGAAAGTTAGCATTCCTTGGACACTTAGAGGACCCAGGCCCTGTGCCGAGAGCATACCATGCTGTTTCATTTGATCTTCACAACAAATCTGATGAAGCAGTACTATTATATGGCCCCATTTTATGGACAAGGAAGCTGAGGCTCAGAGAGGTTAACTGAGCATTTTGCCCAAGGATATACAGCTAATAAATGATGGTCCTATTCCAGAGCCCAAACAACTCACTCTGCTGTTAAGTGTTATAGGCACAGCAGAGGTGAGTGTAGGTGAAGGGCCAAGAAATATTCTAGCTTTAGACCAAGAAGGAATAAGCTGTCAGGGGTTGCTTGACTGAGGGAAGTGACTCTGTGGGCTGGGAGTTGGGGCAGGGGGAGGGAGCCATATGCCTACATGAGAGTGGAAGAAAGAACCCCTGGGGTGGTAAGTCTGCCAGAGAGAGGATAGCAATCATAATAACAAAATAGTAATAAGTACATATGTGCCAGGCACTGCACCAAGGGTTCTCTGCATGGTGCCATTTACTTATCCCAGTCTGGTTGGGAGGCAGTTACCAATCCATTTTATAGAATGAGGACACTGAGGGTCAAAGAGACTAAAGCACCTGCCCCAGGTCTCAAAGCCGGTACCTGGCAGGTACAGGCTGGGGAGTAATCGAGGGGAAACCGGATGGTTGCTTACTCTCTGCTCTGTGTTGTCAGGATTCTTGGTTGTAAACAACAAAACCCAATCTGGTTCACTTAAGCAGAAGAAGAACTTATTGGGTAGCTCTGAGGCAGCTCACAAGATCAATGGAAAGAAAGGCTGGGGTTCAAGTTTGGGAAACTCATAGGAATTACAGGAAAGGGGGTGGCTGGACCCACACCTAAGCAATAACCTCCTGTGGATGCCCCACAGGACACTCGCGGCTACTGGCCCAGGTGCTGGCAGAGCAATTTCTCCTCTCTTGCCCGTTTCTTTAGGACACCTGCTCCACACTCAAGTCAAGGAGTCAAGTACCTAGACTCCTGTCTGTCCCAGCTGCGAGGAATCCCTCCCACCTAGAGCCCCACCATGGAGGTGCCCCTCCCCCCAGGTAAGAATACTATTAGATAAAAAGCTTCTGCACAGTGAAGGAAACAATCAACGAAACTAAAAGGCAGACTGTGGAATGGCAGAAGATATTTGCAAATGACATATCCGATAAAGGGTTAGTATCCAAAATCTATAAAGAACTTATCAAACTCAACGTCCAAAAAACAAACAACCCAGTAAAGAAATGGGCAGAAGACATGAGCAGACACTTTCCAAACAAGACATCCAGATGGCTAACAGACGCATGAAAATATGCTCAACATCACTCATCATCAGGGAAATAACTATGATGAGATATCGCCTCACACTAGTCAGAATGGCTAAAATTAACAACACAAGAGACAACAGATGTTGGCAAGCATGTGGGGAAAGGGGAACCCTCTTGCACTGCTGGTGGGAATGTAAACTGGTGCAGCCACTCTGAAGAACAGTATGAAGGCTCTTAAAAAAAAAAAAACAACCTAAAAATAGAACTGTTCTATGATCCAGCAATTGCACTATTAGGTATTACCCAAAGAATACAAAAATACAGATTCCAAGGGGTACATGCATCCCCGTGTTTATAGCAGCATTATCAACAATAGCCAAACTATGGAGAAAGCCCAAATGTCCATCCACTGATGAATGGATAAAGAAGATGTGGTATAGGGGCACCTGGGTGGCTCAGTCAGTTAAGTGTCTAACTCTTGATTTGGGCTCAGGTCATGATCTCATGGTTCATGGGTTCAAGCCCCACTTCGGACTCTGTGCTGAAGGTGTGGAGTCTGCTTGGGATTCTCTCTTTCCCTCTCTCTGCCCCTCCTCCCTCGTGCTTACTCTCTCTCTCTCTCTCTCTCTCTGTCAAAATAAACAAAATAAACATTAAAGGGGCCCTTGGGTGGCTGAGTTGGTTAAGCGTCCAACTTCAGCTCAGGCCACAATCTCACAGTTCATGGGTTCGAGCCCTGCATCAGGCTCTGTGCTGACAGCTCAGAGCCTGGAGCCTGCTTTTGATTCTGTGTCTCCCTCTCTCTTTGCCCCTCCCCTGCTCACATTCTTTCTCTCACTTGCTCAAAAAATAAACATCAAAAAATTTTAAATAGACATTAAAAAGATATGTACACACACACACACACACACACACACACACAATGGAATATTACTCAGCCATCAGAAAATGAAATCTTGCCATTTGCAATGACGTGGATGAAGCTAGAATGTATTATGCTAAGCGAAGTAAGTCAATCTGAGAAAGACAAATACCATATGATTTCCCTCATATGCGGAATTTAAGAAACAAAACAGATGAACATATGGGAAGGGTGGGATAAGAGAAAAGAGGGAAACAAACCAAAAGAGAACTCTTAACAATAGGGAACAAACTGAGGGCTGATGGAGGGAGGTGGGTGGGAGGTGGACTAGATGGGCGATGGGTACTAAGGAGGGCACTTGTTGCGATGAGCACACGGTGTTGTGTGTAAGTGATGAATCACTGAATTCTACTCCCGAAATCAATAATGCACTGTATGTTAACTAAAATTAAAAAAAAAAAAAGACTATTCAAATGGTACCAGCAAATAACGACAACAACAACAACAACAACAACAACAACAACAACAACAAAAAACCATGCAGGAATGCTCCAGTGCCCCAGGTCTCCCCACCCCCAGCCCCAGAGGTGACCATAACACCATCAGCTCTCTGCCTTTCCTGAGTATTCTCCAAGTCCACACTTGAGCCCTAGTTCAGAGAGCCCATCACTAGGAGCTGATCCGAAATCCCAGACTTCCAGTTTTTGAAGGAGGACAGGGAAATAGCACTTTCTTTTCATCATCTGCTACACCCTGTTGGTTGCCTCCATGTACCAATTCTACTTTCCAAACAGATGTTGACTCCAGCACCCCCCCCACACACACACACCTGCATACCTCAGTCCCCTCCCCTGCCACCTGAACCCCTGCAGTAGCTTCTTAACCAATTTGCCTTAGATCCATTCTCCATACTGCTCAGAGGAGCCACAATCCATGTACAACTGTGTCACTCCTCAACTTAATATCCTTTTGTGGTACCTGGTCACCTACAGTGACCAAAAGCTTTCTGGCATAATGCCTCGTAATCCCCAGCTTCATCTCCCACTCCCTGGTCTCCCATATGGTTTGGCAAAGCCAATTGACTGCATTGTTCCAGGCTTTGGCATATGTTGCTCCCTAGATTGTCAATGCTTTCCACCCCTTGTCTGCTTGGCACACTCCTGTACTCCTATTCATCCTTTGAAGTCTAGTTCAGGCATCATCTCCCCTGTAAAACCCTTCCTGTCCCCTCTTAGAAACTCATCCTCCAACCTCTGCACCACTTCTAAACCTTGCGTTCTCTTGTTTCATGCTATGGAAAAACAATTGTTTTCGAGATACTATTCTGCACTGGATGGTGAGCTCCGTGAGGGCAGGAACCACATCCATTTTGTTCATCATTGTATCTTCAGTGCCTAATCCGAGACCTGGCAAAGAGGTGCTCAATAAATGTGTAACTTAACTGACCAGGAAAGGCTTGCTGGGATCACAGGGGATGAATGAAAGAGAAGAGGGTTTCAGGAGACTGGGGATTGGGGGTGACAAGAGCCAGACCTCGTTTATAGGGGTGAGAACTGATGCTGGGCGAGGCAAGGAAGATGTTCATTGTAGGTTGTCAGAAAGACTAAGTCAGAGAAAGCAGCCCAAGCACATTTGTATTTCCAAGGAAGGAGCCAGTGGAGAGGGAAAGCTGTGAAACCAAGGGAGAGGTAACCGATGAGACAAGGTCCCCAGAAGAGGTGGAGTGGAGGCAGGGAGGAGAGAAGAAGCCTTTCTTCTCAGAGCACTGGCAGGGGGAGGAAGGACACTAAGAGATGGGTGCTGCCCAGAGGGGAGGGGAGAGTCCTCATCCAGCAGTCGGAGAAACAGAAAGCTAATAGTTTTTCTTTCTTCTTCTTCTTTTTTTAAAAAATTTTTTTTCAACGTTTATTTATTTTTGGGACAGAGAGAGACAGAGCATGAACGGGGGAGGGGCAGAGAGAGAGGGAGACACAGAATCGGAAACAGGCTCCAGGCTCTGAGCCATCAGCCCAGAGCCATCAGCCCTGGCTGAAGTCGGACGCTTAACCAACTGCGCCACCCAGGCGCCCCTCTTCTTCTTCTTTTTTAAAAGTTTATTTATTTTGAGATAGGGAGGGAGAGAGAGAGAGAGAGCACAGGAGGAGCAGAGGGGGGCGGAGAGAATCTCAAGCAGGCTCCCCACTAAGTGCAGAGTCTGACTTGGGGCTCGAACTCACAAACTGCGAGATCACGACCTGAGCCGAAACCAAGAGTCAGACGCTTAACTGACTGAATCACCCAGGTGCCCCTCTTTTTTTCTTTTAATTAAAAAAAAAAACATTTTTATTTTATTTAATTTTTTAAAGTAGGCTTCATGCCCAGGGTAGAGCCCAAAGCAGCTTAAACTCATGATCCTGAGATCAAGACCTGAGCTGAGATCAAGAGTTGGACACTTAACCAACTGAGCCACTCAGGTGTCCCCAAATTTTTATTTTTAAAAGATTTTATTTTTAAGTAATCTCTGTACCCAGTGTGGGGCTTGAACTTACAATCCTGAGACCAAGGGTCCTTCCGACTGAGCCAGTCAGGCGCCCCTGTTTTGTTTTTAAAGATCCATGAAGTGAAGGGGAGGAAATAAATGTTTAATGACTTCCCATATCTTGTCAAGTAAAATGGGAAGATATTGCCATAGGCTACATGGCCAAGTGAGCCAAGCTCACTTCTTGCTCTGCCCCACCCTCACTGGCCACCTTGCTTGTGGATGCTGTCCTGAAACTCAGACATACTCTCCTGCCTTAGGACCTTTGCACATGCTGTTCCCTCTGCATGGAAGCTCTTCCTCAAGATAGCCACAATGCCTTGTCTCATTCAAATCCTTCCTCAGATGTCACTTTCTCAGGTGGGCTTCCCCTTACCCCATATCCCCCAACCCCTGAACCTATACACACACTCTTCATTTTCTGTTTTCTGGTGTTATTTTTACCTTCTAATATACTTTTTCTTTAAAAATTTTAATGTTTTTGGGGCGCCTGGGTGGCGCAGTCGGTTAAGCGTCCGACTTCAGCCAGGTCACGATCTCGCGGTCCGTGAGTTCAAGCCCCGCGTCAGGCTCTGGGCTGATGGCTCAGAGCCTGGAGCCTGTTTCCGATTCTGTGTCTCCCTCTCTCTCTGCCCCTCCCCCGTTCATGCTCTGTCTCTCTCACAAAAATAAATTTTAAAAAACATTAACATTTTTTTTTCAACGTTTATTTATTTTTGGGACAGAGAGAGACAGAG
>NW_024412446.1:8348446-8469523 GCF_014898765.1 Herpailurus yagouaroundi | reverse complement strand
CCTTCGCGCCGCGCTGCGCCTCGTGTTCCCCGCACACGCACCCGGGACGGCCCAGGGCGGTGGCCGAGGCTCAGGGCGCGGCCCAGGCGTCCACGGGAAGCTGGCGCCGCGGTCCCGGGGCTCCCTTGGCCTGGCCGCGGGGCCACCCGCGAGCAGGCCCCGGGTTGGGCTTCCAGCACTCCTGACTGGCTCCAGAGAGACCCGGTGGGCCTGGAGGGAGGCCGGCCAGGGAGGAGCCAACGGCAGGATGACTACTAAAGGGAAGACTGCAAAAAACCGCCCTGGACGAAGAAAAACTGAATGGCTGAGGCCAGAGAGAGAGAGAGAGAGAGAGAGAGAGAGAGAAGGCAGCCTTGCCAGTAGGAAGGAACTGAGCCCAAGGCTGCGCTCCCCAGCACCTCCCTCCTCAACCTGAAGCCCAACCAGGGATGACAGCTCCAGGAAAGGAGCAGGATCCTGCTGGGTTCTTTCTTATGTTTGGACTTGATGAACTCTTAGAAAGTGATCTTTGCGTTCCTGTGCCTTTGAGTCCTATCTCTTCTTGCTGCTTTTTAGGAGAAAGAGGGCTTTTGGACCGGGGGGCCCGGGCGGGGCTTGTAGGTGGGAGTATGGGTGACATCTGGTGTGGTCTGATGACAGTGTGGGGTCCATGTCCCCAGCCTGTGCTGATACCCCAAGTCTGATCTGAGAGAGGCAACAGAAGGAGCCAAATAAAAAGGAAAAGCTATCATCTCCGTCTGCTATCAGATGTCCACTGGGCCCAGTGGCCCAGGGTGGCAGAAAGGCCTGAGGTCTGGGGGCTCACTGTGGAATGTCGGTCTCCCACGGCCTGATTCCCACAGGTAGGTACCTGATTCATGGCAGGGCCCTAGGTGTGGCTGAACAGTGTGAGGAGCACTGTGGGAAATGACATTATTTGGGGAGGGGGAGCGGCACCAGGAGACTCAGGATGCAGTCAGCCTCATCTCTGGGACCCGTCACCCTGCAGAGCTGCTGTCTGCAGTGAGCCACCGTGAGGGCTGCAATGGTTGAAGAGTCCGGACCAGTCTCAGGAAAGGAAGCCTAGGGCCGACCAGGGACTGGGGGTGGGTGAGTCCTGCCTGTACCCTGAGTGTGGGTGAATGGAGCTCCCAGGGAAAATTGGTCCAGTGCATAGAGCCAGGGCCTCTATGATGAGAAGCAGACATAGAATCAGGAAAGATTATGAGGAGGAGGTTAAGGGAATTAGGGCCAAATCTGCTGAGAAAGTGGGAGGCACAACCAGCCCTCCCAGAGAAGTCTGGAGAGCTTTTGCATCTAAGACGAGCACTCCCAAGCTAGTGTCTGGCTTCACTCATGCTGACCAGGCTGATGTTGCAGCTGCTGCTGGCTGGGGTGAGAACCCAGATGTGCCAGAGGAGGGCTGGGGGCTCTCTGGTCTCCTTGGAGAGCTGGACACTTGCCAGCTTGGAGAAGAAGAGTTACACAGCTCGGAATGGGGGCTATCACAGAAGCTGGAGAGACAGCCATAGACCCCAGGATAAGTGAAGGGTCCCCAAAACAGTCAAGATGAGGCTCAGTGCCTTAATTAAAGATATACTTGCTTTCTGCAAGTGAGACACTGGCTGGCCCACTTGGCATCCTGCCCTCGGCCCATAGGTATCAGGGTTCCCAATTTCACAGGGCAGGTGGCTGCCGCACAGATCACAGGAAAGCTTTGACTCTGGGCAGAGGAGTCCTGGGGTCCAACCAGGAACAAAATGTGGGAATCTGGCCCCAGACCTGCCCACTGAGCCTTCCATCTCATGGAGAGGCAGTGCCACCGTCTGATAGTGGAAAGGAAAGAGCCAGACAGGCCTGGGATCCAGTCTCTGCTCTGCCACTTACTACATGTGTGACCCATGGCATCACTTGACCTCTCTAAGCCTCTAGTTCCTCACCTCTGACACAGATGATTCTACCTCAGGGTGGCTGTGAGGGTTAACATTTGTTCGTAATGTAGTTTCTGGCAATTAGAAGGCTTTCATAAATTGTTACTGTTTGTATATTATCATAATCTCAGACCAGTTTGAACAATGCTTCTGCCTAGCTTCAGACCCAGATTTTTATGTCCTGGAAACATGATAAAATGACCAGCAAGTCCTGTTTTCTTAAGTTGCAGGATAGAGAGAGCTCAGAGTTCTGGCCCAGTTTCACGGTCAGTGCAGGAATGGCGAGAGCGCCCCCTGCAGGTGGAGGCGTGAATGTGCAGCAGATGTGTGAAGTCAGAGGGAGGGATGTGAAAGTAGTTCTGTCTCTTCACTTTCCAGCTGAGTGAGCTTGGGCAAAATGCTCAAGGGACTTGAGCCTTGGGGTTCCCCTCTGTATAACAGGCTAAAATAAGTACTTACATCGTAGGCTGTTGTGCAGACTAAATGAGATAATGCATTTCAAGCACTTAGCATAGTGCCGGTAAGCACTCACTGAGTGGAAGCTGTTAAGACATATTCTGTTCAGTAGGTTGTTATAAAGACAGAATGCATGGGAGAGTGTTTTATAAATTAAAGTCCACACACATTAGCTATTGTTTTATCAGGGCCATGTGTTTTGTATATTTTCACGCTGATAGGTGTTTGTCTAGCATTCAAATTTTTTTTTTAATGCCATAAAAGTTTTCTGATGTGTACACATCACAGGAGTGCTTATCTAGGCGTGTGGACATCTAAATATTTGTGTGTGCATACATGTATGTATTGACCTAACAGGTACTCCCTGCCTCTCCCTGATGCATTAGAGTCTCCTGGACCAGAATGCCCTTCATTATGGGCCATCTGGGTTTTCTGAAACCCTTGCTTGATTTTTTTAAATGTTTATTTATTTTTGAGAGAGAGAGAGACAGGGTGAACGGGGGAGGGGCAGAGAGAGAGCGAGACACAGAATCCCAAGCAGGCTCCAGGCTCTGAGCTGTCAGCACGGAGCCTGACGTGGGGCTTGAACCCACAAACTGCAAGATCATGATGTGAGCCAAAGTCGGCTGCTTAACTGACTGAGCCACCCAGGCGCCCCTTGCTTGATTTATTTTTTAAGTTTTATTTATTTACTTTGAGAGAAAGAGAAAGCATTATGTGGGGAGGGGCAGAGAGAGAGTGAGACAGAGAATCCAAAGCAGGCTCCCTGCTGTCAGCACAGAGTCCGACGTGGAGCTTGAACTCATGAACCGTGAGATCATGACCTGAGCCAAAGCTGGACGCTTAACTGACTGAGCCACCCAGGCGCCCCTGATTTTTAAAAATCTGCTTCCCAAGACTGTATCCATTCTCCAAGATGACTGACTTACTGTGGAGAGGAGCAGCTAAATCTGTGATTATGAAAGGAATGGGCGTTGTCAACCGAGACCAGCTAGGCTTGTCCAAATATAGAGAAAAATAGTACAACGATAGCTATTAAGTGAATATAGACGGGAAAGCACTAGAAAGAGAAACCACATATGTAAGACAGAGCTGCTAAAAGTCATGGCTAAAAGATACAAAGGACCAGTATACCTCAAGACAGAAATTATATAAGATTGCTACCAACCGTCCACTCAAATAGTGCTTGAAGGAGAGGGAGTCAGAGAAGAATAAGTAGATGCCTTCAGTAGTCCATGGCTCATAAAGGGCTCCCATACACGCAGTCTCTTGGCTTCTCTTAGGAAGTCTGGGCCTTCCAACTCCTTTCCTTATACTCGTTGCCTCCATCACAGGAAGCAGCACCTTGTCTGTCTAGCAAGGAATGAGACATACCAGAAAAAATAAACAACAGTTAAGACTGATGTTGTCAGGGATGTGGAGAAGAGGTCGTGGGAACAAATTTCTAGTTGTTCTGTGGATCTGTTCCTTTTTTTGGTGGAGAACAAACTGGCAAAGTCACAATAAAAACACTCCAAGGAGGGCGCTTGGGTGGCTCAGTCGATTGAGCATCTGACTCCAGCTCAGGTCATTATCTCACTGTTTGAGCCCCACATTCAGGCTCTCTGCTGTCAGCTGTGGAGCTCGCTTCCGATCCTCTGTCCTGCTCTCTCTCTGCCCATCTGCTGCTCACTCTCTCTCTCCAAAACAAAAATTAAAGAAAAAAACACTCCAAGGGAGTAATTTAAAAAGAAAAACAGATTTGCCAAAAGGCAGTCCCAGAGTACCACGGTGAAAGATTTGAAACAATAAAAATTCCCAACCATAGGGGCGTGGCTAAGAAACTGGTGTTGTAACAGTAAAAATAACTGTGAGTTAGTAGCACAGGTCACAAAATGGTCCGTGCCCACTGATTATAACTGTAGACAGACATGCAGGTACATGAACACACCCTGCGAGAATTTGGAAGGATGCAAACAGAGTTAGTATCTATTAGGTTCTTCAGAATTGTTTTTTAAAGGTGAAAGATTTGTCTCCTTAGAGGGCCTTCCAAAGAGGGGTAGGTAGAGAAATGTTTTGAGCCAGGACAGCGAGGACAAAGTGTCCTGAGTGGATTCTTTTGGAGGGACCTCACCTCACTGGATGTGAAACCCAGGTGCTTGCTGATGAGAACAGGACTACATCATGTTTTTCTTACAGTGTGTGTGTGTGTGCGCGCGCGCGCGCACATGCTCACACAGATACCAGAAGGCTGCAGCTGTCCCTGGTGCAGGGTGCAGGGTGAGCTGAGCTCAGGAAGCCCTCAGTGAGAAGAGGGACTTGCTTAATTATTCCTGTCCTGACAGCCCCATAGGGTTTCCTGACACCCAGTCATAGACCAAGGGTAGAAAGGGCCATGGGGCACAGATCTGAGAGGGCTCTGTTACCTCTACCTTGGATTAAGGTCCGACTTACCCATACTTCTGAAGTTGGCTTCCTTCCCCCACCCCAGCTTGCAGGTCCACTTTCCCTTCCACTGCTGACCTCAGCGTCTTCCTTGCTTAGGGTGCACTAAGGCTGGGGGCAGGCAGAGGTAGGAACTAGTGTCCATGCAGGCACACCCTGGGCACTTGGTTGGTGCTTTCATCTTCCTCTGCTTCATCCAGCCAGTCTTAACTGGGCCAGGCCCTGGGCAAGGGGGCCAGGGCACACCTGCCCACTCCAGGACCTCACAGCCCAGCGGGGAAGCTGGGGAGAGAAGAGAGGATGACTTTTTTCAGTTCCCTATGAAAGCAGGCCGGCCAGACAGTGGCGGAACAGAAAGGCCAGTCCATCTGTCTAGCTGCAGGCTCACGGCTCAAATCCCCTGAGACAGGCAGGCCTCATGAAGGCAGAGCTGGAGGAGCTCCTTCTAAAGGCTGCAGCTGGCCCAGTGGCTTGCTGTTCTGCAGAAAATGGGCCCAGAGTTCCCACATCTTCATGCCCGAAGTCTGAAGCTCTGTGCAAGCCAAACCCATTTTGTACGATGAATATGGCCTGCAGTCCTCCGTTTGAGACCTCATTTGGGGGTGGGGGGAGCGGGGGCGGCAACGGCAGGCTTGAGCAGGGGCAGCTGGCTGGGCTGGGCTTACCGGCCTTGGAGCCCCAACCTGATGCTCTTTCTTCCGGTCTCTCTCCTTCTCCCGACTCTCACCCTGTGATCATTCCCATCATCACGACCAGGCCACTAGATGGCACCATGAGCCCGGCATTACCCAGTGGCCGAGCACACCTGGGTCCCCAAGTCCCTGAAAGCCAGCCACTGGTCCTGCCACCCCACTGCCATGAGCCACCCTGGGGACTTCTTGCCTTTTTTCTTTTCGCTTTAAGTTTTTATTAAGTCAGAAAGGCCCCCCTTTTATGTCGGGTTCATTCTGTTCTAGACCAGCACTGCCCAAGAGAAACGTAATACAAACCATGTTTTTAGTTTTTAATTTTCTGGTAGGTATCTTTTTAAAAAGTGAAGAGATGGAGGAGGTGACAGTAATTTTAATCATGTTTTATTCTGCCCAATATATCAACATTATCACTTCAATATGTACCCAATGTACACAGTATTAATGAGATCTTTTACATTGCTTTTTGTACTAAGTATTCGAAGTTCAGTGTGATTTATACTTCCAGCACATTTAAACTAGCTACATTTCAGGGGCGCCTGGGTAGCTCATTGGGTTGAGTGTCTGACTTCGGCTCAGGTCATGACCTCATGGTTCGTGGGTTCAAGCCCCGCATCGGGCTCTGTGCTGACAGCTCAGAGCCTGCAGCCTGCTTTGGATTCTGGGTCTCCCTCTCTCTCTGCTCCTCCCCTACTCTCTCTGTCTCTCCCTCTCTCTTAAAAATAAATAAAACATTGAAAAAAAAAATGAAATGCTTTAAGTACCTCAGTAGTCACATTTGGCTAGAGGCTATGGAATCTTTGGGCTGGGCAGTTGTCGGCCCCATGGAGGGCCTGAGTCCCTTGCTCCCAGGGTTAGCTTCCAGGCCGTAACATGGAATTCTGTCCAGGGTGGACACTGACTTAGAGTCTAGGGGTCTCAGGCACCCGACTTACCACCCTTTGCCGGAGGTCTCATATTTAAAAAGACATTAGCACATTCCCAGAGATTCCTGGACCAGGGAACCAAGCTCACTCTCCCTATCCCACTACGATGAGGAGGAAGCCCCCACCCATGGCAAGAGAGCAACCTTCACCCATGGCAAGAGAGCAACAATGTCACTGCCCTGGAGTGCCCTGCATTTTGCAAACAACGATAAGTTTCCTTTGTGGAGCAATAATTCTTAATTTAATATAGTCAAATTTATCAAACTCGAAAATTTGCCCCAAAGCCACACACTATTTTCAAAGCTTATTGGCCCCCCCGGGTGCCTTTGCAGCTCCCCAGCCTCCCCCTCAGCCCCTAGCACGTGGCTCTTCCTCCTGTCTGTGGCCTGCTCCTCCCTCTCTCTGCCAGTCACACACCCTCTTCCACCTTGTCCCAGCCCTTTCTGGAAGCAGCATTTCTGAAGCCGGCCTGATACACAAACCCAAGCTCTTTCTTTCCGCTAAAATGACTCATCTTGCTCCAAACCAGCCCCTGGATCTGGGGATCTGGATAAGAGATTGGCGTCTGGTTGAGATACAGTTTGGGATGAGTGTCTCTCCATCTCTGGCCTCAGTTTTCTAATCTGTGATATCAAAGGATCTGAACTTTACAACCTCTGAGCCCCCGGCCCTCCTCTACCTTCCCACCCCCATCCTGGATGACCATAGGGTCTTAGGTTTTTTTCCCTGCACCCTCTTCTACCACCCGCCCCAACACACACACACATGTACACACATGTACGGTGGTTCCAGGTCGTCCTTATGAAACTATGTAAGGAGAGAGATCAGGGACATAGAAAGAGATGAGGAGAGTAGAGAAGGAGGCTGAAACAGAGGGAGAAGACACGACAGGAAATGAAGAAAGACAAGAGACAGTAGGAATCAGAGAGGACAGTCTACCAGAACTTTGGGGCTGCGATCTGCCCCAGGCAGCTCCTGAACAGAAATATCTTTGCTGCTCTTTAAAAGCACCCCAGAGGGTGCCTGGGTGGTTCAGTGGGTTGAGTGTCTGACTCCTGATTTCAGCTCAGGTCATGATCTCACAGTTTGTGGGTTCGAGCCCCGCGTCGGGCTTTACGCTGACAGTATGGAGCCTGCTAGGGATTCTCTCTCTCTCCCTCTCTCTGCCCCTACCCTGCTCGTTCACACACACACTCTCTCTAAATAAATAAATAAACTTAAAAAATGAATAAATCAAAGCACTCTTGGAAAGCTCTGATGGGCATGAGATGGAACCCACACTTCCTCCCTTGACACCCCTCCGCCCCACCCCTTGGTGAGGTGCTCAAAACCAATTCGGGCAGGATCCTCCCGTGGTGCTCAGGCTTCCCTCTCCTCCTGGAGCCAGGAGCCAGGCTGTGACCTGAGCACCTCTGGGGGTTGGAGGTCAGGGTCGAGGTAGGATGCCAGAGGTCCAGGGCCCAGCGTTTCCCAGCAGATAAGAGGAAGTGCACAGACGGGAGGAAGTGGATGGAGTCTGCTCCAGCAGAAGAGAAGCAGAGGCTCAGTTTCCCAGGACGGTTGAAGACATACCCTTTTGTGAGCCACTTTGTCTTTTTCCCCTTCCAGAGCCCCCAGCCCAGAGAAGCGGGTTCTGTGGCTGCAGCAGAAACCAGAGGCCCACTCAAGTCCCTCTGGGCTGGGCTGGGCTGGGCTGGGCTAGGGCAGTACGCTGCTGGGTGGCTCTCAGGGGAGAGGGGAATTGAAAAGGAAAAGCATCTCGGAGGAGGGTGGGGAGAGAGGGAGGCTGTGTGGTGTACTCTCTCTCTCTCTCTCTCTCTCTCTCTCTCTCTCTCCTGGACTTAGCCTAAGCCTCACCCGGGAGAGGAGTGTCTTCTGTCTGTTCTTGGAGCTGCTTTCTGTCACTTCCCCGCCCATCTGTGCTGTCAGCAGCACCGGCAAAGTTGGCCTCAAACTTGAACGGGGCTGAAGGCTCCAGCTTTCCGAAGCTCCGCGGGGGCATCAGGCAGGCCTCAGCCTCTGAACTCTGGCTGGCCCAGAGAAGTCGACCCCCTCCCCCTGCCAGGCTCCCACTGGCCCTTGCTCCCGTGGGTGACCTTTCTGCCCCTGGGCCCCCAGTCTGGGCTGAGGAATGGTGTGCTGAGGTCCCCCTGGAACTGATCGTCTCAGTCTGGAGCTGGAGCAACCCAAGGCCCGAGCCGACATGGCCAATCCTGTGCAGCCTCAGTTTCCCCCAGCCCGGGAGCCAGGCACTGCCTCGCCCACAGACCTGCCGGAGATGGAGAAGCTCCTCACTAAGGTGGAAGGCAAGCACGACAAGCCACTGAAGCTGTCCAAGTCCCTCTCGGGGGCCTTGGACCTGGAGCAGAATGGCCATGGCCTGCCCTTCAAGGTGGTGTCCGAGGGGCACCAGGAAGCCACACTCCCCTGGTCACCCTCTCGAGCCAGCTCTAGGCGGGCATCCTCCGTTGTCACTGCCTCCTCTGCCCAGGACCAAGAAGTCCCAAGAGATTACCTCATCCTTGCCATCACCTCCTGCTTCTGCCCCGTCTGGCCCCTCAACCTCATCCCCCTCATCTTTTCTATCATGGTAAGTGCTGCTGGGTTTCAGGGCAGGGGCAAGGCCAGGGCTCAGCAGGCATGGTCCTCTGGGAGGCACCAGACACTCTGTCTGGGTGCAAAGTAGGGGGGCTGGGGGCTCGGGAGAAGACTCCCCTTCTCACCTGGCCTGCTACCCCCCCCGTTAGAGAGGGGGCCGGGGACAGGAGACCTTCTGTTTGCTGTCCTCCCTCATCTCCGCTGTTCCTGTTCGGCATCACAGATCGACCTTGCACGCATCCCTGCTGGGGAGGGGACCCCAGGGAGCCACCTGGAGCTAAACTCTACACAGCAGAAAGACGGCCAAGTTGGGGTGGGGGCGGCTTGCCTTTTGCAGGAGTGTCCTGAGTGAGGCTGTGTATCAGCAGAGGTTGTGGCCAGTGTGGGTTCTCAGGACCCCCAGTTCTCAGAAGGGGAGCCAGCTGCCCCCACCCCCCATCCCAGGTCACCTGGGTATTCTAACAGCCTTTGCCAGCTCTGGTTTCCAAGAGCTGTGGCTTCCCTGCCATGCACTGAGGGCCCTGGGGCCTGGATCCCCCGAGGCTGCTCCTCTGTGGGGCGGTGTTTTTGCTGGGGGCCCTCTGGGCTTCGTGGCTACACTGATTTCAGCATCTGTCTTCAGGGTAGGGGAAAATGTGTGAAAAATGTGAGCGTCAGAGGGCATGGCTGGCCTTGCCCAGGAGGACCGTGTGGGCTAGTTATTGCTTCTCACATACTTGTCCCGTAAGGTTTTGAGTAAATTGTCATAGGTTGTCCCCAAACCAAGCCATTTGGCTAGAACAACTGACAGAAGATCCATAGAAAATGTCAGTACATGTTGGCAAGTGACTTTTGAGGTCCTGGAAGAGGAAGGAGGGAGGGACGGGACGGAGAGAAGGGGGGGTGAGAGAGAGACTTGCGGAATGAAAAAAAAAAAAAAAAAGAATGAAAGCGGGGAGGGTAAAGTACCAGCTCCAGGCTGGTCAGGGCTGGAGACTCTGTGTGGAGACACTGTCTGCTTCCCTCTGGAGCGCCTCCACTGCTGAGTCACCTATCACTGAGTCCCCTCAGGAGTTGTGGTCACTCCTGCCGCCCCCGGGCTGTCTCCTGAGAAGGCCCCTATTCTCCAAACACCTCTTGACTTCACTAAGGCCCAGTGTCCAGTCGGGGATGCCTTCCCTGATCCCCTGTCAAATCTAGCACCACCCGCCAGTATGTCAGGGGACACTGGTAGCATTCCTGAGTCCGAGACTTGGCATGGGCACAAGAGCCAGGGCTGAGCAGGGCCCAGGGTGGGGCCTCTGAGGAGCTTCCTGTCCTGCCTGCTGCATTTGGGGGCAGCTGGGAGGCAGAACCAGGCCTCAGGGGTGCAGCTGGGGGCTCTGGGCAGGGCCAACCTCTTGGTTACAGGGAGAAGCCCCGGGAGGGGAGACAGGCTTCTGGGAGGGAAACCACACAAGGGCCCAGGAGAAAACAGTTGCTAGAATCCATCTCCTTGTGGGGGTGGCGGGGTGCAGGCTGGGTAGACGCTGCCTTTATCAGAGGAAACCTGGGTCCAAGACTGTGAGACCACTGCACCCACCCCCAATACATTTCTACGTCCTTCCCAGGTTCCTGAGCCAGTTCTGAAGGTCACTGGGCCAGGGGCAGGGAATACCAGACACAATCACCAATTCCCAGGAGCCTCCGGTCCGGTGGGGAGAAACTTGTAAACAGTTCCTATCACACATTGCAAGAAGTACTCGTGCTAGACAAAACAGCAAGATTCTGTGTGGCCTCGGGCAAGTCCCTCGAATCTCTCTTCTCGGTGTCCCCATCTGCAAAATGGGTGCTGCGTAACACCTACATTAGAAAGCTGTGTGAGGGTGATGTGAGATCAGCCACACAATGTGCTTAAGAACCACAGTAAGGGGGCGCCTGGGTGGCGCAGTCGGTTAAGCGTCCGACTTCAGCCAGGTCACGATCTCGCGGTCCGTGAGTTCGAGCCCCGCGTCGGGCTCTGGGCTGATGGCTCAGAGCCTGGAGCCTGTTTCCGATTCTGTGTCTCCCTCTCTCTCTGCCCCTCGCCCGTTCATGCTCTGTCTCTCTCTGTCCCAAAAATAAATAAATGTTGAAAAAAAATTAAAAAAAAAAAATAAATAAAAGAACCACAGTAAGTGCTATGACGCCGTAGCAGTGATTAAGTGGCAGCTGAGGGTCTCCCTGGCCAGGGATGGGAAGCCATCACGGGATATTTGTTTCTTTTTTTTTTTTTTTAATTTTTTTTAAAGCTTTAAAATATAATACACATATCGTGCAATTCACCTGTTCAATGTGTACAATTCAAAGACCTTTAGTGTATTCACAGATGAGTACAGCCGTATCTACTGCACATTTCCCTCACCTCCAACCCCCCAAGCCTGTTTTATCACTCCATCTCTCCCTTGCTCCCTCCCCCAGATCTAATGAACCACTAGCCTTTCAATCTCTACGGATCTGCCACTTCTGGACATTTCCTATCAAAGGAATCACACAGCATGGGGTCATTTGGGACTGGCTTTGAGCTTCCCCCACATTGCTGCATATATATCATAGGATTTGGAGCCAGAGTGGGGTGTGGTTGGATTTCCAGTTTGGTGCAGGATGAGAGGAGGGACCAGAGGGGCCCCTCTGAGCCGAGCAGTTGGGAGAGGGAAGCTTTGCAGAGGCACAGGTGAGCGGAGAAGAGGCCTGGACCAGGGCCATGGCAAGGGGCAGAGAGGGTTTCTGGAAACCTTCTAAAAATTGTTAACACGGACAATGTATTCATTCATTCAGTCAACCATACGCTTGACTGGCAAGTTGCTTGTTTGGAGGGAATTAAGTGGTACAGAATGACTGGGTCCCCCCATGAATGAATATGCCTCTTCTACAAATGAGGTGCATGCTAGGCATTTGGGAAGATGGATAACCTGGTCTATTTGGCATGTGGCCCAAGGATGCAAGAGTATGGTGATGGAGGGAGGGGGGCAGGGACCCGCTCTAGAAAATTAAGTTTATCCTGGTGGTTCTGAGGAGCCCCTGAAAAATTTTAAGCAGAGGCATGATGTGGTCTATTCATATTTTATCTTTTTTTTTTTCTTTCTTAACAGAGAGAGAGAGTGAGCATGGGGGCGGGGGGGCAAAGGGAGAGAGAGAGAATCTTAAGAGACTCCATGCCCAGCACAAAGCACAACTCGGGGCTCAATCTCACCACAATGAGATCATGACCTGAGCCAAAATCAAGAGCTGGAAGCTTAACTGACAGAGTCACCCAGGTGCTGTGGTCTGTTCACATTTTAAAACAAACATCCAAGTGCACTGTGGGAAATGACCTAGAGCAGGCAAGACTGGGAGCCAGGAGACTCCATAGGAGGCTCTCGAGATAGTCTAGGCAGTGATGTGATGAAGGCACAGGCCAAGCAGTGGCTTAGAAAGGAACGCACCGATGAGAGGATTGTTGAGGAGAGATCAGCTGCACTCACCTCCCAGTCCTGGGTCTCCACTCAAAAACAGGGCAGCTGTCTTGGAGAGAGCTCTGGGACTGCAGCATTTAAGGGGTGGGTGGAGGGAGTGGACAGGAAAGAGTTTTGGAAAGAAGACTTCAGGAGGTGGGAGGCAAGCTAGAAGAGAGGGACAGATGCCCTGGGAGGAGTGAGTTTGAAGGAGGAGGGATGGTCAAACTCAGTAGGGAGATCAGGTCAAATTAGGATGGGGATGTCCACTGGTTTGGCCATATATAGACCCCTGGTGACCCTGGTGATGGAGAGGCTGGGCAGAAAAGAGTGAGGTGACTGACGAGGTCTGTGAAGAGTGCAGATTGGGATCCAGAAGGACCCTGTCCCCAGGAGCCTGCAGGAAAGGCCATGAGGGCAGAAGCAGATAGAAATCCTCAAAGGAAAAGGAGCTGGCTCATGCTACATGGGCTCCTTGCCACCAGGGATGTGGAGGGCAAGGCCATTTGCTGAGAAAGAAGGGCCTGGTGGCAGGGGAGGGGAGAGGTGACAAGGTGACAAAGATGGTGGTGACCATGGAGGAGAGGCAGGGGTCACAGGCTGAGGCTCAAAGAAGTTAAGGGCAGGTGCTGTAAGAGAGAGATAGCAGGGGCTGAGATTGCAGAGGAGGGGTGTGTGGGGGGGTGGCCAGATGGGGTGTATAGCTGTGGAAATGAATTTCCAAAGAGAACTGTGAGAAGCCAGCAGGAAGGAGCCCGAGGGAGCCCAGTGTTAGGGGATAATATCACTTACTAAATGTTAGACACAGGTTCAAATTCTTCACATATATTATCTCATTGAACCTGGCCTCTATAACCCATTGGTATTGGTATTATGCTCCTTTTACAGTGGAGAAAACTGAAGCGCAGGTGTGAAAGAACCTGCTGGTCACTGGGGAACCTAGGACCAGAGGGATGCCTGGAGCCAGAGCTGGGGTTCTAGCCATTACACTAACCTGCTTGGCGGGGGTTATCAGGAGGTGCCCACAGTTGTCTCCCCTCTCTGGGAGCCAGTCTGGGTCACAGGAGGGAGTGCTGAGACTCGGCCCCACCCAAGCAGCAGGGGTGAAGGAGGGACAGAGGGTGTGGGCAGCTAGTACGTCTCCTGTGCTGACGTCACTAGGTCCTGGAGACAGACATCAGAACTCTGGCTACCAAGTAAAGCCCTTGACCCCAGGGCAGAGCCCCACAGCCCTGAACGCCTCTCTACAGCCTACTGTCTGCAGAGCACGCCCTACTATGAGGCTCGCCGAGTCACGTTAATTGTTCTCACTTAACACACGAGGCAAACAGAGACACTTGAACAGAGCCTTGCCCACGGTGGCACAACTGGGTGCTGAATCTAGTGTTCTTGCCACGACCCCACCCTGCCTGCAGCTACCTTTGGGGACAAGGATGGTGTGTCCCTCCCAGGAAAGCCACATGTTTGAGACATTTGTGCAGGGATGGAAGAATCCACTTCCTTCCCTCTGTCTCTCCACCCTCCTCCCCCTACCCCCACCCCCGTCCTTCTGCACCCCTACTGACTCCATCAGTGGAAGACTCATGGACCAGCAGTGTCCTTCCCACTGTGGCTTTGACAGGGGCTCGCTGTGACAGGGGCTCAACCCGAGGGGCTGGGATCACAGGTATGCAGACCCAGCCCTGGTCAGCACCGCAGGCTCCCGTGAGCCTCCTGAGGTGGCCAGGGCAGGGCTAGCTTCATCCGTTTGACTTCTGAGTCAGGCTGAGAAATGGCCATGTTCTTCGTCAGTGCCAGCAAGGTCTCCTGTCAGCAAGGGGTGCCGGACCCCAGGCGGCGGTCCTTCAGTTGACAATGGTGCTTAAACCAGCATCAGATAGGCCGGGGTGTACATGCCTCATGTACCAACCAGCTCCATGCCTCCTAAGCCACGTGATCATGTCCGAATCACTCCACTGCCTCAGTTCCCTCATCTATAAAATAGGCGTGATGAAACTGTCTACCCCGTAAAGCTACCGGAAGGATTAACTGGGTTAATATGTGGGTTGGATATGCCGGAAGGATTAACTGGGTTAATAAAACACCTAGTCCAGAGCCTGGCACATAGTCAATGCTCCATAAATGGCAGTGGTTGCTGTTTTTATTAATACTAAGTGAAACTTGGTAATGTCAGAGGAAAGGGCAAATCCCCAGTGGACAGGCAATTCCGACTTTAACCAGTTTGGGGGATAATGGGGTCTCAGCTGTCCTGACACCAGCTGGGGAGGGGCAGCCCTGTCTGTGGTTGTCGTGGAGACCTCTGAGCAGCCCCTTCTCGGTGGATTCCCTTACGACATGCGGGAGCGCTAAAGAGGTCCAGAGTGGCTCCAGGCTTCCTTTCTCAGGCATTTTGGATGACCTGATTATTTAACTGATGTGTTGCAGGCTCCCTTTCATTCATGTACGCATTCATCCATTCACTCGGCAAGAGTGCTGAGCCCCAACCAGCTCTGAAGATCAGCCAGCACTCAGACATATGGCTTAAAATACTGACGTACTCCTTATTTATTTAAATCCAAGTTAGTTAACATACAGCATACTATGGGTTCTCCGGTTCTCCGGGACCCCCATCCCCCACCCACCTTGACAGCTGCTGCGTTCCTGACTCCTCCCCCAGAACCCTCCCCCACCGATGCTTCCCCACTCTCCAGCAACTGAAGTTAACCCTGTAGTTAGGGTGTTCCAGAAACAACTGCTCTGTTGCAGAGAGAGGGGTGCGAAGGGGGCCTGAAGCACATCCCGTGGCTTGGACCCGCCTGCATTTGTTTGATCTCCTTGGAAGGACCAATAGCTGATCAGTGCTCAGCTGATCACAATTTGTCAAGTCCCCTCGGGTCTCCGGGGGCTTGGCCTGAGCCTCACCGGTGGAGGAAACTCTTTCCTGATAATTTTTGTTGCCGCCTGCTTCTGGCTGGTTTCCTCCGCTGGCAGCTCTCCCCAGCACTCTCCCTGTCCTATCTTCTTCCCTCCTCACCCCCTACCGGCTCTCTCCAACTTTTTTCAATGTATTTCCTCACCGATCTGTTAACCTGAGTTCATCTTTTCCCTCACCGTTCCCACTGCCATTGCAATCACAAATGATCTATTAATTTGCAGTCATTACAACCATTACTGAAGTTATGGCTCTGTTCCTTCAACCTGAGCCATTTTGTATAAGGGGAAGATAATGCACTAAGTGGGGTGTGGTATATGCAGCCGGTAATTCACTCGTGGAAAGTAAGAAAGGGTCTTCTTCCATCTCTGGAGTCAAGGGATGGATTAAAAAAAATTTTTTTTAATGTGTATTTATTTTTGAAAGAAAGAGAGACAGAACATGAGCGGAGGAGGAGCAGAGAGAGAGAGGGGGAGACACAGAATCCGAAGCAGGCTCCAGGCTCTGAGCTGTCAGCACAGAGCCTGACGTGGGGCTCGAACCCACGAACCGTGAGATCATGACCTGAGCCAAAGTCGGACGCTCAACCGACTGAGCCACCCAGGCACCTCTAGGGACGGATTTTTTATTTGGGAGCTAAGGTTGGGTGGGGGGGTACTTCAGAAATGAGTGCCAGCTAGCAGTGAGGAACTTCTGTTTTTCAAAGTAGGGCTCTACCCTTCAAGGCAGCTATTCCCTCCATTTTACGGATCAGAAAATGAAGATTTACAGAATACTTTTGAGGTTTACACTGGACAATGTATGACACATAAAGTGTCTGACACAACATAGCAGGTGAAGTCGGGTCTGCCCCACTCCATCTGGCCATTCCCAGTGATCTCCCTCAACGCTGTCTCTCGGGCTAAAAGGAACACGCATGACTGGGATGCATGGGCTGATGGTGCTGCGGATAAAGAAGAGGGATTGGGTTTAGAGTGACTGAAAAATTCATCTCTCCTCTTGCTTCCCCTCCCCACCTCTCAAACCCAAGCAACCACACGTGCACCTCTCTCCACGGTCCTGGATCATTATTGAACACACAAAGATTTCTCTGGCAAGTGAGGAGCAGGACTCCTCTGAAACCCTGGGCCCCTCCCCAGTACATGCCATGCTTATGGCCGAGAATGAGTCCCTTGGTAATGATTCCAGGTAGCCCCAGAATTTCTACAGCTCAACTTCCTGGAAATCCCTAAAGCTTTTCTGTATGCTTCCCCCTCTTCCTCCCAATGTTGCCTTGGTGTTGAAGTCCTTAGTTCAGTACCCTGGGCCGGCCTTGCAGAGAGCTGGAGGTGGCCTGGGTTAGTGGGTGGGGCCCAAACCCAGATAACAGATATCTCTCCTGTGGGACCTATTGCCTATATTTCATTCATGAATCTTCTATTATAACTTGAGCATTCCACTGACTAAGTTCACTGGTTAGAAAACACCGCTCATTCTTTTTCTCTCTTCTGTTATTCTTCACTTCCTCAAACATTTACTGAATACCTACTAGGGCCAGTCCCTAAGTTACATAAGAGGAGCGTAAAGATTTAGGCTTTGTGGTCCCTGCCTTCAAGGAGCTTACAGTCTAGGGAAAGAGACTGACACAAGAAGTAATGACACAAGATGGGAAGAGAGGCAAAGAGCATGGTGTGAGATGCTATGGGAGCTCCAAGGAGAAGGTGATTAATTGCTTGTGGACCCCAGGGAAAGTTTTATTGGAGGTGACTCTTGAAGGGTTGGAAGGAGCTGACGTGGCAATGTGGTAATGAGGAAAGCTATTCCAGCAGAGACAACAGTACAGGCCAAGGCACCGAGGCATAAAAATGTGTCCCTTTTGGGGCACCTGGCTGGCTCAGTCAGTAAAGCAGGTGACTCTTAACCTCAGAGCTGTGAGTTCAAGCTCCATGTTGGATGTGGAGCCTACTTTAAAAAATGTTTTTACATGAAAAACATTTTTAAAAGAAACAGAAAAATTTCATTAAAAAAAAAAAAAGTATCCCTTTTACGGAGAGCCATGTGACCAGGCTTGTGGTTTAAAGACCTCACCTTGGCTCTAAAGAGGTTGGCTGGAGGGGCTCCACGGTGGCTCAGTCACTTGAGCATCTGACTCTTGATTTTGGCTCAGGTCGGGATCTCAGGGTCATGGGATCGAGTCCCGTGTCAGGCTCTGCGGTGAGTGGGGAGCCTGCTTGAGATTCTCTCTCCCTCTCCCCCTCTCCCCTTCTCTCGCTCTCTCTCTAAAATAAATGAAATAAAATAAAAAAGGAAGAAGAGGTTGGCGGGGGGCAAGGCTGGAGCAGAGAGACCAGTGAGAAGGAAGGAGGCTGTGCAGTCTCCAGATGAAACAAACTGTGAGAGTGGGCTAGGGCCGTGGACTCAGGGCTGGAGAGGTAGGGACAGACTTGAGGAACATTAGAGAGGTCAGGAATTCATACGTGACTGTATTTGAGGACGGGGAGAGATAGAGAAGAAGCCACGCTGCGGGGACAGCTGTGGAGGATGGGGACAGGCATCCAGGAGGTCTGGTTCCAAAGCCTGTGCTCCTATCCGGGCTGGCTGCCTTTGCAGGGAGCTGGGAGGCTGTACCTGCTCCCTCAAGTCCTCGCCATGTCCAAATGAGCCTCAGGATGGGCTGTTACCCGAGCCCCCGCCCATGCCCCCTCCTCAAGCCAGACCCATCTATTCTTTCGTGTCTCACGGGATCACACTCGTTTATTGTCACCGAGCGCCCTGGTGTCCGGAGACTGAACCCTCACGACTCTGCCCCGACCCGCCTGCAGACCGGTCAAAGCGTGCGGCCGCCCGCACCCACGTGTATCTAGTCTCCAAGAACAGCAGTGCTCTCCTCTGCTGGCTGTAGGGCATCCCTTTGCGCAAGTCCAGACCTCTCCCTGCCGCCCTGGGGCATGGGGGCACCTGTCACTCCTTGGTCTTTTCAGCCTCTCCCTCTGACTGGATCTTTTCCCTCTCCTGTCGAAACCCTCTATTTGTCTCTCCCCGCTGCAGGCTCCCCAGGGCTTACAAGACAAAATCCAGATTCCATCCTGCGGTAGTTCGGGCCCTTCCTGATCTGGCCTTTCTCCCCTTCTCTCACACCGGCATGGTGCTCTGGGCTCTAGCCCCTCCTTTGTAAAATGGTCTAATAACCCTCCCTAACACACTCATAGGAGTGTGGGGATGCTCTAATGCTCTGCCTGATGGCAAGCACTTAACATAGTTCCAGGTCCAAGGTAGATGGTCAAATCATGTTAGGGATCATTATCAGTCCAGTCTCAGCAAGCTTCACGGAGGAGAAGGTGGCATCCGAGGCAGCCCTCGACAGATGGAGAGGATGTGGACGTGTGGTGTTTGAGCGGGAGCGGGAACAAAAGCAGGGAGAGGTCAGTGCCGGCAAAGGCATCCGTTGTGGCAGGGAAGAGTAGAAGATAAAATCAGGAAGGTGCAGAGCTGACCTGGGTTTGGACTTTGTTCTATGAACGGAACGGTGGTGGGGGGCCATGGAAGATGCTGGGCAGGACCACCGCCTAAGCCACCATCATCTCTTTGAACTCATGCGTCAGCTCCTGTCTCTCCGCCTCCTCTCTGATCCCACCCTAGGACCACATGCCGGGGGCCTCGCACAGGGCCTGGCATAAACATGTGTGGAGTGGGATGGTGGTGTGGGGGTAACACGGAGAGGAGGAGAGCTCAGAGCCGGGGCCGGGGGTGGGAGGCTCTTCAGGAGGCTGTTGTGTTGGCTTGGGTGAGAAGTGGCACCTGGAACCAGGGCAGGTGCAAGGGGGCCAGGGAGGACTGTGGGGCAACTGGCCAGGAGAGGAAACTGATGGGTAGGGTGGCAGCAGACAGGTGTTGTGACCGAGTGGGAGGACTCTGGGCTGTGGCCAATAATCGGGTAAGTGGACAGAGGAGCCCAAGGCCAGGAGCAGATCCAGGGCAAAGAGAGTCTGAGGTCAAACACTGCACCAGGCAGGTGGCACTGTCCTGGAAGGAGCTTGGACAGGGAGCCGTGAGGTGGGGTGGAGGGTTGGTTAGGTTTCTGAGAGGAGAAACAGCACCTGGGGAAGGGGGGCACCCTCTTCCCTGAACTGCAGCTTCTTTACAAGTTTTTTTTTTTAATGTTTATATGTTTATTTATTTATCTTGAGAGAGAGAGAGAGCATGAGTGGGGCAGGGGCACAGAGAGAGAGAATCTCAAGCAAAGCTCCAAGTTGTGAGCACATAGCCGGACCCAGGGCTTGATCTCACAAACCATGAGATCATGACCTGAGCCGAAATCAAGAGTCAGACGTTTAACCAGCTGAGCCACCCAGGCGTCCCCTGAACTCCAGGTCCTTTAAAAGTGGCCAACACTGCCAGCCTCATGGGATGGTTCTGAGCCTAAGGGAGATCTTCCAGGTATAGTCCTTAGCAAGTCCCAGCACAAAGTAAGGGCTCAAGACACATCATCATCACCACTGCCATCATCAAGGGACTCGACTACATTTCTGTGCTGAACTCAGGAGCCTCAAATAATCTGAAAATAAAATAACCAAATAAGTGGCCTAAGACCTTGAAAGCAGTCACACCTTCAGCGGACTCCTGCCTGTGCCTGTTCTGGAAGCCCAAGGAGCATCAGGGAGCTCTAGAGCTGGAGGAATCTGGAGGTCACAGTCAGCCCTGGCCAGCAGGTTGACACCTGAAGCATTATGGGTGAGGGTGAGGGGTGGGGGTGGGGGAGGGTGGGACACACCTCCTCCTGAGCCACTCCCAGGAGCTCCCAGGATCCTTTCTGGCCATCCCCACACTCACCCACCTGGTTTCACCGAATTAAATAAGGCTGAGAAAAACCGAGCTCACTGAGAAAGAAGTATCAAATGGGCCTGGTGAAGCCAGGCGTGGCTCTCGCCAAGCCCCAGCCTTTCAGTTCAAACCCAAGATACCTGCCTTTCTGGTGTGATTCGGCAAGTCAGCTTGGTTGAACTAAGATGTGGTTCCTGGGTGAAAATAGGAGGAGGAAGGATCGAAGATACTTTTTTCCTGCTGTGGAAGAAGGGGTCACAGAGGAGAGGAAGCAGGCACCTCGGGCCACAGAAAAAGCCACAGGAGGGGCGCTGGGTGGCTCAGTCAGTTAAACGTCCAACTTTGGCTCAGGTCATGATCTCACAGTTCACGGTTTCAAGCCCCACACCCGGCTCCATGCTGACAGCTCAGAGCCTGGAAACTGCTTCAGATTTTGTGTCTCCCTCTCTCCGCCCCTCCCCCCCCAACTCTCTCTCTCTGTCTCTCTCTCAAAAATAAATAAGCATTAAAAAACATTTTTTTAAAAAGCCACTGGGGCTTAGTGTGGTCATAGCAGTGAGCCTTGGGCAGGGGTCCAGAGGGGCCTGGCGTGTCTGCTCCTGCCAGCCCAGCATGGCCTGGACCTGGTCCACCCTCCCAGGCCCTCCATCTTCACCAGAACACCTGCCATGCCCACCCTGCCCCATCACTGTCCTGAGAGGAAGTGCCCCGCATTGCTTGGTTCTGTGTCCAGTGAGGGGCAAGCTCAGTTGGGGGTTCCCACAAGAGAGCTGAGCCACTTGGGTCCAGGCCAGTTCCACAGGAGAAGCCTGCTTCCTGCCCCCGAGGTGGGTGCTGGAGTGTGGGCTGAGGTGGGGGCTGGGTGGGCTCTGGAGGCCCAGGCAAAGGCCCCCCCCCCCACCAACAGGGCTGCTGGGAAGAGCCTTCCTGAGGTCTCTGCCACCCTCTCTCTGCAGTCTCGAAGTAGTGTGCAACAGGGGGACCTGGACGGGGCCCGGAGGCTGGGCCGCCTGGCCCGGCTGCTCAGCATCACCTTCATCATCATGGGAATCATCATCATCATTGTGGCCGTGACCGTCAATTTCGCAGGTGAGGCTCAGCCACACGGAGCTGAGGGAGGCAGCTTGCTCGGGGTGCGGACCACGGAAGGGCGCAGCCCAGCTCCCAGGGGAGGGGGCGGTGAGACTGGAGTAAGAGCATATAAGGGCCACAGGCCAATCCTCTCGGAGAAGCGACCCCGTCCCCGGGAGTGCCCAGCAGAGTGGGACTGGCTTCAGACCTCCCTTATGCCTGGATCATTAGGAAAGGGGGTGGAAAGAGCACAGGTCTGGGAACCAGAGGTGGCCCCGGTCCTGGGCCAGTGTGGTGCCTGGTTGAGCCTGTGAGCGTCACCCAAGATCATGGATGCGATGCTGCTTGGCAAATGCTGGGCCTGCCCTGCGAGCATTCTTGCTGGGGCGGCCAGCACATACAAGAAGTAAACTACGCATGTGGTGGAAGTCTGGTAGTAACACTTTTGTAAGCCCCCAGATGTGGCCCAGGGAGCTTATCCAAGCAGGGGCACCATTTTCAAAGGTGACTCTCAGCTGCTCAAAAGGCCGGTGCAACTTTGAGTTTCTGGGCCACGCGGGTCAGTGCGGTCCACTCGCCTCCCTTCACACGCTGGCCTCGGGAAGCCCCCAAGCATCGCTGCCATTTGCAGTGGTCAGTCTAAACTTTTCCCCTAAACATCTTGCTACTCTAGATGCGCTGTGTGGACAGCGGCAGTGGCTGCTGACACTGGGAATGTGTCAGAAATGCAGAGTCTCAGGCCTCATCCCAGACCCACTGAATCAGAACCTGCATTTCAATAAGATTTCCAGCCCCGTCATTAAAGGAGGCACTCGTCCAGAACATGAGTGTTCAACTTGGGGCAGAAAGCCTGGGATACGGCGGTGGGGTCATGGGCAACCTTGGCCATTTCTTTGGAGAGGGAAGAGTTCAGGTTGGTAATCAGCCTGCCTGGGTTCAAAGCCCACATCCTCCACTGACTAAGTATCTGAGAGGAAGCACATTCCGCTCTCTCTCTGGGGCTGATGCACATGCAGGTATATGGAAGACAGGGATCTCCGGCCAGGGCATTAGCCTCCGTATCACCCTGTGTGCCTCACTCTCCTCTGTCCTGCTCGTCATGTTAGCCGTGACTTTTTTTTTTTATTATTATTTTTAATCTTTATTTTTGAGAGAGAGAGACAGCTCAAGCAGGGGAGGGACAGAGAGAGAGATGGAGACACAGGATCTGAAGCAGGCTCCAGGCTCTGAGCTGTCAGCACAGAGCCTGATGCGGGGCTTGAACTCACGAACCGTGAGATCATACTTGAGCTGAAGTTGGACACTTAACCCACTGAGCCGCCCAGGTGCCCCATAGCCATGACTTTTTAAAAATTTTTTTTTTTCAACGTTTATTTATTTTTGGGACAGAGAGAGACAGAGCATGAATGGGGGAGGGGCAGAGAGAGAGGGAGACACAGAATCAGAAACAGGCTCCAGGCTCTGAGCCATCAGCCCAGAGCCTGACGCGGGGCTCGAACTCACGGACCGCGAGATCGTGACCTGGCTGAAGTCGGACGCTCAACCGACTGCGCCACCCAGGCGCCCCTGGCCATGACTTTTTTGATGGCAAATGAGAACTACCGAACTCAAGTTGGCAAAGGGAATTGTTTAAAAACTTCAGGCACAGATGGTTCTATGTTTGGGGGTCCCAAGCCACTGTGAACCAGATCACCCTATTACCATCTCCCACTAGGAAACAAACACCCCAAACCTCAAAACGAGGACTTGAAGACTTGTTCTGAGCTCTGTTTTGCCTCAACTGTTCTCCCCTTTACAGTTCAGAAGAAATAGAACTAACCAGGGTGCTGTGCTGGCAGGGACGGCCCCCGCCGGCTAGAGGCCTCCGCACACCCCCACCACCGCAGGAGGGCAGGACCACGGCTGCCAAGCGCCCACTCTTCCCTGAGCTCCCGAAGCACGGACTTGGAGTCAAGCCCCTAAGTCTCCCCACTGTCAGCCCACATCAGATGTGAAAAGCAAGAAGAAGAAAGGAAATTAAATTTCCTGTGAAACTGACGAATAATGAGGTTTAGTCTCATGGACACAGCCTGGTATTTGCCCTCAGTGTTCTGGCTTGTTTCTCGGCCCCACCGTTTCCTGGGATCTAGCAAGCAGCATATTCTGCGTGTTGGAGGAGGAGCCAATCCCACAAATGAGATGGACTGTGGTTGGGAGAGAAGCAGCGCATTCCCTGCCCGTCTGATGACCGAGAGCCAAGATGTGGGACTTTCTCTTTTGTATTTTTTTTGGGGGGGGGGGTGTAAAAAAGACCACTTGCATGCCTGTGCCACATGCTTGCTGTGATCCCAGTCAGTGCCCTGAGCCCAGGGGCCCAGGTGCCGCTCAGCATAGGCCCTGGGACCGGTTGGGCACACAAGATGTGCAGCTGCCTGGAGAGAGGTGACCGCCACATCCATAATAGGGTGGATGTTGGTGAAGACAGGAGCAGGAACCGCATGACCCACAGACCTCTTCTCTAACTTTTCAGCCTCAGGAGCATCTCTGCTAAGAACTCTGGTCCCAATACGTCTCCCAGGATGACCCAGTCTGCCTCTTGCTTCCTCCCTCCCTGTGCTGTCGCCTGGGGCACCAACCAAGTGGCCTGGGGCCTGACCCCAGCCCAGCTCAGCCAGTGGGGAGAAGCCTGGACCGGAGCTTGCCTCCTGCCTGCCATGCCCTCCCTGATGGTCTAGGGTACAAACTTGGGGCCCCAGGTGGGGCCTGGGCTCTGGCTCCCAGCCCGGCAGCACCGGCTGCTCTGTGCCTTCTCCTGTGCCCCTGGACATCCACAAAACAGCATAGGCTTTCCCTGGAGATTTTGGGGCCACCTCTGTGCTGAGGGCTTCCCACAGGCTCCCAGGCTGTTAGCAGTGTTAGTCCTGTTTGCAGGGGAATGGGCCAGAGGGTTTTTTATGAAGGTTTATTGTTGATTGGGTCTAGAGAGTTCTAGGACAGAGAGAAGAGCTGGGCGAAGAGGCCAGTCTTTGGGAGAGAGGGAGGCCCTGGGCTTGGGAACACACTCACATGCCTCAAGGCAGAGGTGACTCCATGGCTTCTGTCTCAGGACCTAATGAGACACCTGAAAGGACTAAGCAGGGTCCCTTGAACTCCTACCTGACTTCTGGCCTGGGATTCTCCCCAGACCTCTGCCTGGCACGGGCTCTACCCACAGGGGCCTCTCCTGTGCCCACCTCCCTGGCTCACTTCTCTTCCCAGACCCTCAGAGAGGGATGTTCCAGGATTTCCCACCCTGGGATGCCCTGTCTAGCAGCTATGGCTACTGCCTTTGATAAGAGGGCATGTTCCCAGCCACAGCCAGACTAGCCCCAGGCTGGCAAAGAATGATTCCCCTGCACCCATTCAGGGCCCTCATGCCTCCTCTCAAGGCCCTTTCCTGTCTCTCTGACGCTTCTCAGACTCCTAGGAAGGAGCCTGTTAGCTCTGTCTACTAGAAGGGTCCCCAGTGCAGCTCTGAGCCTTCTAGGAGGGGCTTTGTGGCAGGGGAGGGGTGTAGGGCCCAGGGGCACTGGGTGGATCCCTCTGGGGCCCCCATTTCTGCATTAGTTCCCCACCTGGGGAGCAAACTCCAACCTCTCCAGATCCTAAAGGAGGGGTTGGGTTTGCTTTATAGGACCTTTGAGGCCAAAATAGAGATGCCTCTGTGTTTTGGGGGAGGGAGGGAGGGAGGGAGCCCAGAGCATTCGTGTCACTTGTGAAGTCAGGTCAGGCCAGGGGGTGAATCACAAAGTCTATGGAACTGGTGGTTCATGAGGCCATGGTCTCCTGGCAGGACCCAGGGGTCCCAGCTTCAGCACCCCAGGGGGAAAGGAAATAACCAGTCAGCCGGTTTAGGCATGGTCTTGTGGGGGAGACCGATGGCCAAAGTGGGGCTCTATCTTGCACACTGTGACACATCCAGACCTGCCCTGGCCCCCGCAGTCACACCCACACAGACACACACTTGTTCACACTCAAAGCCCAGAACAGTCGAGAAAGAGAGGAGCCAGCAGCAGACAGCCACAGGACAGCTGGGAATTCCTTCCATTCAGGCAAGGACAACGTGGGAATACTCTAGTTGTACCAAGGACGTAGCTCAGAGGCCTCTGAGGGTTGCAGAAGGAGCAGAGGCCTCAGGAGACTGACTCCTGGGGCAGAGAGGAGCACAAGGCCTGCACCCTGCGGAGATCGGACTGGAGGGAGGGTCCCCTGACTCCCCTGTCGCCTCCACCCACAGGCAGCCTGGCGGGCCCCCCCACCCCCACCAGGCCTAACCCCCTGCTGCCCCAGCTCCGTCGTGGGTCCAGCTGCTGGCTGCATGAACACAGCGGTCCCCCAGCTCTGGATGCAGACATAGCTCCTCCCCCTGTCCCAGCAAGAACCGTGCACCTCCCCCCACCCCCCACACTCTCTAGTTGGCGCCTCTGTATTGCTCAGCATGGAAACAAATAAAGCTGAAAGCGCATGTGCTCCACGGCCCTTTGCTGGGGTCAAAGGATTCCGAACAACAGGGTTGGGGGGAAATCCACTCAGTCTGTCGGTGCCAGTTCCGGGGTCAGGGCCCGGAGCCAGGCAATGGGAAGGCTGGGCACACTCGGGGCATTCCGCTGGGTAAGTTTGTCCTCCCTGGGCCTCAGTTTCTCCAGTGAGGAATGCAGCTCCCACCTTCCCTCAGTTGTCCTTTCTGCACCTGAACAAAGACCTCAGGCACAGAAAGAAGAGCCCAGGAAACCGACACTTACTGACACCCTGGCTCATGCTGGGTGTTTCACATGCACGGGGAAATCCTAGGGGGTTACTAGTGTTATCTCCAGGTTCAGATTGGTAAACTGAGGCTCAGAGACATTCAGGGACTTGTCCCAGGTCACACCATGCCCAGCACACAGAAGGTACTGAATAAATGTTGGTGAACCGACCCTGTCCCTAGGGCTGACCTCAAAGTTGGCTTCTTGCAACCATGCTTTGCTACTCAGAGAGGAAAGCCCTATAGAAGGAAGGCAAGTTAGTTGGTGGGGGTGGGGAGCGGTGGTGGGGGATAAGGTGGGAGGAAGGATCCATTTCCCAGACTGCAGGAGTGTGGGCCAAGCAGGGTGTGGGTGTGGGCAGAGTGACATCTCCCCCCCCTTTCTCTCTCTCCCTCTCCCCCTCTGGGAGTCTCTTTTATAAGGGCACTAATCCCAGAACCCTTTTGACCTAAGCACCTCCCACAGGCCCCACCTCCTCATACCATCATCTTGATAGGTAAGATTTCAACATACAAATTTGGGAAGGACACAGCAGTCAGACCACAGCAGTGTGGAGGTGTTTCAGTGGGTGCTCACAGAGAGAGCCGTGGAGGGAGCAGCAACCTCTGCCCCAGAGTGGGAGGGAGGCTCCCCAAAGGACCCTGGGCTGGGACCCCCTCCCTCTCTCCTTCCACAAACTTGTAGTAAGTGTGGGGTGCTCCGACCGGATAGGGGAGCCACCAAAGGTGGGGTGTCCCAATCGGATGGGGGCTGGTGGCCAGGGCGGTGAAAGAATTCACCCAAGGCAGAACAATGGAGATAGAAGTTTATCAAATACACCGTGAGAGAGCATGGGGCAGGATAGCAAAATAGAGCCGGTCAGTGCCGAGGTGGTGGGGAGGGGCCGCAGTTACAGGATGGAGCGAGGGAGTATGGGAACATATGGAATTTTCCTTTCTTTGGTAATCTTAAAAACTGGTCATTTTTAGGTGGGTCCCTTAATGAGCCCATTTGCATTGCATGTACCTTACTCAGTTTTCCGTTGCTCAAGCTTGTTGCCTAAAAGCTGCCTCTACATTGAACACTTACTACATACCAGGCCTTATACTGGACCCTGAGGACACAGAGATGAAAAGGACAGGCTTTCTGGACCATAGGACCTGTGGCCTAAAGGGAAAGTTCTGGAAGGAAGGAGTTAGTTGCTGGGGCAGGGTGAGTGAATGTGCCAGCTGGGTAGATGAGGGCTGCAGGGAGGGGACACGGGACAGAGGGCTGTCCTAGGAAGTCAGGGAAGCCAAGAGCAGGAAGGTGGCCTTCACCGGGAGACTCATGATCTTTCCAAGGATACTTAAAGCACCACCCGGGGATCCAGATGAAGATGAAATGCCACCAGTGTAATGCTGCCAATTTAATAACACTCAGGTGACTGGACACCCCCTGTCCACGGGCACTGCCAGGAACAATCACATCACTGTAGTGCCTGGCTTGTTGGTTCGACATTGTCAGACACAACCCAATTTTAGAAACTTTAAAACGGGAAGGGGGCACCTGTGTCTTACAATCAGTGAGGGAAATATTGGAGTTTTCACAATGCAGGAGGCCTCATATGACAGATGGCTATGCCCTGGGACAAGGGGTCTGGCCTCTCTGAACCTCATCTCCCCATCTGTAAATGGGGTGATAATCTGCTCTGGACACGCCCAGGGCTGTTGGGAGCCTGACGCAATCCTGGGGAACCGCGAGGGCTCGATACATGTGGGGGGCACAGCCTGGCCCCCAGCCTGGAGGGCATCCCAGAATCTGGGTAGTTCTGGGCACCCTGGCCTGCCCCTTGAGTCCCTGCCAGCCTCCTGCCCATCCCCCGACCCATGATAGGAGACAACCCCGTGGGCCCTGGAAAGCTCTCTGGCCCAGGCCCCAAACTTTTCCCTCATTGTCTGTGTCATCGTGGGCAGCCCCTGGCCTCTCTCTGGGCCTCAGTCTCCTCAAGTAAAGGAGTGAGCTGAGCTGGTCTAGAATCACCTGGGGGCTTGAGGACATGCTGAAGCCTGGCTGCCACTCCTAGAAAATCTGGTTTAAGTGGTCTGGGGTGTGGCTGGAGCACCTGCATTTTTTCTTTTTTCAGATTTTTTTTTTTTTTTTTTTTTTTAAAGTAATCTCTACACCCAACATGGAGCTCAAACTCACAACCACAAGATCCAGAGTTGCATGCTCCACCAAGTGAGCCAGCCAGCCTCCCCTGGAGCATCCGGGTTTTAAAACATTTTTCCAGTGGTCACCCCAATGGTCTTTTGAGGTTGGAAGCCACTGGGATGGACTCTAGAGCCTTGCTACTCAAAGTGTGCTCCCTGGACCATTAGCTTGGACATGACCAGGGCTGGCAAAAATGCAGAAACTCAGATGATGCCCTTTAAGGAGAATATCCACCTTTAACAAGATCCCCAGGCTGTTCCTTTGCATGTTAAGTTTGGGGAAGCTCTGGGCGGGAAGCCTGAAGGAGAGCTGGCTAGTCTCACCTTAGGTGGTTCTTTTCTTCTCTAGTGGTTCTTTTCTCTCCCCTGCAAAAGTAACAGTCATTTGGGTTTCTTTCTTGCTACAAGGATCTATTGTAACAAACTGAGAAAATCTAGGCAGTACTGAGAAACAAAGAGAAGGACAAAGAGAGGAACCCCGGGTAAGTATGGCATTTCCTAGCAGATGACGTCTACACCCCTCTTCCCAGTGTTTCCAGTGAGGCTGCAGCCCTTGGCGGAGGAGGCGCGTGTGAGTAGGGGGTGCGTGTGTGGGAGGCAGTCAGAAGGTCACGGTGGGTGTGCCCCCAAAGCACCATTCCCAAGGAAGCACGGAACTTCCCCAGCCTCTGGCCCCCCACCATGGGTCTGCTGGAGTCTGCTGGAATCTGCTGGAACCTGCTAGGGACCAGAGAAAGTCAAACAGGTGTCTTGAAGCTGCTGCTTGGATGGAAGTTTCTGCTTGCAACCAGAATGAACTCTCTGGCTCTCCTGGGTCTCTACCTGCCAGACTCTGGGCCCTGGAGAAAGAGTGGGGGATGTCTCTTGCACCCTCATCCTGTGAGAGGAATTCCTACTCCCAGGGCTGGACCGGTCCACATGGTTCCTTTGTGTTGAGGGACACACGGGCCCCTCCAGGCAGACGAGGTATGGAAATTGTAAAAAAAAAAAAAAAAAAAAAAAAAAAAGGCCACCTTCCTGGGTATGTTTGCAGCCCAGCTCCCAGCCTGGAGCCCTGGGGACAGCTGGATTTCCATGAAGGATTTCAGCGACCCAAGCACAGAGGCCCACACCACCCCATCGAGGGAGGGCTGTGGAGAGTTCCTCCCTGGATCCTGGGGCAGAGCCGGTCAGCTGGAAGATGGGTCCTGCCAGGGCTTCTGCCTCCTGCATTATTGATCTGCTGCCTGGCCATGGACATGAATAATTCATCAGGGGAAGGAAGCACTGAGAAGTGCAAATTGGAGGCATCCAGGCTCCTCTCACCTCCATGTTGAGGTGGGGGGGGGGTACTCCTCTTTGCTTAATGGGCTTCCTGGGAGGCCCTGCTGAATCTCAAGTTTCTCCTCCTGCCCATGGGTAGGCCCAGAAAAAGCCCTGCACATTTGGGGTGGCCCTGAATCTGGCCTAACTGGGTACAGAGCTGCCCACAGCCCCAAGAGCCAGATGATCCACCCTGGCCATGCTTCTGCTCACCTGGGACTCCACTGGGCCTGAGTTTACACACTGAGCCCTTTATCCTCTCTGATTAGCTGGATCACCATGCCATTGTTATGCCTGAGAAGGTCCCGGATGTAATCTTGCTCAGGGAACAGTAGCCCTTATTGTTGTTGATGCTATATTTACAATAAAAGGTGGCTCCTTTCACTGCTGTCAAGGTCTTGGGGAAGGGCTGAGGGTACCAGCTGGGAAGGGGTGAGTCAGGATGATGGAGAAGCCTGCTTGGGGTGGGGTGCAGTCTGGGCCTCAGGGGGGTGGGGCAGGCAGCAGAGGGCAGGAGACGCATGTGTAGAGGAGAGCATCGAAAGAATTATTCAGGATCCTTCTAGGGATTTATCCTCTCTGACCAGACTTCTCCAAACTATGGTCTCAGGGGCTGCAGGAATTGGAGTCCATCGACCAGCTCATCCCTGATGCTGCGGATCTCGGGCTCAGTTCTATTCACTGGTTCCATTTAACACATATTTATTTATTTTTATTTATTAATTTTTAAATGTTTATTTTGAGAGAGATGGAGATAGAGGTGGGGGGGAGACGGAGGGGCTGAGAGAGGGAGAGAGAATCCGAGGCAGGCTCTGTGCTACCAGCACAGAGCCTGACGCGGGGCTCGATCTCACAAACTGTGAGATCGTGGGCGCCCCTAACACATACTATGAAGGGTAATGTACGGCCTATAATCTCAGGCCAAACTCAGGTGTGCAAGAAACATAATTTCTCTTTTGCCCCATTTGGCCTGGTGGCAGAAACTTAAGCTTGGTCAGTTCAGATAGCTCTCCCCTTTCCCTGGGGATGACAGCAGGCTGAGGCATTGGGGACAGGGGTGGCAACAATCTGGTCCTCATTCTGCTGTCCTTAGTCCCTGCAGATGGCTGTGGAGGCAAACTTCAGTTGCCGTGTTCAGCCTCAGCGCTTGCTCCTCTGTTCCTCTGCCCTCTCACATGTCTAGAGATGGTTCCATTGTCTCCTCACTGAACCCATTTACAAGTGCTTTTGGTTGAGGGGCGCCTGGCTGGCACAGTCGGTTAAGCGTCTGACTCTTGGTTTTGGCTCAGGTCATGATCTCATGGTTTGTGGGTTAGAGCCCCAAGTCGGGCTCTGTGCTGACAATGCAGAGTCTGCTTGGGATTCTCTCTCTTTCTCTCTCTCTCTCCCTCTGCCCGTCTCCCCTGCTTGTGCTCTCTCTCTCAAAATAAATAAACTTAAAAAAAATTTTAAGAAAAGGAAGTGTTTTTGGTCGAGGCCCTCTGAACACCTGTGTGCACAAGATAGGGTTCCTTTTTTCTCATTTAACAAGAAGTCCAGAGGTAGGCAACCCCAGGGAGGGACAGTGCCCCCACGGTTCATCACCCAGGTGCCTTCAGTCTTCTTGCTTCAGCATCTTAATCTCAAGCCTTTGTCCTCATGCCTTCCACCTAATACTGGTCACAGAATGGCTGCCACCGCTCCAGCTATTCTGGCTAGCAAGGAGGAAAGGGGGCTGCAGAAGTTCTGTCAGGCTGCCCACGGGCTGCCTGCCCAGATCCCCTGGGCAAGTGTTTGTCTTCTCTGGCGTCCTGTTCTCCTTCCATCTGCCCAATCGGAGAAAGCTGCTCAGAGCCCCTCTGTTCTTGGATCTTATACACCCACCTGAGAATTGCATTGTGTGTCCCCGTCACTGCCACTACGTCCATGGACACTCAACTTGGGAGAAACTGGCAAACAGGGCCCCAATCTGCCTTTCTCACTTCCCTTCAGACCAGAGATTCTCGGGGTAGGAGCCCTGCTCTGACTCATCTTACATTTATTCTTCCAAATCTATTTCTTAAGCCTTTCGTTCTTTCAAAAGACCAGGCTTTTGAAACACAAAAGCCAAGAACTGGCTCCTTTTCCTTCCTGCTTTTTCCTGGGTATTTCCTACCGTGAGATGAAAAATAGGAGTGGATGGAGGAAATGAGGATTCAAAGAAATATAAGAAAAGGGGGGAAATATGGTTAATATGTCAAAGTAATACAACTACACTGCGCTGTTTTTCCTAGTTACACGAGCACACGTACAGGAGCAAAGAGCGCGTGGTCTCTGCTCACAAGCTGCTTGCAGCCTAGGAAGGTAGAGAGACCTGCAGGGTAGACAGAATCTGAGTTGTGCGAAGATGGCAGGAAGCAAAGGGAACCGCTGAGGGCAGCGCTGAGGAGGGTCAGAGGGCTCACCGAGGAGCTGAGCTCTGGGCTCAGCTGAGTGCTGGCATGGGAAGAAGGGAGGGTGGGGAAGGGTGTCCCAGGAGGGGAACCGCCTGAGCAAAGACCCAGAGGTCTGGGGTGGTCACAGAGGACATCATGCTGTTGAACAGCCTGGGAGGGGTGGAAGCAGACAGGTGGGGGAGGACCAGATTGATCACAGGAGATCTGGGAGCTCTGGGAGCTGCTGCCTGTGTCCAGGACTCCAGCCATTTTTATTTTTTATTTTTTGAAGTCTATTTATTTATTTTGAGAGAGAAAGAATGAGTTGGGGAGGGGCAGAGAGAGAGGGAGCCAGAGAATCCCACAGCACAGAGCCCAGTGCGGGGCTCATACTCATGAACCGTGAAACCTTGACCTGAGCCCCAGGACTTCATCCTTGAAGAAGTTTGTTGTTTCTCGCTTCTGTCTTAAATGGAGCCTGGCCCTAACTCTGCCGCCTCCCCCGAAGCAGGGCCTTTCTTCTCACTGGGCTATAACTACTCTTTAAGTTGCTGCATCAGAAGCAGATGCTTACTTCTTATTGCTCAACTGCTTTTCACAAAGCAAAGAGCTGAGATGAACGACATGAAAACCAGCCTTATTATTATTATTATTATCACTACTACTCTGTGCAGTTAGTAATTACTGAGGAGTGCAAGTTGCTTTTTTCTTGCTTTGAAACAATATTTCCAATAGTCCGTCAGACTTGACACTTTTCCTTTCCTTATTACCCAAGACAAATCATAAATAAAACTTGAGAGATCCTCTAAACTGGGGATTGGCAAACTTTTTCTGTAAGGGGCCAGATAGTAGCCCTAAAGGAGCCATAGATAATACGGAAATAAATAAAACTTTATTTATAAAAAACATGTAGTGGACTGGAACTGCCCCATGGGCCGGTCTGCCCACCCTTGCTCTAAACCCACTTGATATATGACTTTCCATGGCACAGAATAGCTTTTTTTTTTTTTTTGGCATGGGCCAAGATCCAGGTGAGGAAGTGCTGGGCTCACCACACAGCAATGTCAGGAGGCCGTTAGTGAACCTGGCTCCTTCCTGGTAGGTGATTACTCCCCTATTATAGGTAAATTAGTGACAGTGGAGCAGATGATTGCTTGCTCATCCTATGATGATAAAACCCATCATAAGAAGGAGGGAAAAGTCAGATCATCAGTATCTACATTGGAAATGAACATGGACTCTAATTCCAAAAGGCGTTACCACAAACTGCCGGGTGCCAGGCCGTGGGGTGGGAACTGGGGGTGAGAAGGGGAGGGAGGAAACGCAACCTCTACATCAAAGAGCTCTTGGGGCCTCCAGGGAGGGGTGGGGAGCCAACGCTCTGCTAGAGACACAGTCACCACCAGTAGGGAGACAATGAGGCAACCAGGGTGACAGGCCTCCCGCCCTGTGGCTGGGAAAGGGGGTCTACAGAAGAGGGCTCTATTATCAAGTAAATGAGGAAAACACTGAATTAAATAAGGTTAAATACAGGTGCTTGACTAGAAGACTTCTCAGAGCCTTGAATATGCCGACATGCAACCTGAATCTCCAAGAGAGGACTGAGATGTGGTATTTCCTAAAATTAATGCACTGCCAAGCCCTTTCTTTGAGGAGCATTTTCTTGCAAACCTACTTTAGATTTGCAGAGCCGAGCAATTCCCTACGTTATTAAAGACTCTGTGAACATCCTTTTTAGTGGCTATATAATATGTATAAACCATCACTTATTATTTATTTGCTTATCTTTTCTCCCATTGCTGGGCACTTAGGGGCCCGGTTTTTCTCTCCTGTTTCTTTTCCTGCCTATAATTTAACAAGAGGGCTTAAGCACTAGGGGAGCAAACTCCAAAAAGTGCTCCAGGAGCAGCTGTTGCTACTGAACCTCCTGGATTTCACTGCTACTTGGAGCCTGGGGGAAGAGCCCCGCCTCCCCACTGGGGCAGGTGGCTGGTCGCCATGGCAACCAGAAGGTCTGGGAAGAGGCAAGATGCTGACAGGTGGGGCTACACGAGGAAGCCCCCAAGGCCAGGTGGCTGGGAGCCTGCAGTGCTGAGGCTGACCAGACCTGACTGTTGCGGGACCCCTGGCAATGATGGATGGGCCTCTAAGCTGCTTTGACTTTCTTCATGGCTCCCGCACCACCAGGCTACCAGGACCCTCAGCCAGAAGCCTCTTTCTCCCATTGGGGCAAAGTGGGAGACAGGAAGTAGTGAGGAGCTGGAAAGGTGGGTGGCTGGGGGGGTCGATCGGCCCACATTCTCGCCTCAGTGTCCTGCATGTCTCCAGAGTTTCCCCACTTGTTTTCATTGGATGGAGAATTTTCTTCTATGTGTTTCTTAACGTGCTTTGAATTGTAGGCTCCTCAAGGACGTTTTAACAAGGATCCCCTTTTGCACAGTTGCCTGTAAGAGGATGAGGTTTCTGGGTGAGAGGAGATCTGGTCTTCTTGGGACCCTCCCAGGGGCGCAGTGTGCAGGAGGGCCATGCGTGTCGCAAGGACCAGTGTCCCAAGGGCCTCTCAGGCTCCATGAATGCTGTAAGCAACCCTTCTCCACAAGCACTTGGTGCTTCCCGGCCCGTGCGATCTTCATTCTTTAACATTTTTTTTTTTAACATTAAAGCAATACAAGTTATGTTCACCAAACTGAAGTCAGCAGTCACCCTTGGGGTGGGGGTGGGGGTGACCCTGGGGAGGGGACAAAGGCAGCCTGTCAGTTTTTATGCCATATACCTTGTACCCTCAACATCTTACAATAAGCACTTATTTCTGTATTACTTTCACAATGTATAGTTTAATTTTTAAAAAACAGGAATGTGGGAGGGAGGAAAAATCTGCGCCATAATCCATTAGCTGAAGCAATCAATGTGAATACCTGAGCATTTTTCTTCCAGGCTTCCAAGAAGGAATTTGTTCTGAATACACAGCGAGCTGCTTTATAGTAGCAGAGCTCAGCTAAGGGCTCTCTGTGCTGTAGCTGGACCTGGCAGAGATTTAAGCAGCAGCCACTTTCAATTTCCCTCAAAACTGCCTCCTCACACATGCCAGCCTCTCCTGACTGGAAGGACACACAAAACTGGCACAACATGGGTGGGATGGAGTGGGTGTTTTCAGAGGGGCTGGAAGCCCCTAGAAGCTCTCTCTCTCCTTGGCCTGACTGGGCGGATCTCCAGAAAACCTCGCTCTCTTGGCATCGGCATCGCCTCCAGGGACCTCCCCAGCGTTCACTTCTTCCGACCTTTGCTTTGGATTCAATTCTTGCTCTTGGCCATCGCCCTAGAACTGGATGCTTCGGTCTGGCTCTTGTCTCAGATCTTCTCTCAGCCCCTGCCCCAGTTTCCCTTTGCTGGGACCCTGCCCTCCCATTACTCCAGCTGGAGGCAGATACCTCTGGTGCGTCCTCCTTCCCCTACTGAGCTCAGAGTCCCTTCCTGTATCTGCTAAACTTTCTAAGGGCCTGTGGCTGTAGCAAGATGTCCACATAAGGGACAAATTGGATGCTGGAAAGTCCATGTAATGGGATTCAACTTGGATGGACCTGTGTGGTTTTCTCATGCCCCTCAAACCACCTCACAGCTCTCCCCAAACCCATTCAATTTGTTGGGGGCTTTGGGAAGCTGAGGGAAGTCCCAGGCCACGCTCCCTCTAGGGTCTCAGGACATTCCCCCGAGAGGGAGACACCCGGTTCCAGGTTGAGCCAGCTCGCCCTCCCAGAGGAACCAAGCGCGATGAACTCATGTTTTGATCATGGCCCTTGGGAGCTGCTCTTGAGCTGGTTAAACAGGCAGGAGGTAAACACACACCGAGGAGACCGACTTGGGCTCCCTGTGCAGCAGGTTTAGTTATAATGATGACAGAAAAACAGGGGAGGGACACAGGGAAAAGCCCTCTTACCAGCACCCCCCTTCCACTGCTGGGTGTGTACGGGCCCCCTTGTGCTCCCTCTGGGTGACTTCCCACAGTGTGGAGTGGTTTCTTCCCTCCTTCATTTTGTTCTGATTACAAAATTAATACTTCATTGTGGCAAACTTGGAAAATGCAAAAAGTATAATGAACAAGACAAAAATGTCCCTGAATTGCTCTATTCACTCTCTTTCACATTCAGCAGCCTTATTTTCAGTACAGCACTTATCAGCCTCTGAATTCATCTTGTTCATTTATTTGTTCGCTTGTTTACTGTCTACTTCTCCCCCACCACAATCTTAAACGTCTCTCTTTGATTTTGAAAGAGGAAGAGGGCAAGTGGGGGAGGGACAGAGGGAGAGAGAGAATCTTAAGCAGGCTCCACACCCAGTGCAGAGCCTGACATGGGGCTCGATCCCATGAATTGTGAGATCATGCATGATCTGAGCTGAAATCAAGGGTTGGATGCTTAACTGACTGAGCCACCCAGGTGCCCCTATGTCTGTCCTTCTTTCTTTCTTTCTTTTTCTTTCTTTCTAAGCATTTGCCATTGGGCTTTTGTTTGGTTGGTTGTGTGGACACAATGTATACAAGTTGAGTTGCACAAAAGTCCAAGGAAGAGTCTGTCTTAAGTCTATCTTGTAAACAGCTAATGCCCAGGGCCCAGGAAAAGGCTGGGCATGTGGGAGGTGCTTCATTGCATATCTGATGAATGAATGAGTTCAGGGCAATGTGTAGATTTTCACTCAGTTGTGATCACCCAGTTCGTGTTATTTTGTATGCCAATTTCTTTATGTGCTTCATGCAGTTGTGGTGGATGGCAGGAGAGAGGGCGGCTCTGGACAGGGAAAGGAACAGGCCATCTAATGACTGTGATGTCAGAGTCACACATCTGCCCCATGCAGGGACATCTCCTAACTCTTCGGGGTTGTTTGTACAGAAATCTGAGGCTAATTGAACTTGCTCAAGGTCTTGCAGCTGGACAGCAGTGGAGTCAGGTCTAGAACCATAATAAAAGCTCCATCTTTTAGAAAAAAACATACCGATCAGAGGTATGAGTTACATTTTTAAGGCAGCTTTTAACTTAAAAGCTCTGAAGCACATCTCGGGGACCTCAATGTCCTTTTCATTCGAATACTGTTCCATCAAAAGACTTAGTCTGTGCTGATAATAAGATGGGTTTCACAAGATTGGATCCGACAAAGAGGTGTGGTTAGCTGATTAATTAACTGAAGCAGAGATTTGGGAATTTAAAATTTGGCGACCTTTGTTCTCCCTCAATGCAAGAAAAGATTTCTCTTGCCATCAGGCTGGTTTAATGTATGGTTGCCTTTATCCATCTGAAATGGAAAGCTATAGGTTTGCAAAACACATTTTAGAGAACTGTGAGAAATTTTGGTTAAGGAAGGAGATGATTAATACTTCACCGTCTGTATATACTCACCACTTCAAAATAAATCTATCAGTTGTACTTGTTAATTAAAATAAATTTTGGACACCTGGGTGGCTCAGTCGGTTGAGCGTCCAACTCGGTTTCAGCTCGGGTCATGATCTCATGGTTCATGGGTTCGAGCCTCACATCAGGCTCAGGATTCTCTCTCTCCTCTCTCTCTCAAAATAAATAAATAAACTTCCAAAAATAAATAAATAAATTTCCACACCTCTCTGGGTCTTTGCTTTCCACACCAAAAAACATCTCAGAGTGGCTTTTGAGATGACTTTTGCACCTGCTGTCTCCCACCAGCGACAGTTCACAACGGTGATCCGACAGAACAGCTTCTGACAGTTTGTAGTTGAAAATCCCACGTAGGTCTTTCTGTTCTCCAAATCCGTGCTCTTTCCAGCTGCCTCCTCCCGATGCTGTCAGCATTCTTGCTGGTCACCTACAGCCATCAGCATTTACAAAGCCAGAATACTAGATCTGGTCTGGATTTTACTTCACAGACCAAGTCGTCATTTTAACGAGAGGCCTTAGCGTTTTGTCTCTGCATTGCTGCTTGTGTTTCTGGGGTTTCTGGGGAGTTTCCTCCAGCCCTGTTCTGGCACCAGGGGTAGCTTGGCTGGTCCACCCACATCAAGGGCAAAGTCTTGCCCGCCAAGGAGCCTCCTTGAGAAACCCATGCCGCTCCCCCTCTCCGCCCCCCCCCCCCCCCACGACGTGGGCTGTAGTTCTCAGAGAGTCCCTTGCCCCAGGATGCTTTCCTTGCTCAGAAGCATTTCCCCAGGGCACATCAGGGGCTTGGGGAGGTGGGGAGGGGGTGTGGCTGGGGGAAGCTGAGCCCTGGAGACTCATTCTCAGGATACTTGGTTCTGCAGGGAAGGAAAACCACCTCCCTGGAGCCTCCTCCCTCCTCAAAGGAGGAATTCAGTGAGGCAGAAATTAAGAAAACCCTCCATCTGGGGACACGGGCATGTGACTGGAGAGAACAGACATGAAGAAGTCACCCTCTTTACAGATGGCTAACAGAGGGTAGAGTTACCCTGAGTTAAATAGTGAACTGCAGATTTTCATTTTCACCAAAAACTTCCATCTCATTCTTTTTTTTTTAATTTTTTTTTCAATGTTTATTTATTTTTGGGACAGAGAGAGACAGAGCATGAACGGGGGAGGGGCAGAGAGAGAGGGAGACACAGAATCGGAAACAGGCTCCAGGCTCTGAGCCATCAGCCCAGAGCCTGACGCGGGGCTCGAACTCCCAGACCGCGAGATCGTGACCTGGCTGAAGTCGGACGCTTAACCGACTGCGCCACCCAGGCGCCCCTCCATCTCATTTTTTAAAAATGTTTATCCATTTTTGAGAGAGAGCAGGGGGAGGGGCAGAGAGAGAGAGGGAGGCAGAGGATGTGAAGTGGGCTCTGTGCTGATAGCAGAGAGCCTGATGCGGAGCTCAAACTCACAAACTGTAAGATCATGACCTGAGCTGGAGTCAGAGCTTAACCTCTACTGGGCCACCCAGGAGCCCCCCAGTCTCATTAAGACAAAAAATTTTTTTAAATGTTTATTTACTTTTGAGAGAAGGTGGGGAGGGGCAGAGAGTGAGGAAGACAATCTGAGGCAGGCTCCAGGCTCTGAGCTGTGTGCACAGAGCCTGACTCAGGGCTTGAACTCACAAACTGCAAGGTCATGACCTGAGCCTAATTCGGACGCTTAACTGACTGAGCCACCCAGGCGCCCCTCCCTCAGTCTCATTCTTAATGCCAATTACCTGGGGAAAAATCATGAGATCCTCTATTCCACTCCCAAAAGCTCTGTTTTACAAGAACAAATCAGTCAATTGACATTTACTGAACATCTACTAGGTACCACTTACTTTTTCGCATATACTATCTCATTTGTTCCCAGTGACAATTTATTTTAAGTAGGAATTAGTTTTCCCATTTTACAGATGAGAAAACAAAGTTTTGCAAGTGTTAAAATTAAATTATTGTTATTACACACAGCCATGAACATGAGGGAATAAAAATGACATCTTTGGCTTCTACCCTGACAGCAGAGAATCTCTCCTCGGTTTTTTTTTTTTTTTCAATATTTATTTATTTTTGAGACAGAGAGAGACAGAGCATGAACGGGGAAGGGTCAGAGAGAGGGAGACACAGAATCCGAAGCAGGCTCCAGGTTCTGAGCTGTCAGCACAGAGCCCGACGTGGGGCTCGAACTCACGGACCATGAGATCATGACCTGAACCAAAGTCGGCTGCTTAACCGACTGAGCCACCCAGGCGCCCCTTTCAGTTTTAAGTTCACAGTGTTTATTCTTCATTTTTAATTGTGGTAAAATACACATAACATAAAACTTACTATTCATTTTTTTAAAAGTTTACTTATTTTGAGACAGCATGAGTGGGGGAGGGGCAGAGAGAGGGAAAGAAAGAATCCCAAGCAGGCTCCACACTGTCAGTGCAGAGCCTGATGCAGGGCTCGAGCTCATGAACTGTGAGATCATGACCTGATCTGATATCAAGAGTTGGATGCTTAACCAGCTTAGCTATCCAGGTGCCTCTCTTACTCATTTAAAGAAAAAATGGAAACAGAAAAAGAATTTGCATGTTATTCTTGCACAGGGGCCATGCTAATCTTCTCTTAATTCCAATTTTAGTCCCTGCACTGCCAAAGTAAGCACCCATCTTACTCATTTTTTATTTATTTTCCAGAGAGAGAGAGAGAGAGAGAGAGAATCTTAAGCAGACTCCACACTCAGTAGAGAGCCTGATGTGGGGCGCGAGCCCACATCCCTGGGATCATGATCTGAGCTGAGATCAAGAGTCGGACGCTCCACTGACTGAGCCACCCAGGTGTCATCCACCTTATGCATTTTTAAGGGTACAGTTCAGTAAGAACATTCATACTTTTGTACAACCATCACCACCGTCCATCTCCAGAACTCCTTTCATCTTGCCAAGCTAAAACTCTGTATCCATTGAACACTAACTCCATATTGCCCCCTCCTCCTGGTCTATGGCAATCACCTATTTTCTCTTCTGTTTTCTGTCTCTAAGAATTTGACGGTTCTAGGTACCTCATATAAGTGGGATCATACAGTGTTTGTTTTTGTCACTGGCTTCTCTCACTTGGCATAATGTCTTCAAGTTTCATCCATGTTGTAGCACGTATTAGGATTTGCTTCCTTTTTAGGGCTGAGTAGTATTCTACCGTACATACAAACTGCATTTTGCTGATCCATTCATCCATCAATAGATACTGGTTGCTTCTACACTTTTGATTATTGTGAATAATGCTATGGACATCAGTGTACACATAATTCTTAGAGACCCTGATTTCAATTTTTTTGGGCATATACCCAGAAACAGAATTGCTGGATCGTATGCAAATTCAGACTGACAACCAAGTGTCAGTGAGGATGTGGAAGAACTGGAATATTCATACACTGTTGGTGGGAATGGAAACTGCTACCATTGCTTTGGAAAACTGTGACAGTATATCCTAAAGCTAAATATAGGTATAACCTATAATCTAACCTTCCTACTCCCAGATTTAAATAACCAACAGAAAAGTGTATGTATGTGTTCCAAAACCCGTGTTCAAGAATGTTCAGGGCGGCACAATTTGTAATAGTTCCAAGGTAAAAAATTATGCATCTACAGTAGAATGGCTACATACAGTGTGATTATTCATACAAAGAAATACTCCAGAGTGATGGTTCTCAGACGTCTGTGTGCATCAGAATCACCCAGAGAGCTTGTTATACTGATTGCTGGGCTCCATCTGCCTGTCCCCTGCCACCTCACAGAATGTATCTCACATTTCTCCTCCTTAGCTGCTCTTATCATTGTTGAAGATGGCTGTCAGCCGCTCCCTGAGTATTCTCTCCTCCCCCACATCAGCAGGAGTGGGGACTAAAGAAGCATAAGAAGCCTGGTTTCTGACCATTAGCACAAACACAAAAATCGCTCTTCTGCCAGGTCAGTCCTGCACTCCTGAATTTGCTGACATACTTATAAACTTTACTTCCCATAACTCTGACAACATAATTAGAGCATAATTATGACAGCATTATGGTGCCCAGCTTTATCCATGTTTTATAAAGAAGGAATTGACCATTAGCTGTATTAACTGCAAGGTCCTCCTGCTAGGCAAAAGTAGAGATGAGATTCAAACCTGTATCTTCTGACTCTGGGTTTAATGCTCCCTCCTCCACAGCTGGCTGTGTCCCCAGGATGCCAGCCATGCTTCTCCCTCTTCTCCAGCTATCCAGGTGCTACCAAGTTCCAGGTCTAAGTCAAGGCCCCCTTTCTCCAAAAAATAAATACTGCAACCCAAAGCAAGATGGTTCTGCCTGACGTGAATATAGTATTGTTTAGCTACCTAATGTGCTTCTGGGCATTAAAAGCTCAGCCCCGAAAGAGCTCCTTCAGGCAGTGTCTGCTGTTTCTGTGGCTAATTGGCTATCCAGGGAGGTGGATGCAGCTGCAGCGAAATGCTGATCTTTTCACCCTGATCACTAGGAGTGAGCTGGGATACGTTTCCTCTATGCATCAGCATTTCTGAAACAGCTGCTTATGACTTCGGCAGAGCCCAGGGGGAAGTGGGGACTCCCTGAGAGCAGCCTGTGGCTTAAAGAGGTTCAGTACCAAGGGCAGTGACTCAAGCCCCACTGGAGAATAAAGAGCCATAAAAGCAGAGGTTCTCGGTCCTGGGCTCCACCCCAAGTCCAACTGGATCAAAACTGGGGGTAGATCTGGCATATCTATCTATCTATCTATCTATCTATCTATCTATCTATCTATCTATCCATGCATCTATATAGCGATATATACCGCAATTTCATATCTTATCCATATCTATGTATCTACATACACATATATACATATATGTTTAAACCCCTCTTTCCCAAGTGATTCTAGTACACAACAAGGATTGAGAATGGCTGTAGTAATGAACCAATAAATAGGAGGAGGAGTGTTCCAAAGAATAGGCGGTGTCCATGAGACTTAAGAGTTTTAAAAGGAGGGGCGCCTGGGTGGCGCAGTCGGTTGAGCGTCCGACTTCAGCCAGGTCACGATCTCGCGGTCCGTGAGTTCGAGCCCCGTGTCGGGCTCTGGGCTGATGGCTCAGAGCCTGGAGCCTGTTTCCGATTCTGTGTCTCCCTCTCTCTCTGCCCCTCGCCTGTTCATGCTCTGTCTCTCTCTGTCCCAAAAATAAATAAACGTTGAAAAAAAAAATTAAAAAAAAAAAAAAAGAGTTTTAAAAGGAAACTTCCAGGGGAGGTCACTTAGCTCTCCGCAGCCCTGCTTCCACAAAAATATTCCTGGCTCACTGTAAACGGGTGAGTGCTACTCTTTCTACTCAGGCATAGCCTACTTGGGATCTCTTTTTCTTATACCCACGAGAAACAGCCTGGACATTCTTCGGGGCAAACAGAAGAGCTCAACTACATCCACTTCAAAAAACAAATACACAAACCCAGAAAGAAGCCAAGAGGCAGCAGATGTCTTGGGTGTTGGCAGAATGTTTCCTTTCAAGATTTTTAAAAAGAAAAACCAAGTGTTGCTTAGTTATTTATAATGGGGTAAACCTGGAAACTACTTTAGAGTTAAAAAATAGGGTGTTGGGGGGTGCCTGGTTGGCTCAGTTGGTTAGGTGTCCTACTCTTGATCGCAGCTAGGGTCTCGATCTCAGCGTCGTGAGTTCAGGTCCTGCACTGGGCTCCACACTGGGCGTGGGGCCTACTTAAAAAAAAAAAAAAAAAAAAAAGAGAGAAATATAAAAAATAATTGTTGGTTATATTTATGTAATTAAGCAAGCAGGAATTAGGTGTCTGGATAATGAAATTCGGTGTGGCCACTGCAAAGTATGCCATGTATGAAAATGTAATGACATGGAAGCTGTGTATGTTCTAGTACATGAAAAAAATCTGGTCACAAGAAAGAATGTACCACATGATCCCAACTTTAAAAAAATATATGCATATTAGTGTTTAGGTATTTCAAAAATGAAAAAAAAAATTCAAGTGTTAGCCATTATCATAGAATGTTAGTGAAACAGGTAATATTTATTTTCCTTTAATTTTTCTATTTGATCCTTATTTCCATAACAAACACACATTTCTTCTGTCAGGAAAAAAGAAGTACAAAACCCCCCAGATGTTGAACCAGTGAATTGATCCATAAGAGTTTCCCGTTTTCAATAGAGGAATACAGGGAGTGTTAGGCTGAAATACAATTTCATAGTACAATCAATGGCATTCAAATAATGAAAGCAATATAGATCCTTCCCTAGAATAAATAACTTCTTTAAGGCAAATGTCCATGCCTCCTTGGAGTTAAATATTAATCTCACAGAACCCAGCCCAGCCTACAAGATGAATTTTAGTTTATGTGAAATTTTTATGAACTAATTAGTGGGTTGGATCAAAGAGTAGGACCAGAATAGAGTCACAAAGTGGTCTTAGAAGATAAGGCATTTCTTAATTCACCATTGTTTTCTTAAAAGGACATGAACTTGGACGAAGAAGTTACCTACTGAGGATCAGAACACCTACTAATCTAAGTCATGTCCCAGGTGGGAAGCAGGGCTGGAAGCACGGAAAAAGGAGGAAATTAAAAAGCTGGAACAATATTCACTTAAACATAAATGCCAAACCCTGCTTGATGGGGTCTTAGAGAAGCCATGGCCCAGATGGCATCATTGCCATGTGTGTGCCACCATAAATGATTAAATAGGATACAATGTAAAAATCTCACGGTTCCATTAATACTTCAGTGCTCCAATTTTCTACCAGTGTGGAGTTTCTGAAGTGCTCTTGGCTAAACAGAACAATCTCTATTCATAAATTAAAAAACATGTTTGCAATACTGTCATTTTTCTAAGCAGCCTGTTTCCCGTTTACAAAATATAAACAATTATAGAATGCAGTATATACAGGGAGAGAAAATAAGAGTTCTTTTCATCTATGGCCTCCAGTTTGCTTGTTCTGTTTCCCAGAGGTGGCTGCTCCTACCATCTCCAGTATCTTTCCCAATATTCTACACACAAAATAACCCATAAAAGTGAGCAAAATGGCACAACAGACACTCAGATCAATGGAACAGAATAAAGAACCCAGAAATGGACCCACAAACGTATGGCCAACTGATCTTTGACAAAGCAGGAAAGAATATCCAATGGAATAAAGACAGTTTCTTCAGCAAGTGGCGCTGGGAAAACTGGAAAGTGATGTGCAGAAAAATGAACCTGGACCACTTTCTTACACCATACACAAAAATAAACTCAAAATGGAAAGACCTAAATGTAAAATAGGAAGATAGGAAGCCATCAGAATCCTTGAGGAGAAAGCAGGCAAAAACCTCTCTGATCTTGGTCACAGCAACTTCTTACTCAACACGTCTCCAGAGGCAAGGGAAACAAAAGCAAAAATGAACTACTGGGACTTCATCAAAATAAAAACTTCTGCACAGTGAAGGAAACAATCAGCAAAACTAAAAGGCAACCGACAGAATGGGAGAAGATATTTGCAAACGACATATCAGTTAAAGGGTTATTATCCAAAATCTATAAAGAACTTCTCAAACTCAACACCCAAAAAAGCAAATAATCCAGTGAAGAAATGGGCAAAAGACATGAATAGACACTTCTCCAGAGAAGACATTTAGATGGCCAACTGACACATGAAAACATGCTCAACATCACTCATCATCAGGGAAATCCAAATCAAAACCACAATGATACCACCTTACACCTGTCAGAATGGCTAACATTAACAACTCGGACAACAACAGATGTTGGCAAGGATGCAGAGAAAGAGGATTTCATTTGCATTGCTGATGGGAATGCAAGCTGGTACAGCCACTCTGGAAAACAGTATGGAGGTGCCTCAAAAAACTAAAAATAGAACTACCCTATGACCCAGCAATTGTGCCACTAGGTATTTATCCAAGGGATACAGCTATGCTGTTTCGAAGGGACACACACACCCCAATGTTTATAGCAGCACTATCAACAATAGCCAAAGTATGGAAAGAGCCCAAATGTCCATTGATGGATGAATGGATAAAGAAGATGTGGTGTATATATACAATGGAGTATTACTCAGCAATCAAAAAGAATGAAATCTTGCCATTTGGAACCACGTGGATGGAACTAGAGGGTATTTGCTAAGGGAAATTAGTCAGACAAAGACAAATATCATATGACTTCACTCATGAGGACTTTAAGACACAGAACAGATGAACATAAGGGAAGGGACACAAAAATAATATAAAAATAGGGAGGGGGACAAAACAGAAGAGACTCTTAAATATGGAGAACAAACAGAGGGTTACTGGAGGGGTTGTGGGGGGGGGGGGATGGGCTAATTGGGTAAGGGGCATGAAGGAATCTACTCCTGAAATCATTGTTGCACTATATGCTAACTAATTTGGATGTAAATTAAAAAAATAAAATTAAAAAAATAAAAACAAAATATTTCATCAAAGAAAGAAAGCAAGGAAGGAAGAGAGGAAGGAAAGAATGGAGGGAGAGAGGGAAAGAAGGAGGTAGTGGAAGAACTGGAGGATAGATAAATGCAAAAAAATACATGGAACAATATTAGCAAAATATTGATAATTGTATGATGTGTACAGGTATGTTTAATATACTATTTCCCAAATTCAAAAAAAAAGTGAGCAAAAGATTTTAAACAGACATTTCACCAAAAAAAAAATATATATGGGTGACAAACACATGACAGCATTAGATGTTAAGAAAATGTATACTAAAACCACAATGAAGACATCACTACAAACCTATGAGAATGGCTAATGTTTAACAGACTTATACCAAACGTTGGTGAGGATGTGGATGAACTGGAACTCTCACAGACTGGATTATAAAATAGTACCCTTTGGAAAACAACTTGGCAATTTCTTAAAAAGTTAAACACACACTAGCCAATTGGTCTAGTCATTCCACTCCTAGGTATTTACCTAAGAGAAAGGGAAATACATGCCCATACATAGACATGGACATGAATGTTCACAGTAGGTTTATTTGTAATTGTCCCAAACTGGGAACAACTCAAATGTCCAACAACAGAGAAAGAAAAAAGAATGGTCTATCGGTACACACAATAACATGGATAAATCTCAAAATAATTATGCTAAGAGAAAGAAGGCAGACCCACTCCAAAAGAATACATATTGTATGATGCCATTTCTATAAACCTTTAGAAGATGTAAACTAATCTGTAGTGAGAGAGCAGAGCAGTGGCTGCTTGGGGATGAGAAGATGAGGAGGGGTTAGAGGGAGGGATTTACAAAGGGGCATGAGGAAACTTTGGGGGATGATGGATATGTCCACTGTCTTGATTAAGGTGATCAAATTGTTCAATTTAAATACATGGAGTTTACTGTATGCCAATTATAACTGAATAAAGCTGTTTTTATTTATTTTTAATGTTTGGGTTTTTTTTTAAAGGTTCTTTCAGTAATCTCTATCTCCATCCAACATGGGGCTCAAACTCATGACCTGGAGATCAAGGGTCTCATGCTCTTCTGACTGAGCCAGTCAGGCTTCCCAATAAAACTTTTTAAAAAACATATTATGGGGGCGCCTGGGTGGCTCAGTCAGTTAAGGGTCTGACTTCAGCTCAGATCATGATCTCACGGTTCGTGGGTTCCAGTCCCGCATCAGGCTCTGTGCCACTAGCACAGAGTGGCACAGAGCCTGCTTGGGATTCTCTCTCTTTCTCTCTCTCTGCCCGTTCCCCAGTTGCATGCTCTCTCTATCAAAATAAACTTTAGACTAAAAAAAACAAACATATTACATGTATATGACACATGCATATCATTTTTTCCCACTGAACATAGCTTGGAGATCATTCTGTATCAGGACATAGTAAATGAGCATTCTTTTGAAACAGCTGAATAGTATTCCATGATATAGATTTATATAATTTAGCCATCTTCCCTCTGATGCACATTAGGTTACTTATAGTCTTTCTTTTAGAGTCAATGCTGCTATTGTACTTATAAGGTTGTACTTACAAGGTTGATTCTTTTTGTACTTATAAGGTTGATTCTTAGAAATGGAATTGCTTAGTCAAAGGTTACATTAACTTATGATTTTGATAGATACTATGAAACTGCCCCATTTTTCTCACTGGCTCAAGTCCTGCCTGCTCTGGAATGGCAGGGATGGTCCCCACAAGGATTAAAAGGACTGACTGACAAGCAGCTTTCTGAATTCCACAAAGTGGAATTCTCTTGATGGTCACGCTCCAGTGAGCTGGTAGTGTAGTCTTGGTTTGTAATCACTCTTTGGTTCCAAGCTTTCTTTGACAAAGGATTGTCTTGAAATAGTTGTGGGAAAAGAGGCACCCCATACTGTGGCGCCTACTCTCCCTGACTGGTCACAGGGAAAGGAAAGGGAAGGGCTGAGCAGCTGTAAAACAGTGAGGCTGCAATTAACGAAGAGGCCATGGCACTTGAGGACATTCATGTCCCAGCGTTACGGCCAATATAATGCAGGGCAACTGGGTCCTTCCACTCACCTCTCCATCTTTCTCTTCCTCAATAATGATGGAGCATCTACTAGGTTTGCTGACTGAGGTTGTGGGATCACTAAGGAAGATAAGAGACACAAAGGAGGGGCAGGTCAGGAAGTCTTCCCAGAAGAGAGGCCATTTAAGTAGTGTTTTGTTTTGTTTTTTAAATGGAAGTGAAATTTACATAACACAAGTCTTTTAAAATGTACAGCTCAACAGCATTTAGCACATTCACAACACTGTGCTACCACTATCTCTATGTAGATCTCTATGTAGTGCACTGCATCACCCCCAAAAGAAACCCCATAGCAGTTACTTCCCACAGTAGGGTTTTAAAACAAGGAGAAGTGTTTCCCAGGCAGGCTTGGAAGGGAGGCCATTCCAAAAGAGGAACTTTACAAAGTCTTTGGAACCTCAAGCCACTTGGGATGGGCTGAAGAAGTGACTGGGTGAAAGCAGGAAGGAAAGGCAGGGCGAGGGGCAGTGAAGATCACGTGGGCCAGCTTTGTCCTAGAAGCAGTTCGAGCCAGTCAAGGGTGGTAAGGAGTAGTCAGTGGTTATGGAACCTATTTGAGTAATTTTCATCCCTGAGGAACATGACCAACTTTAACATGAATTCAACTTGAGCCAGGGTTTCCCAACACTGGCACTACAGGCATTTGGGGCTGGAGGATTCTTTGCCAGGGCGGCGGCGGCCATCCTGCGCACTGCAGGGTAGTCAGTAGCACCTCTGGCCTCTAACGCGAACTGCCAGCGGCATCCTCCCCACGTTACCACAGTTGTGACACTGCCAACCGTCCCCCCGCGGGAGGGGCAAAATCGCCCCAGTGAGAGCCCTGGAAGGACTGGGACTCTGTACTCCACAGTCCTGAGACGCAGGCAAATCACACAGTGTTCTGGGAGGCACTCCCTCTGAGCTGTGTGGAGACGAGAGGGCACGGAGCAGGACCACCTCTGAGCGCTGGGATGTGAGTCCTGAGCTTCCAAACACAGCAAATTAGTGTTAAAACTTTGCAGTGATTTTTTTTTTCTCTTTTTAAATTCCTTCCACCATTTTTAGTCGACAAGCACTTCATGCCTACCACCTGCCAAGTACTGAGGTGAGCACCAGGAGAATGAGCTCCTCAGGGGATTAGAGTCTCATTCTTCCACCTCACCATCCCCACAGAGGAGACCTCAACGGTGTGCGTCTTAAGGGAGTAGTGTCTCACCCTGGAAGGAATGGGGAGAGAGGAAGGTGGGAAGACCAAGGGCAAGACCAAGGGACGGGCAGCGGGGGGAGATGTGCACTGGCAGACTGGGAGGTGTGTGGGGGTCACTGGTATCTGCTGTGCCTCACCCTCTGCTAGTGTCCTAGTCCCTCACAGTCCTCCTCAGAGTGGCAGCACCTCAGGGGAATGGCTGTGGGTTGGGGTGCACCAGGGAGGATGAACCCAAGGCTCAGGAGCTCCTTGGTAAAGATCCCTATGCCCAAGGGTGACATACGTGGGCTCAGAAAGTGAACATACTGGGTTTAGTGTGGGGTTCAGTGTGGATTAGAGTGCCTGCCTCAAATGTTCTGGATGTTGAAAGACTCTTGATAGCTTTGTAGAAGCCAAGACGCAAAGGGAAGGAGATTCAATTATGACCGAGATTCTTTTTTTTTTTTTTTTTGCTAGGCCCAGTAGGACAGGGCTCTGAGTCAGAGTTAATTGAACTTAGAAGTTATGTGACAGTTTCTGCATAAAGTTCATACACATGACATGAAGGAAAGGAACACTGCCCTAGCTCTCCAGGAACTCACAGTCTAGTGGAACCCTCCCTCTGCCCCCACACTGTTTCCTGAGGACATTCTGAGGAATTTTGTGCCACTATTATCTTTTACTTGATTCAATCTCTACAACTGCATAAAGCCACTAGAGACCACTCTGCAGAAAAGACTGAACTTAAGAGTGGTTTAGTGACTTTGCCCATGGCCTAAATGTATCTGTTCCAGTGCCAGAACACAGGACGTCTGACTCCAAGATTTGTTCTTCCTACTCCATCAGGTAGCCCTGCTGATTGCAGCTCACAAGGGAGGAGGATGCTGTGGTTAGGCAAAGAGCAGCTGATGGCTACCAGGAGCACTCTGATCTCTTGGGCTTGTTTTTGTGTAAACGAATACTACCTCACTAAGTGAACAGGATGTCGTGTGATGTGTGTATGAACATGGCAAAGCTCCAGGTGTGTATTCCAGGTGTTAACTCACTATAACACACTGGCATACATAACAGGGAACTGGTAGATATTCCTGAACAGAGTGACGAGAGGTTGGAAGTTGTTCGGGAGGATAAACTAGGCAGCTGTGTGCAGAACACGCTGAGAAGGGGTTACATGAGAGGTAGGGCACCCAGCTCAGAGGGACATGCAGATGGGGACAGGAGAGGACAAGGAGGCGACTGAGGACTTATTCCAGAGTGAAAAACACAGAATTCCATATTCTTAGCACATTACCCACAAGAGGGAGAATTTTATGAATTATGTGCCACACTCACTTAGAGAGAACTTGTCGCTTTGGGGGAAATGATTCTGTCTGAACCATACTTTTTCAGCATTGAATCAAAAATAGTTACTATTTGTATTTGCCTGCTCTCCCTCAAGCTGTAAGCAATTTCATCAGTAAAAGGATGAACTAATGATGCTTGAGAATATCTAAAAAATAAAATAAAATAAAATAAAATAAAATAAAATAAAATAAAATAAAATAAAATAAAATAAAATAAAAGTAGTAATTAAGAGAAAGTGACTGTTTCCTAAGAGCTTTGTATCCCAAAGGACGGAAACTGAATACCGCAGATCAGGATAACAAATTAGATGATGATTTGACGAGGTCAAGAAAATCGTCAAGTGATATCTGGGATTCCTTTAAGCATTTACAGATTTTCAGCACCCAATCTTCTTAGTTTTTTAAGTATTTTCAGAGAGGGAGTAACAAAGAGCTGTGCAAGCTGAGGAGCTCTGCCAAAGTGGGAAATCTTAGCTGGGTGGAGCGGAAGGCAGCAGACAAAACAGGATCCCTCTTTGTTCCAACTCAGCCAGCAAATCTGTACCTTCAGGAGGAGGAACAGACTTTTCTCCACGCTTTTGCTTTAGAGAAACAAGAGAAAATATCCTGATGGCAAATATCTTCAGGGAGAGTCTCCACCCACTTTTTTTTTTTTTTTTTTTTAAATTCTGGGCCTCTCTGCCATCAGACATGGCATGTTGGGGCAGGGCCTCAGATCCTTTCCCCAAGAAAGGGCAGCATAATAGGAGTGGCCGCCCATCAAAGCCATCGCACCTAGAAAGGAAAATGCACCACTGCCTCAGTGTGGGTGGAACTGGCTTCAGGATCTGCTCTGAGGTGCTCTGTCCGGCTCGGCCTCGGCCATCTCTAGGAAGACCTCTGAAACTAGAAGGTTTGAAACTAGAAGGTACAAAAAGAGCTGAGCAGGAAGTGTGGCCTGAATTAAAGTCACTAAAAAATTTTTTTACAACTTCAATATATTCGTTCTCATAAAGGAAGTGATTTACAAATGAGTCCTCTTTACTAAGCAGTCAGCCAATAGTTAGTATTCCTTGAAAATAATCAAGCCACAGGACTTTAAATAAGATTTACATGTATCACTGTTAAAACCAGGCAAAATTGGTGCTTCTTTCCTAGCTTCTCCTGTGATCATGCAGCACAAGTTATACTTTCTGGAGCCAGCACGATATCTGGCATCAAAAAGCCCTCAAGATTCAAATCCTTGCTTTACTGTTCACTCTGATTTTCAGCAAATTACTTAATCCTTCTGGGCTTGTCTTCTTATCTGTGAAAGGGATGGCTAGCCTCACTACGAGTGGTGTTGGGCTCTATGTACGTCTATGTGGGGGTGTGCACGGACAGAGCTGGGCACATGTTAGTAGCCAAAGAAAGGTCAGGATCTCAAGAAAGGTGGGGTACTTCAGAAGCCATGTGAATGGATGAGAGGGAAAAACTGGGGTGGCCAAATCAGTAAGAACAGTCTGTTCAGATAAAAAGGACAGAGAGTGGGGTGGGGAGTCACTGCTAATGGGAACAGTGCTGCTTTCTGGGGTGATGAAAATGTTTTTTTTTTTTTTTAATTTTTTTTAACGTTTATTTATTTTTGAGACAGAGAGAGACAGAGCATGAACAGGGGAGGAGCAGAGAGAGAGGAAGACACAGAATCTGAAACAGGCTTCAGGCTCTGAGCTGTCAGCACAGAGCCCGACGCAGGGCTCGAACTCACGGACCGCAAGATCATGACCTGAGCCGAAGTCAGAGGCTTAACCGACCAAGCCACCCAGGCGCCCCGTGAAAATGTTTTGAAGTTAGTGGTGCTGGTCGTACAACTAACATACTAAAACCCATCAGTACACCCTAAAAGGGTGGATTTTATGGTATGTGAATTTTATCTCAATTATACCATTACTTAAAAAAAAAAAAAAGATGAAGAAAACATGAATAAAAACACGTGGAGAGGTAATGGAAGATGAGGGATTTTCAAATTCTCTGGTGGGGTAGAGAATCAAGTTCTGGTCTACAGGATAAAAAAAAACATTATTTAGGGAGGGTAAGAACCTGTTTATCTTGCTAAATTCTACAATTTTACACTCCCAATCATACCTTCTGAAGTTTTATTTTGGTAAGAGGTTCTCCTGCATCCCTTGGGCTAAATTATCAGTGGAATAGTCATATGATGTTTCTGAACAACAGGTGATAGACAGCTTCTCAGCACTTCTTCACCCGGGGTTTTAGGACATGATGAGAAATACTTATCGACAGCAAAGATTCCATAATCACTACCGCAAACTGCCTCGATGGTGCGGCTTCAATACAAACAACCACAGGCACAACCATTTAGATTTCTAATTTATTATTAAATTACATAACAAAGCTTCTTCTATACAGTCAGAAAATGCATTTAGATGAGAACAAAAATTAAGTACAAATACAATAAATCTGGTTCCAAGAAGCCATTTTAAAAGCAAAAAAAAAAAAAATTAGAAAGTGCATTTGGAATAGATTTTTAAAAATCTGTATTGGCATTTCTCATGAGGAAACATTTTTTATCATGGCGAAGTGTGACTGGAATGGATGTCCTTCCCTCTCTAAGAGCTAACAGGATGTGGACAGATAAAAATACTCTGGTACTGAAGTGAGACACTAAGGACAGAGAAAATGAGAATGATCCCTCAAGACACGGCTCAGCTTTGTCTCAGTTTTTTATCCAATAAACATCCTTAAGAGTCACTTAGTCCTTCCTTATTTTCTTTCCCCATATACGCTTAAGAATATGCAGGTCTATAAAAAAAAAATAACAAGATTAGTTTAGAAAGACCATGATGAAAAGCTCTGTGTCTTTGTAGAGACCAGGCTAAATAACCTCTAACCCAAAAGGAGAATGGAACATAATCATTTTAATTTTCTGGGTAGAGTCCATTTGTTCTCTAGTTATTACATTTGCCACCAACTTCGGCACTAATCCTAGACATGGCCATTTACCCTCAACAGCAAGTTAGAAAACTTGGTCAATTTCCAAAAATATCGTATCTGGCTAATGACCAAACATGAGGTATTAGAAGACCAAAAAGGTTAGTCCAGTTCTTTAAAGTCCTTTTCATCAGGTTGAGATTATTAACAGTGAAGAAAACATTAATGGTGGGAATGCAAGTCCAAGGTGCCTCAATTCCATAGAGGCCAAAAGTCATTATTACATGAAAAGGCTCAATAAGTACATTTTCCTATTCAGATGTACTCAGCATCCAGTAGGAAAGAACTAAAGTAAATATTTGGTTTCAGGTACAAAAAAGTGCCCGCGTGATGTTTCCTCTCTTCACTTGTCCAATTCTTAGGATTTTACTTCCACGCCTGATCTGAGTACTGGGTAGTAGGGAAAAAAAGAGGCATTCTCTGTACAAGTGAATTTTGGTACAAAGGAGAGAGGAATAGTGGAGAAGGAAAGCCCTTTTCTAACATTAGAAAAATAAAGGGTGAGCAATACAGGTTACAGGGAATCCTTCAGCATCACTGAAAAACACTAAGAAGATTGTAGAGATAGCCAGGACAGGTCACCTGAAGCACTGGGATATCAGGGTTTGAACTTTAGTAATAAATTAAACATTTCTAACTAAAGTCATCAGCTCACATTAAGACAAAATCTCAGAAGTATACCTTTGGGAGGTCTGTCCTTTTTGTTGCTGTGGTTTTTCACACTTCTTAGTGAAATGGAAAGGTTTGAATTATTACTAAAATAATCCCAAAGGAAAAGGTCCCTTATATGACAATGGCCAAGGAAGAATAACTTCCCTTAAGAGGAAACTTCCTTCCTGAACTTCCAGCTCTGACAGGCAACTTACTGTTGGCCCCTGAGCCTGGCAACAGGTCTGTAAGGACAGAAGAAAAGGTGGAAAACCAATCTGGTTAAAAAAAAAAAACAAAAAAAAAGTTAAATGGCACCAAACTGAAAGAGTTCAAATCAGCTACCACAGGATCCAAATCCTCTTTTTGTAAATGACACACTTCTATTTCCTTACTCCAGGGTTTCTTTCTGCAAATGAAAGAACCGTAAGAGGAAAGGACAAGCCCTGTCCTGGCTAGCTACATTTGGCCCTGGGTCACCTCACTCTGGGCTATATAGCACTGCAAGGTTAGTCAGACCTACCAGACAACAACATCTTATACCAAGCCTTATCAACTTCCTTGGAAGAACTAGTTTATTTTCATAAAGAAAATAACCAACATAATTCTATTACTTCATTTAAGCACTACCCTAAAGGAAAGGCTCATCAGCCATCAAAAGTATTTGCTCAGTGCAGCAAGCAGCTCAGCCCCTAGTTTTACTCTCACACAATCAGCTTTAATGAATATACCAAATAATCAGACCAGTAAAAAAGACTGGTAGTATAATTAAATAAATAACTTTATTTATGATACTTCAGATTTTATAAATGCCAACCATATAGCAATGAAAGTCCCATAAATTCTAGCTGAGGCACAACCACCAATCAAGGCCCTTTGAAAAATCAAAGATAATAAAGTGTCAGGGGAGAACAGTCTTGTTCTCCCAACAGAGAATTTAGTAAATGAACTTCTCTGATCCTTTAAGATTTACATTGGGAAAACTTAGACTTTCTTTTCAGGGCATCCCCAATCAAGTTATCTGATCAATCAACCCATATTTAGAAAAATAAACCCCATAGTTTAAAAAAATGTATCCAATGGCTTTCATACCCAGAACATAATAAAACTTTGACAACAGAATGAAAAAGCTCTCAGTTTCTGTACCAGACCAGGGGTTAGTATAGCCATCAGCTCTTGTATCAAGTTCACCTGAATGTCATCACCGATGCACTGTGCTATCGTTAAGAACTACATGCTCATATCCTTTTATTCCCTGTGGCACAGTCTGAGGTCAATACTATAAATACCAGAGTCCATTCCAATGGTGAAGAGCAACCTTCTTTCTTGGTGAGGAGTGTAGATGTTGACGTCTTCAAACTATTTGTGGTAGTTCAGGTGAATAAGTTGTAAGTTTACAGAAATGGAGAAATGGTTAAACCTGAAAAGAATTCTGGTGGGTGGTTTAAAATTCTGTTACCGTCCAGGGATGGTAGTAGAAGACAGGTGCAGATACAGATAGATTCTGTCACATGCACCTTCAACAGTAAAACCATTCTCTGGATGTTTGGAAAGCTTAACAGATTTGGAATGAGTAGGTTTTCATAAAACACAGACTTCCTGGTACATTAGGCAGTATTTCTTGAACTTTTGCTCATAAATCATGGAGCATTTACAAATGGAATAATCTGGATGGTGACCCCTCAATCAATGTCTTTTTACATGTGGCTTGCTGAACAGATCTCACTGAAAATTGAGCAGTCCCCTCACTCAGGGTTAATCCTGACATGATGAGGAATAGTTGGGGGCACTGACAGACACTGGCTATTAGTTACTTTTACCATGGTAGAACTGAGATTGCATTTTCTCATAGTAGCAAGTATTAATCCAATGGAAGAAATAAACAAAACATCAAAACAATGACGGACAAAAAAGCCTGTTATTCTCAATGCTTTTCCAGCAATATAGTTAATCCCAGTGTGCATACAATTTAAAAAAAGAGGAAGAAAAAAGCTTTTCTTGCAGTGTTTGTCTTCTGTTTCAGACAACCTCAACTGTGTTGAAGTTGACCTGTTAGCATCTCAAAGAACCTGTGAAAAATGTAATTCTTCTGGAATACCAAAACAGGGGCACAGAGTAGAAATTTATAGCACAGCTTATCAAGAAATGACTTGTGATTTCTCTTCACGACTGTAAAATAAAAGGACAAGAACTATTTTTACTCACAACCCAATCTGGTGGCTGAAAGGAAAACAGTCTTTGGATATAGAGAAACCTGGTTTTCTGGAGTCCAGCTGTAAGATCTGGCTTGTTATCAGCCTTCAACACTATTACTGAAGCATAGAAACTCTGTTTCTGATTGGTTTACTTACCTCCTGGGAAGACAAAAGCAACTGAAAACTTTTTTTTTTTTTAAACTAAAAACAGAAGGAAATGTGTGTTAGAAAAGATAGCACAGGAAAACTGTGGCTTCAGCTCAACCTGACCGTATCACAGAGTCCATCACCATCAGTCTTGAATTAATCCTGTTGGTCAGGCTAATCATCAGGACAATCAACTTCTCCTTCCTATTTTTCCTTATTCCGGATCAGGGTGTGAAGTGGTGGTTGTCAAGAGTCCCTGGAGATGTTCCATCAGTGGAAAGCATACAGCAGCAATAGGATGGTACAGACACCAATAACACCGCCCAGGATGAGGGAGTCTCGCCGTTTCCTAAGATTGATTCGTTGGATCAGGCTGTTCACAGCAGGAAAACGATCTTTGGGAAATCTTTATTAAGGTCATATTTGAAGAAGCCTCTTTAGTGAAAAGTCACAGGGGTCACAAAAAGAGATCAGTGGAGTCCAGAAACAATAAATAATGAGAAGAGATACAGAGGAAGAAAATTACACTGAGGGAGTCTTTAAAAAAACACATACCCAAACTGGGAACATCCTACTGCTCAAGGTCCCAAACCAACCGAGGAATTACAACCAGGCTTGGGGTCAGGTGGGGAGGTAGTGAGCTTAGGAACAGAAGGACTCTGCAGGGCAGGGAGGTGTAAGTACAGCCAATACCACTGCTAACAACACCCTATTCTGTTCTCTTTTCCTTTCTCTCTCTTTTTCTCTCTCTAAACCCCTTCTCTCAGGAAAGTGAGAAGTTCGGCCAGAAGAGTTCTGAAGTTCTTGATCCTCTCCTCACAGGGTGATAACCCCCTTGGAATCAGGCAATAGGTGGTGGCAACCAACTCTAGGGTCTGAATAAATCAGTCACTGGTGAATTATTTAAATTTTTTAGTTTACTTTGCAGCAGTAGGTAGGATATGGTAGGTAAGGGGGCTACCCTGTTCTAGCTGTCCTACTTAGGAAACATAAAAAAAGATAGGAAATTTCCAATTTTAGAGGTTTAAAAAAGCAGTCACAGCTATATTTTACTTAGTATTTCAAAATATCTTCATACTCTTATTTGTATGTTGTAGACCAAATCACATGCCTGTGCATCCTAACTTGTTTTGTATTTCTTAAAGTTTATTTACTTTGAGAGAGAGCGAGAGAAAGGGGTGGGGGGGAGAGGCAAAGAGAGAATCTCAAGCAGGCTCTGCACCGGCAGTGTGGAGCCTGACATGCAGCTCGAACTCATGAACCATGAGATCATGACCTGAGCCGAAACAAAGAGTCAGACCAACTGAGCCACCCAGGTGCCCCTGTTTTGCATTTCTGACAATATACCTTCAGGTGCCTCCTCTTTGTTAATATAGGTATTTTATCAAAGTCAGGAAAATCACTGACAAAAACCACCTACAATACTAGAGAGCTAGAATATTACCTCCACTCTGTGAATCTTTATTCCATTTTCCTGTAATTAAACCACCCAGCAGGGACTGTATTTATTTGTACACTTATATATTCTACATATTATATGATTAGGACCATGTTATCTTCTTTTTTTTTTTTTTTTCAACGTTTATTTATTTTGGGGACAGAGAGAGACAGAGCATGAATGGGCAAGGGGCAGAGAGAGAGGGAGACACAGAATCGGAAACAGGCTCCAGGCTCTGAGCCATCAGCCCAGAGCCCGACGCGGGGCTCGAACTCACGGACCGTGAGATCGTGCCCTGGCTGAAGTCGGACGCTTAACCGACTGCGCCACCCAGGCGCCCCAGGACCATGTTATCTTCTAATCTTGAATTTCCCTATCCAGAACAGAGCTTTACATATTGTAGGCATTAATGTGTTTTTTGAATTAATGAGAAAAATTTGCAGAAATAATTTTTAAAAACACTGAAGCAGCAGCAGCATGAAATAATAGGCAAAAACTTTTACAAGGTACAAATCTCATATAGAACAAATGCTTAATCTTCTCTTGCTTCGTAAAGAATCAACAATCCCCTTAGAATATTTTTGGCATTAGGGAATTCTGTCTATAATGGGCATATTACCTTTAGAGAAGTCCCCCTCTCTCTCCTTCTATAATAATCTAGATCAGTCCATGTAATAGTGTAGGCTGACCTTGTCCTCTGCCATCAGGTATATTTACAAACTCGGACTGGCCAGAAAGAATATTCCCTTCTAGTGACTCAAGCTGGGGCAACTGCAGTCCTCTTGGGACTTTTATTACAGCTGGTAGAAAAGACCCCCTTTCCATGGGGATTTTTAACTGGCAGAAGGTGATTCTTCTAGCCATCTCTATCACTATGTGGAGAAAACCTCTTTGAGAATGAGGCCAATCACAGGAAAGCAAAGATAAGAGATGGAGTAGGTAGGGGGAAAAGAGAGAGGAAAAGCAGATTCTTGACCATAAAATCTGAGCTCCTGAATTGAGCCATGCCTTAGGTTAAATTCTACCCCTGAATTTTAGATAAATATGAACAAATTAATTCCCTCCTTTCCCCCCTTAAGTCAGTCTAAATGAGGTTTCTGTTACTATCTCTCTATGGAGTCTCGACTAACACACGCATTTTGTTTTTGAACACATATTTTTCCAGAATTATTATAATTTGTGGTAATGGCAAGATGATACAATGTATATAACAGTACTCTGTAAACTGTACAGCCCTATGTAAAATATAAACAATTATGGATATGTTATTTTGCACTTAGGGTGACAAAACAGGAACAAAATTCACAAAAAGTTGGAAAATACAAAATACACTTCAGGATATTCCTTAGGGAAGTCAGTATCAAACTAAAAGTGACCTTAAATTATCTAGGGCCAGGGTACCTGGGTGGCTCAGTCAGTTCAGTGGCTGACTCTTGGTTTTGGCTCAGGTCATGATCTCACTGTTCATGAATTCGAGCCCTGTGTCAGGCTCTGTGCTGACAGTGTGCAGCGTGTTTGGGATTCTCTCTCTCCCTCTCTCTCTCTGCTCCTTCCCTGTTCATGTTCTTTCTCTCAAAATAAATAAACTTAAAAAAAACATTATCTAGGACCAGAAGGTACTCAACTTTTTAGGCCCTTCCCCTTACTAATTGGGGAAGGAAACTTTTTCTCTAAAAGTCTTGACTTCTCAGAGAGTAAACAAAATGTTTCAGAGTAGCAGGCTTACCAGTTTCCCCACTGGGTTTCATGTTAGTATTAGTAATCCTAATTCAAATCAGGAAAATCAAGAATTAAAAATGTAGAGGTCACAATTAACAAGCAGAGAATCTATTCTAATGTTCAGCTTGTGCATAACGAATCACAATGAAAATACTCTAACAGCAGTTACAACTCATCTACATGTATGGCTGTCTCCTTCCTTCTCTTTCTAAGAATCTGACACTGACTTATTCTTCAAACTGGAGAAAGAAGTAATAAAAAAGCATATAATTTATGATGTTGAGGTAAGAATAAGATATACTGTGGAGTTTTACTGGGGCGCCTGGGTGGCTCAGTTGGTTGAGCATCCAACTTCAGCTCAGGTCATGACCTCATGGTTCGTGGATTTGAGCCCCGCGTCAGACTCTGTGCTGACAGTTCAGAGCCTGGAGCCTGCTTTAGATTCTGTGTCTCCCTCTCTGTCTGCCCCTTCTCTGCTCATGCTCTGTCTCTCTATAATAAAACATTTTTTAAAAACTTAAAAAAATAAAAAAACATTTATTTATTTATTTTGGGAGAGAGGGAGGGAGGGAGAGAGAAGCGTGAGTGGGGGAGGGGCAGAGAGCGAGGGAGAGAGAAAATCCCAAGTAGGCTCCATGCTGTCAGTGTGGAGTCCGACCCTGGGCTTGATCTCACAACAGTGACATCATGACTTGAGACGAAATAAATCAAGAGTCAGGTGCTTAACCAACTGAGCAACCCAGGCGCCCCAGGAGTTTTTAAAATGTAAAATAATTTGAAAATTCCTATTTATAATTTTCTTAATTTACTAATGTCAGACTTCTGGTGTAGAATCTTTTACAAATAGTACTAAACAGTATCAACTTCTATAGAGTAGGAATGCAAGGCATATTCATATGTAACTATTGATGCTCTCAACCACTACTGATGATGGCAACCTGACCAAAACCAAAACCAAAAAAGCACACACACAGACCCCCACCCCCACCTCAAAAACCTAGAAATTTCAAACTTTCAGAAAGGATACTGGCCAAAGTATTCATTTTGCTCTGAATTGACTTCAACATTCCTCTCTGTGAAGTCATATTTTCTTTTGTTGCCATAGCAATGCTGAAGGGGGAAAAGAGAAGATAATTACGTCGGCATTTAAGATTATCCTGCGCAGATCCATCATATTCTTAAAAGTGAAGAGAAAACTAAGATGGGCAACATCATCTTGAAAAGCACAGGCAGGAAAAAAAATCATTTCCCAAGTCACCTTCCCACTGTCTTTTCCTGAATGTCCACTCCATCCCTCCTGCTATTTTCTGATGTCTTTCTGGACAGTAGGCCATTTCCTGTGGTTTTTCCCAAAGTAACAAATGAAATAACAGAGAAATCCCTATTACAAAAGCTTCTTAAAATGGTTTTGAAAGGGGCCAGCTACTAAAAATATCTTTAATCAGGAAAACTGTTGAGAGAGAAGTAGGAAATTATAATCATAAAAAAAGAACCAAAAGCGTTAACACATCACAAAATACCCATATATAACCAGCCCTTAACTTATGAAAAGATTATGTTCCAGAATTCTACTTGAGAACCATCTAGGCAGATTTTAGGAGACACATGCAACATTATGCTGGGTTTCCAAGCCAGGTGACAAAGGTTATGCATTCATTAAATGACTCAGAGATGGGGGAACGTCCCTTCTCTTACAGACTATACTATAGTCTCTTCCATGTGACTATTCTGATGTCCTGTTTAAAAGAATCTCACTTAATATCTTTTTGCTTTCATGCCAGGATTAACTTCAACAGTCTTATCTCCCTGGGCATTAGAATCCTAGAGGATAGGTCAGTACCCATTTTTATATATAACACACAGGAGAGAGCTATAGATACTGATAACATAAAAAACAATAGGAAACAGAATGTCCTTGAATAATTCTGAAAATATATCAAACGTTGAAAAAAAAAAAAGCAACAGAGATGAAGAGATTCTGGGAAGATGATGATCAGAGCACAAATTCCTGACCCTATCGCTGGTCCAACTTCCTCCATGGAGGAACACATGAACAAAGGCAGATATGATGGGGAGGGGTCCATCTGAGATCCCTTATTCTTTTGAAATATCCAAGGAAGAAAGCCAGGTAGGCTATACTCTCTCAAGCAAGGGAAGAACCAAGGAACTGATGGCAGGGAAGACGAGATTTTTCTTCAAGCCTGGGGCAAAGCCCTAGGTTTCAATTCACCCTAAGGAACCCAACAATGGAAGATGTGGACGTGCGTGTACAGGAGCTACAGTGATGCACTGAACTGTAGCTGGTAAAGGGTGGTACACACACAACCACAGAAACCTATGAGCCAGGAGCTGACAGTCCATCAGATGGTGTGATGCCCAGCCCTGAAGAAGAAAAAACTGCTGGGGCACCCACTACCACCTAGTATGCCACTGCTTAGGGGTCTAATAGCCTGACCTATCTGGGAGCTGACTGAACACACTCTTGAACAGCCAAGACCAGGTATCCTATTGGAGGAAAATGCTAGGAGTACTCTAAGCAAATGACATATCAAAACTGAAATTTCAAGATTTGAGAAGGCAAAGAAGAAACAGAAGTGTGTGGGGAGACAGATCAAAGGATATATATTAGAGTGCTGTTTGGAATAGTAAGAGACAAGCAAACAAAAACACCCCCCAATGGAAACAACATTGGAATGGTTTAACAGATTATGATACAACGAAACTATGAAATAATATTTGGTTATTAAAAAGAATAAGTTGGCATTATTTCTATTAAACTGGAGGAATGTTTATGATACACTGAATAATTAACGAAGCCACAGAATGTGTAAAGTATGAATCCTTTTTTATTTTAAGCAATAAAACATCACTGTATATGTTTGTATGACAATGAGAACATATTTAGAAAGATACACAACTGTCAGTGAATACAAGTTACTTAGGGGATAGGAATGGAGGGACACTACCAGATGAACTTTTTTTTTACATTTTAGAATGATTTACATTGCTAAAATAAGAACACTGTACTTTTCTAAACTATACATATCTCACAAAGAAAATTACAGGAATTCCACCTGAGTGATGAAGAAACGTGAATAACATTATCAGCGCCAAATCTACTGTAGTTATTTGCCTCAGTACTGCTAGGAGTTAAGCATGATTTATAAAAGTTTTTCCCAGATCCTAGAAAAGATCAAGATTTAAAGGGATCAGGTATCTCTGAAGGCAAAACTGTGAAATAGGGCTAAAAATGGAAATTTGTGCAAGGAATTGCCAGACCCCTAAATTATCTTCCCTGAACAACACAGTCAGGTGACTGCCCCCAGTTCAGTAGAAGATCTAACCTAGAAAAAGAGACCTTAAAGATCCTGACATTTTGAAGTTCCCCACAAAACAACCAGGTCCCTTTCTGATCATTCATTGTAAGGTCTACTACTTAGCAAGTCCCACCACCCATGTACAGAGAACTAGCTTCCAATTACTGGATTTTCTGGAGCCTCACCCTTAAATATGAACAAAGAATCAAGAATCACCACAAGTTTGAGAAAAGCCTCTAACAGAGATCCAAATAAAAACTAGCAAACAGAAAAGTGAGTCTGAGGAAACAGAGGCAATAACAGAAGTTCAAGAAACTCTAAAACTGAATTATATTTAATGTCTTCAGAGAGAGAAAGAAGGTATCACACCCATGAAAGACATAAATGTATGTGTGTGTGTGTATGTGTACGTGTGTGTAAGAGTGTACCCACCACTGAGAAAAGAGCCGGTATAAATTTAAAAAAAGAATGGAAATGAAAGTGTAACAGAAATCTCGAAAGGACAAACTGAGTAAACCCCTCAGAAAGTAGAAAAAAAGATAAGTGGAAAACGGAGAAAGGGTAAAAAAAGGAACAGAAAGCCCAACATGTTACCTTTTAAAATTAAAACCAAACCAAACCAAAACAAAACAAAACAAAAACAGAAAACAGAAAACAAAAACAGTGAAGAAGGAGGTGGGAAAATGAGAGTTTAAGAAAATGTCTCGGAACTGAAGAGGAGTTTCCAGACTGTAGGAACTCATCCAATGGCCAGTACAACGAACTGGAAAAGATGCATGATAAGGTTAAAAAACACCAAAAGCATAGGGAAAAAGGGATAATCCTAAAAGCTTCCAGAGGAAAAAGGCTCATCACATACAAAGGAACAGAAATCTTAACTGGCAGTGAACTTAAAAACAATACTGGAAACAACGTCATCAAAAATTTCAAAATTATTCCTAACTTAGCTAAACAATGAATCAAGAATAGATGTGAAAAGTCCAAAAGTTGTACCTCCTGTTCTTTCTCAGGAAACCACTGAAGAACGTGGTCCAGCATAATTAGGGAATAAACTAAGAGTTCATGGAAGACACCAAATCCAAGAAATAAGTGATCCAATAAAGGAGGTCACTGAGGTGTCTGGGTGGCTCAGTCCGTTAAGCATCCGACTCTTGATTTTGGCTCAGGTCATAATCTCATGGTTGGTGGGTTTAAGCCGCCAAGTCGGGCTCTGCACTGACAGTGTGGAGCCTGCTTGGGATTCTCTCTCTTTCCCGCTCTCTCTCATAAATAAATAAACATTAAAGAAAAAATGGAGGTCATTTTAAGGTAATGGGGATAGAGCATCGCAGGACCAGTGCAGGATGGCAGGTCTAGAGAACAACCAGTCAAGATTAAAATAGAAGGAAGCAGACAATGTTAACTTTACACTGAATTTTAGATCCAAAGAACGAAAAGAACACAAGAAGAGTCCAAAATAACAACGTCCTTTGCATCATTAGCTTTTTTTTCTAAGTTTATTTATTTGTTTTGAGAGGAAAAGAAAGCACTAGTCAGGGAGGGGCAAAGAGAGGGAGAGAGAGAGAATCCTAAGCAGGTATGTGCTGTCAGTGCAGAGCCCGATGTGGTGCTTGAGCCCATGGACCATGAGATAATGACTTTAGCCCAAGGCAGATGCTTAACTAACTGAGCCATCCATGTGCCCCTGCATCATTAGTTCTTATTCATAATTTTTCCCTTAAGTGTATGTCTATGATAGAATATAAGGTATTTAAAATGAGGCTTTAAAAATTATTTATTTATTTTAATGTTTATTTATTTTGAGAGAGGGAGGGAGGGGCAAAGAGACAGGGGGAGAGAGAATCCCAAGGAGGCTCTGTGCTGTTAGTGTAGAGCTGGATACAGGGCTCAATTTCATCAACCATGAATCTGAGCCAAAATCAAGAGTCAGACACTTAACCAACTGAGCCACCCAGGTGCCCCTGTTTTATTTTTTCTATATTTTGTTTTAGAGAGAGAGACAGAGAGCATGCATGCCAGCAAGGGAGAGGGGCAGAGGGAGAGAGAGGGAGAATCTTAAGCAGGCTCCACACTCAGCACAGAACCCAGCATGGGGCTTGACCCCATGACCCTGGGATCAGGACCTGAGTCAAAATCAAGGGTCGGATGCTCAACCAACTGAGCCACCCAGGTGCCCCTAAAATGTGATTGTTTTAATATAAATTTATAAAGTATTTTAAAACAGGGATTATGGTCTTATATAAAGTAACACAATTTCATTTAAAGCTAGGCTGAGCATCTGAAAGCAATCTTTGAATCATATATGCCTGTTTTTTTACACTGGGACTATCACTATCTCCCATGCACTCTGACTCAGAAGTAGATAAAGAAGATTAAAAAATAATTTCCACAAAGCACTTTGTATTCCTTGGAGAATGGATATTATCATCATACATTATGTTATTATCTTGGTGAATATGCATGTTTGCCAGTACCACACAAAGTATATCTAGACATACTTTCCCATCTCACTGCATCATCTGGAGTCAAGCTGAGTGAAATCTAGACTGTTGTTATTTCAAGGGTCAAATACTCAGAGGCAAAACAAACTCCAAATAATATATAATGCTTTTAAAATGATAAATCATTGATGTGCTTACTGGAACTTTCTTACCTGTTGTGTGAACTAAACTCAGACACTTATTTTTTCAACAACAGACAATATCAGTTATACATTTAAAGCTTAAGAATAAGTTAATATTAAAAATATCAGTTCTTTTCAATTAAGTGATGCCAGAGTCTATATTCAGTTGTGTACATATTCTTAAAATCTATTTTTATCTCCAAGAGTAAAAAGTAAATTGTTACATATAGAATATGCAAAAACAATTATCTGACACTTAAATTTTATATTACCTATAAGTAATCATAACTAGCTTTAGAATCAATAAAATTTTACTTGTGATATCTACCAGATTTTGAAATAAAGGGAAATAGTGAAATAAAAGACCTTATAATTATATTATTTTGCTTTTACCTAGCAAAATAACAGTAGCAGTGATTCAATGGTTCTCAAATGTTCCTATACTAGGAAGTACTCCAAATTTTTTATACTCATATTACCAGCCCTTAAATAGGCCAGCTTTGAATTGAAAAGCTTAATTAAGACAGCCTGGCCCAAAGAAGATCAGGCAGAAAGAGGAGGGGAAAAAAGGAAGAAAAAAGGAAAAGGATTATAGAGAAAGTTTAAGTAAAAAGTCCTTAGCAAATGCTATCTTTATGTGCTGTTGAAAGGGAAGGAGTCACAAGGAAAATATTTCAGTTGACAATTAGGCAATTTTGCAAAACCTTTGCCCAGATGGACAACCCAATGCATGCAATTTAAACAAAATCCCCAGATATGATAACTACACATTATTATAAGAGATTATAATTTATTAAATAATGATAGAAACATTATAATCTACTAAATAAAATAAGAATCCATGAGCCTGTATCAATATAAATGCATACTTAAAATGTGAACAATGAAATATTTAGTGGTAGAGAGGCATCATGTCTGCAATTTATTTTCAGGTAGTTCAAAAAACGAAAAGTGAAAAAGCAAATGTGGCAAACTGTTAACGTGTGGGGAATCCAGGTGAAGCGTATATGGGAATTCTTTGTACTACTGGAATTTTCCTGAAATCTGAAATATCATGACCTGAGCCAAAATCAAGGGTCGGATGCTCAACCGACTGAGCCACCCAGGCGTTCCTGACAAAGCTACCACTGACAGATTACCTAGTATCATTCACACATTGTATTGGGCATTTTACTCATTATCTTTCATCTTCACAACAATTTTTTAGGGACGTATGATCATCAATCCCGGTTTTTGAACACATAAGAAAATGAAGACTCCAAGTAACTTAACCAAGAACAGATATCTAATAAGTAGCACAAACCAAATCACACTCCGAAGCTTGTACACTTTCTACAAGGTGGGAAATACAGTAGTAGCTTAGATAGAGCTCTGGTCCTAGAATTATAGAGATTCAGGTTTGAGCATTTGAATCCTGAACACAATTTATCAATCATGTCACCACAAGCAAATTACTTACCTTAATTTCTTTTTTGTTTTGGACAGTGTTTATTTCATGGGTCATTAAAGAAATTAAATAAAATAAAGCATGTAAAGCATTTGAGACAATACCAAGGCCTACAGTAAGAGTACATGTTTGTTGTTGTTTCCATGTACTTCATCACATCTTTCCCAAAAAATGCTTTAGACATTGCTGAATTCTAACTGTAGAGATCATTTCTAGTTCATTTACTTTTTTACCTTCATAAGATAGTATCTAAAAATTCACCAAACCTAGAGAATTAAGTAGTTCAAACCAACATAATTGTCCCTTACCTTAAGCAACAAACTACTTCAGTGTTATTACAGATAATACTAAATATTACTGCAGCACATTTTCCACAGCTGCTGTGACTGAAACCCAATCTACATAAATGGTATATACACCAAATCACATGTCTAAGATGGTTTTCCTTTAAAAAAAAAAAAAAAAGAATAAAAAGACTGAAGCTGAAAGTACTGAGTATGAATTAATCAGAAAAATTAACCTTGGTAAGTCAGCTTAATTCCACTAATTCTTGAAACAAATATTTTGTGCTTCAAATGTCTCTTATAAGTGAAAGACACAGTAAAAATTCATCACAATCTAGTGAAATTCCCATCTCTAAGGATGACAAGTGAACTTTATCCCTAGTTACAGGGTTAACCTGATCTGTTCACTTATGTTGCAAACAAACAAAAAACAATAGAGTAAAACAAATTTTTTTCCCTACCTTATTGTCTCTTCTATCAGACGATCTGAGCTGCAAATAAAATGGAAATTAAAATTCTGGAATTATTAAAGCACTTTAAAACTTGTACTTAATTTTTCTACACTTTAGAGAATAATTTTTCAGACATTTATACAAACAGAATACCCAGACTTTTGAAAGCATCTGGAGTATATTCTGGTCCCCGAAATAAATTTAATTTATCCACATATATAATTTTCATCTTACTTTTGTTAGCTTAAATCTATTTCTTTCACAGAGATACTTGATGACTAAAGACAGAACAGGGTTTTTTAAAAAAATGTTTATTTATTTTTGAGAGAGAGAGAGAGACAGACAGACAGAGTGCAAGTGGGGCAGGGACTGAGAGAGGGAGACAGAGAATCCAAAGCAGGCTTCAGGCTCTGACCTGTCAGCACAGAGCCCAATGCGGGGCTCAAACCCACAAACCATGAGATCATGACCTGAGCCGAAGTCAGATGCTTAGACGACTGAACTGCCCAGGCACCTAAGACAGAACAGTTTTAATGACTGCATAAAGACATGAAACTTCTTTAATCTAGATAGCTCAAACTTGTCACCACCATCTATTCAAAACTTAAGAATTACAACCAACTTGTTGAGGCAGGATAAGGAAATATAGTTCTGATGCCTATAAGAAGTAATTATTTACACCTTAAAGTTCCTTCCATTTTGGGGAAATAGTTTTTTGTTTTGGAAACGAAACCAAATTTCAGCTTACAAAATTTACAATTCAAGAATCTGAATAAAGATACTAAATGCACCTTTGATCTGTACAATGTTTGCCTTTATGCATCAGACCTTGGAAACAAACAACTCTATTTTAGGGAGGAATTTATAGGTATTTAAACTGGTATAAAGGTGCTGCTTTACAGCAGAAGGTGGGAAAACTAACTCCTAAACATCTGCATCTGTGCAGCACATGCAAGGTGCACAGTAGGTTCTCAACTCAATATTTGCATATTTTCTTCCAACTGCTTCTATACAAAAGAATTTCTAGGTTCACTGTATAAAATAACTTGAGGTTTCATAATAGGAAACCTAAGTTACTGCATGAACTAGGTGACAAAGATGAGCTTTAAAAATACCATAAAAGGGGCACCTGGGTGGCTCAGTCAGTTAAGCATCCAACTCTTGGTTTTGGCTCAGGTCATGATCTCACAGTTCGCGAGACTAAGCACTGTGTCGGGCTCTGTGCTCACAATATGGAGCCTGTTTGGTATCCTCTCTCTCTCTCTTTTTCCCTGTCTCTTCCCTGTTCACACTCTCTCTCTCAAAATAAGTAAATAAACTTTAAAATAATAATAATAATAACAATAATAATAATAAAAGGATCATACATGATGATTAAGTGGGATTTATTCCAGGGATGCAAAGATGGTTCAACATTTACAATCAGTCAATGGAATACACCACCCTAACAAAATGAAGGATGAAAATCACATAATCATCGCAACAGATGCAGAAAAAGCATCTGATAAAAGTCAACATCCATTTATGATAAAAACTCTCAACAAAGCATGTACAGAGGAAATGTACCACAACATAATAAATGTTATGTACATGGCAAGCCCACAACTAGTATAATTTATGATGAAAAGCTACAAGCTTTTCCTCTAAGATCAGAAACAAGGATGCCGACTCTTGCCACTTTTATTCAATAGTTTTAGAAGTCCTAACCAGAGCAATTGGGCAAGAAAAAGAAATAAAAGGTATCCAAATTTGAATATTATACATAGAAATATATATATCTATAATTATATCTATATTACATATAGAAAACCCTAAAGACTCCATCAAAAAACTTTAGAATGAATTCAGAAAGCTGCAGAATATAAAACTCCTAACTCAAAAATTGGTTGTTTCTATACACTAATAATGAACTATCAGAGAAATTAAGAAAACAATCCCATTTATAATTGCATAAAAAAGAATAAAGTACCTAGGAATATATTTTACCAAGGAGGTGACTTATATATTGAAAATGACAAGACATTAATAAAAAACACTGAAGAAGACACAAATAAATGGAAAGATATTCCATGCTCATGGATTGGAAGAATTAATACTATTACAATGTCCATACTGTCCAAAGCAATATGTAGATTCAATGTAATTCCTATCAAAATTCCAGTGGCATTTTTGTTTTTTTACAGAAATGAAACAAACAATCCTAAGATGTATAAGGAATCATAAAGGACTCTGAATAACCAAAACAATCCTGAGAAAGAAGAACTAAGTTGGAAGTACCATGCTCCCTGATTCCAAACTATATTATAAAGCTATAGAAATTAAAATAGTATGGTACTACCATAAAAACAGACATAGATCAATAGAAAAGAAAGCCCAGAAATAAACCCATGCATAGATAGTTAATTTATGATAAAGGAGCCAAGAATATACAATAGGGAAAGGGCAGTTTCTTTAATAATATATATATACATTATTATATATATATTATATATACATACACACACACACATTCACAATGGAATACTACTCATCTGTAAAAAAAGGATGAAATCCTGCCATTTGCAACAACACTGATGGAGCTAGACAGAGTATTATGTTGAGTGAAATAAGTCAGTTAGAGAAAGACAAATACCAAATGACTTCACTTATATGTGGAATTTATGAAACAAATGAGTAAAGGGGAAAAAAAGAGAGAGGCAAACCAAGAAACAGACTCTTAACTATAGAAAACAGACTGATGGTTACCAGAAGAAGATGGGTAGGAGGTCAGGTTAAATAGGCGATGGGGAGCATTGGGTGTTGTATTGAAGTGCTGGATCACTACATTGTAATACTTGAAACTAATATTACATTGTATGTTAACTAACTGGAATTTAAACAAAAACTTTAAAAAATTATTCAAAAATCAATGTAACTCACCATATATGAACAGGCTAAAAAGCATTTGACAAAATATAACACCTATTCATGAGGAAAATTCTCGGAAAAATAAGAATAGAGGGATATTTCCTCAACTTGATAGAGTATCTACAAAAACTTATAGCTAGCATTATACTTAACAGTGAAAGACTGAACATTTCTCCCTAAGACCTGGGACAGGGCAAGGAAGCCCATTCTCACCACTCTTATTCAAAAATAGTGCTGGAAGTTCTAGGCATGCAATAAAGCAAGAAAAGGAAATAAAAGACATACAATTGGAAAGGAAGAAATAAAATTATCTTTATTTGCAGATGACAAGACTGCCTACACAGAAAATCCCAAATAAACTATATAAAAACTCCTAGGGGCGTCTGGGTGGCTCAGTCGGTTAAGTGTTCAACTTCGGCTCAAGTCATGATCTCGCAGTTCACGAGTGCAAGCCTCGCGTTGAGCTCTGTGCTGACAGCTCAGAGCCTGGAGTCTGCTTCGGGTTTTGTGTCTCCCTTTCTCTGCCCCTCTCCCACCCACACTCTGTCTCTCTCTCTCTCTCTCAAAAATAAACATTAAAATTTTTTTAAATAAAAAATAAAAACTAGAGTAAGTCAGTTCAGCAAAGTTGCATTACAAACATGCAAAAATCAACTGTATTTCTATGTACTAGGAAAAAACACGTGGACCCCAAACCTAAAAAGACAATGCCATTTATAACTGTTCAAAGAAGAAAAACACAGATGTAAATCTAACAAAACCTGTATAGGACTTGTATAGGACAATTACAAAATGCTGATGAAAGTAATCAAAGAAGATCTAAATAAATGGAGAGACACATCACATTCAGGGATTGGAAGACTCAACAAAGTAAAGATACCAATTCTCAAACTGATTTACAAATTTAACACAATTCCTAGATATAGATAAGATCACTGCAAAATATATAAGAAAGCCAAAAGAATTAGAATAACCAAAGCGATTCTGAAAAAAGAATAAATGAAAGTCAGTTTACCCAATTTCAAGACTTATTACATATCTATAGTAATCAAGACTGGGTGGAAAAAAGACTGTGTTACTGGTCGAGGGACAGACACAGAGATCAGTGGAACAGAAAAGTGCCCAGAAATAGTCCCACACAGATATGTCCAACTGATTGTTTTTTCTCATTTAGATCTCATAAGTAGCACTTGAGGTGGATATCTAAGAGCTGAGTTTTTAAAATACTGAAATGAAATCATGTAACATAAAATTAACCATTATAAAGTGTACAATTTAGTGGCATTTAGTACATTCACACTGTTGTGCAAGTAACTGACACCACCAAATACAGGTGAGGATACGGAGAAACTAGATCATTCACACATTAGCAGGAATGTAAAATGGTAGCCACTCTAGAAAATAATTTTAAAACTAGTTAAAAAGTAAACACGCAACTACCATACAACCCAGCAATTGCACTCCTGGGCATCTATCCCCGAGGAAAAAAAATATGTTCACACAAAAACTTGTACGTGAATGTTCACAGAAACTTTTGTGTGTTAACAGCCAAAAGCTGGAAACAACCCAGAAATCTTTCAATGGGTGAATGGTTAAACAAACTGTGGTACATCCATAGTATGGAATACTACTCAGCAATAAAACAAAACAAAACAAAACAAAAAACCAAACAAAACAACAACAAAAAAGGTGCTAGTGATACATGCAACAAGCTGCTCGAAACTCCAGAGAATCATCCTGAGTGAAAAAGTCAATCTGAAATGGTTATATTAATGGGGAAGGGAGAGGCAGGAGGGAAATAGCTTTTAAAAGGGAGAATAGGGGGGCACCTGGGAGACTCAGTCGGTTAAACGTCTGACTCTTGATTTTGGTTCAGGTCATGATCTCACAGGTTTGTGAGTTGGAGCCCAGCATCAGGCTCTGTGCCGACAGTGTGAAGCCTGCTTAGGATTCTCTCTCTCTTTCTCTCTCTCTGCCCCTCCCCAGCTCTCTTTCTTTCTCTCTCGCAAAAAACAAATAAACTTAAAAAAAAATAGTAAAAAAATAAAAGGGCGATGGAGAAACCTGGTGGTGATGGATAAGCTCCGACAAGTTTATCACTATCTTGGTTGTGATATATAGTGTTATAATTTTACAAGATGCTACCTCTGGGTGAAATGCACATGAATCTACAATTAACTCAAAATAAAAAGTGAAAAATTTAAAAACTGAAGTGTTGACCAATGTACCAATTCTAAGTTAGATTAAATATAATGGTACATACCTTAAATAGTATACAGTGGTGAAGCAATGTTAAAAAAATAACAACAGAGAAACTACTGTGTGGAAAACACATTTCTAACTAAACTCAACTGAATCTGCCTAGACAGTAATGCAAAAATACAAAGCTAAGCATTTCACACAAATCATGAGAAAATCAGCCAGATATACTTCAATGTTAGTTATCTGATTTCTACAAGATTTGAAAATACACTAGCATTTCTTTTCTATCTGTTCTCAACCATAGATGTCAGAGCTAAATTTCAGTAAACTAGCTAATAAATTAGTCTATTAGACTTTGGTTGGTAAACAAAGTCATTATGTTTTCTATTCAAAGACAATGTCCTTGCAGAAGTTGAAATGCCCATTAAGAAACAACTTTCTATATCATGACATAGCAAGAAAATTCTTTGATGTTGTTTGTAGCACACAGATATAAGCCTTGGTTTATGTAATAAGTATGTTCCTTAAAAGATATCCTTTCTAAAAGTAACATTTTGGCCAACTGAATTTGTATTTTAAATGTAGTAAGGGGGCGCCTGGGTGGCTCAGTCGGTTAAGCGTCCGACTTCAGCTCAGGTCATGATCTCGCAGTTTGTGAGTTCGAGCCCCACGTCGGGCTCTGTGCTGACGGCTCAGAGCCTGGAGCCTGCTTCGGATTCTGTGTCTCCCTCTCTCTCTGCCCCTCCCCCACTCACACTCTCTCTCACACAAATAAATAAAATTTAAAAAAATTAAAAAAAAAATAAATGTAGTAAGGCCATTCTACTTACATAAATCAAATTAAAAATCTTACAAGGCAAATACTCATGCCTCCATTCTTTGTTCTTCATATTTTTTTGTATAAAAATAGATCTTCAATAATAGGTTTTCTTAAACTATTTTCATTGAGATAGGTCATTTTATATTTCTTTTTTTTTTTAATTTTTTTAACGTTTATTTATTTTTGAGACAGAGAGAGACAGAGCATGAACGGGGGAGGGGCAGAGAGAGGGAGACACAGAATCTGAAGCAGGCTCCAGGCTCTGAGCTGTCACCACAGAGCCCGACGCGGGGCTCGAACTCACGGACCACGAGATCATGACCTGAGCCGAAGTCGGGCGCTTAACCGACTGAGCCACCCAGGCGCCCCATGTCATTATATATTTCTGAGATTCACAACTTATCTTCATAAAATGGTAATTTTACAGCATCATCTGAACTGCAGTCAAATAAAAGAGTTTTCCGGCTTTCCCTAAAAAGGAAACCAACCTAATAATAGGTTTTACTTATAAAGAACACTAAAATTATAATCCCAAATATCCTATTCTATGGAGGAAGGAGGTCCTCCCTCCCCATGGTATCCTTCATTTATACAGTGGCACATACAGAGGAAGCCCAGTGATTTTTAAATTTCTTCTCAGACTGCCCAAAGTCTCAAAGTCCTTAATTAGCTAAGCCCTCCACTGACTAAACATCATTCACTAAGAGCATCCTGGATAGTGTGGATACCCATTTAACAACAGAATGGCTCCATAAAGATGGCATAATCTAGTAAAAGTCAAATTTAAAACTGCTTTCCTTTGGGGCATAACATATACAATCAAGTGGAATTATCCTTCTTAAACAAGCACTTCATAACAGCCCACAGGCATTCATCTGAGTCTGTAATTAAGCAACAAGTTTCTGTTTCTTTCAAGACCAATTTGAACTAGCTGAAAACAATGAGCCAAGTTTCATCACTAATTATTGTATGGAGGAATCACTAAAGCCACATTTAAATAATTCTTTTTTAAAATAATTCATTTCCTCCAACATACATATTGCAAATGGTACCAATTTCAGGAATGAAAATGGGATTTCAAGCACATTACTTGAAAGCAATTGAAACCAACAAAAATAAGAATGTGGCAAGATCACTCAGATAACACCTAATTAGAACCCTCTTTTATTCTATTAAATAAGTAAACAAGTAAATACGTAAAATAAGCAAGTACATAATAAATACAATTTTAAAACTGAACCCTTTATAAACTGCAATCGATGAGGCTGTCACCCACTAATCCTACCATTTACAACAAATACTGTAGTGATGTAGTCTTTCTCTTATAGTTAACCAGAGAGCCCTTCAAGATCTGGGTCTTATTTCTGTATAAATATCTCTTAAAACATGTTAAGTGAATATAATGAAGCTACAGTAGGATACAAAAACCTGTTTCAGGGGCACCTGGGTGGTTCAGTCAGTTAAGCGTCCGACTTCAGCTCAGGTCATGATCTCACAGTTCATGGGTTCGAGTCCCGCGTTGGGCTCTGTGCTGATAGCCCGGAGCCTGTAGCCTACTTCTGATTCTGTGTCTCCCTCTCTCTCTGCCCCTCCCCCGTTTGCAGTCTGCCTCTCTCTCTCTCTCTCTCAAAAATAAGTAAACATTAAAAAAATTTATATTAAAAAAAACTGTTTTAGAGCTAACAGATGTTTATTTTACAGATAACATCTGGAAGATACAGAAAAACAAAGATGGAAATAGAAATTATTTGTAATCCCTCTTCCATGAATACTGTGGTTTATTTCTTTCCAATCTGGGTTGACCAAGAATATCTTTACTTGCTTTTTTTTTTTGTGTGTGTGTGTGTGGCTTATTTGGCACAGTAATTTTTAAAATATTTACATGAAGCTACCTAAGGACAAAAAGTAAGGCATCTGACAGACTCTGAATTCTAATTTAGGGAGAGAAAAAGGAGAAAAGTAAAAGCTAAATTATTAGCAGTGAGTTCCCGGAAAGTCACTTCTTCCATTTTTTAAAATTAGTAGACTTATTTTTTAGAAGAGTTTTAGTATTCAGTAGAAAGTACAGAGTTCCCATATACCCATTTCCCCCCACCTATTATTATTATTTTTTTAATATATGAAATTTATTGTCAGATTGGTTTCCATACAACACCCAGTGCTCAACCCAAAAGATGCCCTCTTCAATACCCATCACCTCCCCTCCCCTCCCTCCCACCCCCCATCAACCCTCAGTTTGTTCTCAGTTTTTAAGAGTCTCTTATGCTTTGGCTCTCTCCCATTCTAACCTCTTTTTTTTCTTCTTCCCCTCCCCCATGGGTTCCTGTTAAGTTTCTCAGGATCCACAGAAGAGTGAAAACATATGGTATCTGTCTTTCTCTGTATGGCTTATTTCACTTAGCATCACACTCTCCAGTTCCATCCACGTTGCTACAAAGGGCCATATTTCGTTCTTTCTCATTGCCACGTAGTACTCCATTGTGTATATAAACCACAATTTCTTTATCCATTCATCAGTTGATGGACATTTAGGCTCTTTCCACAATTTGGCTATTGTTGAGAGTGCTGCTATAAACACTGGAGTACAAGTGCCTCTATGCATCATCCCCCACCTATTATTAACATCTTTTAGTGTGGTATCTTTATTACAATTGATGAGACAATACTGATAGTTAAATAGAACCCATAGTTTATATTAGGGTTCACTCTTTGTGCTGTATAGTACTACAGGTTTTAACAAATGCATAATGTCATGTATCCATCTTACAGTGTTATGTAGAGCAGTTTCACTGTCCTCCTGTGTGCTCCACCTACTCTATCTTCTCACTCTGAACCCCTGGTAACAGCTGAACTTTCTGCTGTGTACAATTCTCTTTTAATGCTTATTTAGTTATTTTGTGGGGGGGGGGGGGGAAGGGGAAGAAAAAGAGGGAGAGAAGGAGTATCCCAAAAAAGCTCTGTGCTGTCAGTACAGAGTCCAACACAGGGCTGGATCCCATGAACCATGAAATCATGCATGACCTGAGCCGAAATCAAGAGTTGGATGCTTAACCAACTGAGCCATCCAGGGGCCCCTCTACCATCTACAGTTTTGCTTTTTGTCACATAGTTGGAATTATACAGTGTGTAGCCTTTTCAGACTGGCTTCTTTCGTGCATTTAAGGCTCCTTCATGTCTTCAGGGACTTGCAAGTTTACTTTCTGTATCACTGAATAATATTCCATTGTACAGATATACTACAGTTTATCTGTTCATTTACTGAAGGTCATCTTGGTTGCATCCAAGTTCTGGCAATTATGCATAAAGGTGCTAATAAACATTTGTGTGCAGGTTTTTGTTTGAACATAAGTTTTCAATTCATTTAGGTAAAATACCTAGGAGCATGATTTCTGGATCATATGCTAAGACTATATTTAGTGTTTTAAGGAAGCTGCCAAAGTGGCTATATTGTATTCCCACCAGCAATGAGAGTTCCCTCTGTTCCACATTCTTGCCAACATTTGGTGCTGTCAGTGTTTTGGATTTTAGCCATTTTCATAGGTGTATGGTGGTATCTCGTTGTAATTTGCTATTCCCTAATGACATCATGTTGAACATTTTTTCATATGCTTATCTGCCATCTGCTTATCTTCTCAGATGAAGTGTCTATTAGATCTTTTGCTTACTTTTTAATTGTTGAGTTTTAAGAGTCCTTTGAATATTTTAGGTAACAGTTGTTCATCAAATATGTGTTGTGCAAATATTTTTTTTTCAGTCTGTGTCTTGTCTTTTCATTTTCTTGACAGTATCTTTGGCAGGGCAAAGCAGAAGTGTTTAATTTCAATGAAATCCATCTTATCAGTTTTTTCTTTCATAGATGGCATTTTTATTTTTAGTATTATTTTTAATGTTTTTTTTTTTTTTTTTTTTTTGAGAGAGAGCATGCGCACACAGGGGAGGGGCAGAGACAGAGGGTGACAGAATCTGCAGCAGGCTCTTAGTGACAGCAGAGTCCTATGTGGGGCTCCAACTCACGAATGGTGAGATCATGACCTGAGCCAAAGTTGGCTGTTCAACCAACTGAGCCACCCAGGTGCCCCCATATATGGTGTTTTAGTGTTGCATCGAAAAACTCACTGCCAAACCCAATATCATCTAGATTTTTTCTACATTATAAAACTTCTAGAAGTTTTATAGTTCTGTATTTTATGTTTAGGACTATGATCTGTTTTGAATTATTTCTGGGAAAAAGACAGTGTTTATATTCGTGTGTGTGTGTGTGTGTGTGTGTGTGTGTGTGTGTGTGTGTTTGCATGTAGGATATCCAATTGCTCTAGCACGTTTTGTTGAAAAACTCTTTTGTCTGCTGAATTATTTTTGTTCCTCTATCAAAAATCAGTTGATTATATTTGTGTGCATCAATTTTTGAACTCTCTATTCTATTCCATTGGTGTATTTATTCTTTCACCAATACCACACTGTCTTGATTACATCCAACATACAATATATGTACAACAGAAAATAAAATATAAATGGAGAAGAAGTTTTTGTTTCTTTTTCCCTTCTCAAAGTATTTTAGTCAAACATTTTGGTGCAAAAAATACTTTTTTAATGTCAACAAATGTGTTCAACCATAGCAGAAACAGAAAGCTTAAGAAAGAATGTGGGGATGGTAGTTTCCATAGTCTGTTCTTTAGATAAATGGTTTAAGAAGACTGAAAATCCCAAAAAAAACTACCCAAATCACAAATCTATGAATTAAAGAAACATTTCCCCCCCCCAAAAAAATAATAAAGCATTTCCCAATGTTTCTGAAGCCTCTAAAAAAAACCTCCATTTATCAATATAAGCTAATCTGCTTACATAAGAATGGAACTATACTTTTCATTTTATGTATATTTCTCTCACATACTTATAACTCAGAAAACAGTTCCATAAATGTAACCACAGAAATTCAATAATACTAGCAATCATGACACTTATGAAACTATACAGAAGAAAATGGCTAGGGGCACCTGGGTGGCTCACTCGGTTAAACATTCGACTTCAGCTCAGATCACGATCTCTTGGTTCCTGAGTCAGAGCCCTGCACTGGGCTCTCTGCTGTAAAGCCTGCTTTGGATCCTGTCTCTGCCCTCCCTCTCCCTGCCATCCCCCCACCCCCTCTCTCAAAAATAAAAATAAACATTAAAAAAAAGAAGAAGAAAATGGCTAATTGCTCTCTCTTACACCCCAGGCCCTGGGTTCTAGTCAAGGCTTTAAGCACCTTGGCTCTATGAATTCACTACACGAAGCTGTCATAAGGCTCAAAGGGATAATGTAAATATAAGTATCTTGTAAACCATATAAGCCTGTAGATACGTGGTTGATACAGATCAAGGCACTTTCATGTCTCATAGTGTCTCTCTTGGCCTGGAATCCCTTTACCTGATTCTCAACATAAATTGCTTATGTTTTAAAGTCCAGCTCAGGGGCGCCTGGGTGGCGCAGTCGGTTAAGCGTCCGACTTCAGCCAGGTCACGATCTCGCGGTCCGTGAGTTCGAGCCCCGCGTCGGGCTCTGGGCTGATGGCTCAGAGCCTGGAGCCTGTTTCTGATTCTGTGTCTCCCTCTCTCTCTGCCCCTCCCCCATTCATGCTCTGTCTCTCTCTGTCCCAAAAAATAAATAAACGTTAAAAAAAAATAATAAAAAAAAAAAAAATAAAAAAAAATAAAGTCCAGCTCAGAAGTCAAATCGTGTGTGAAGCCTTTCCCATTTCATCTGTATATCCAGGCAGAACTAATTCTTCTTTATACCATAATATTATGCTTTCATAGGTCTTTTGTTCTTATCAATTCATTCAAGAATATACAAGCATTTAAGATATACCAGACATTGTACTATGCACTGGAGGAAAAATATCTCAAATTTGTAAAGCTTCCAGTTTTTTTCATATATGTCATCTCATTTAATACTTTTAATTTTTTTTAAACGTTTATTTATTTTTGAGACAGAGAGAGACAGAGCATGGACAGGGGAGGAGCAGAGAGAGAGGGAGACACAGAATCCGAAACAGGCTCCAGGCTCTGAGCTGTCAGCACAGAGCCCGACACGGGGCTCGAACTCACGGACTGTGAGATCATGACCTGAGCCTAAGTCGGACGCTTAACCCACTGAGCCACCCAGGCGCCCCTCACTTAATACTTTAAAAATGTAACATTTCACAAGATAGCACAATTATGTTTATTATTTCTCCAACCAGAATGAATTCCCAAGGAGTAGAGACTGAGTCTGATTCATCTTTGGTTCCCTAGAGTCTAGTATAGGACCTTGCACACAGGAGACACTCATTAAATGCTTGAAAAATGAATAACAGAAACTTGTTAGATTAATAAAGTATCAATCAGTTAACAGTTAATCCATATAAATTCCACGGTGGGGGGTGAGCAGGCCAAGGATGTGTCACATTATGCAAACATGCATTTGGGGAGAGAAAATTCCTCACTACAGCAGAGCATCTCCAACTCAAATTTTACTGTTTAACAAAGCAATGTACCAACTGAAGATGAATTTTTATTTTTAATATTTATTTTTGTGAGAGAGAGAGAGCGAGTGAGCATGCACAAGCAGGGGAGGGGCAGAGAGAGGGAGACACAGAACCTGAAGCAGGCTCCAGGCTCTGAGCTGTCAGTAGAGTCTGACACGGGACTCAAACTCACGAACTGTGAGTCTGACCTGAGCCAAAGTCAGATGCTCAACTGACTGAGCCACCCAGGCACCCCTGGATTTGATTTCAATACAGCTCCAAGTAAAGAAAAATGAGTTCTCTATAAAAGCTCCTAACTAGGTCATTTTGCTTTGTAAAATTGTACATTACCACATGAATATAAAAATAAGAAAAGTATTATTCAGGGGTTCTATTAATTTGCTTTGTCACCTATTTCAACATGGCAGACAACTGCACCACCTGAGACAAATGGAGCTTTGGCATGTAATTTAAAAATATCCCACAAATAAAATGATAGATACATAGTGAAATAATCCAATGCTAGCAGTCCTCATACATTAAAAATTCAACTCACTATTATACAAAATACCCCTAATATAGGTAAGGGATATATCTCAAGATCTTTGCATATTCCCATATTTATGGCTACTATTATTCCATAAGCTTCCCATTTTTCTACTTATGAGCACCACTTTCGTAGCATCACTTCACTAGCATTACCTTTATAAAGGCATTTTCTCCTTGGAGTGATGTTTCACAAAGAAACAAAAGTATATGCATGTACATGTATAAATCATTTCATAGTAGTTACCAAGTAAATAACAATAAGCAGAAATATGAACACAGAAGTGAGACTGAAGTGTAAATGTAGGTTATACATACTTGTTAGCCAAGTGACTTCCTCAACACCTGCTCATTAGCTCATAACATTCAAGTTTGTATCTCAACAAAACTATACATCATGAACCTTTAGGTTTCATATATAGTTGAGAAAGCTAATGTCAAATCCTGAATGCCAGGAGTCTATTATATTATCCCATTCACAGATGTTACAATCGGACCATTATTTAATTGGAGTCTTATGCTTTTTATTAAACAATAAATGTACATACGATTACACCAAAAACTTTTGAGATAAAGCCACTCCTTGTGAAGGTCACTAAATTATGGTGATCGTATGTCCCATACTTTTCAAATATGGTCACGGTCCATTAATACAATTAGGATTTAATTTCACAAAGATTATCCTAGCATCACAAGCATTTCAAATTATATTTAAAACCTGAAAACTGTCAGTGCATATAAAAGGTTTTCTCTTTTAGTATTTGCTTTTCTTACTCCTAAAACCCTCATTATGTTCTTTTTTCCTTTTTCTTTTCATTTGAGAGACAGCGCGTGCAAGTGGAGGAGAGGGGCAGAAGGAGAAAGACAGAGACTCTCAAGCAGGCTCCACGCTCAGCACGGATTGAGTACTGTGGGGCTCAATCCCGTGACCCTGGGATCATGACCTGAGCCATAACCAAGGGTCGGATGCTCAAGTGACTGAGCCAGGTGCTTTAACTCTCATTATTTTCTGCTTTGTATAGAAAAGCCTCACAGTTTGCAAAGCCTTTTTATGTGAGTTATCCTAGCAACTCTGTGATACAGATACCATAAGAATCAGTTTAGAAGCAGTGCGATATTGTAGAAGCAACACAATCAGAATACCTGGGTTTGAATCTCAGCTTTTACTACTAGCTGTGGGACCTCAGAGAAATCTGCTGAAAATCATGAAACAAACAAAAAGTGAAACTGTTTTCATTGTTTTTAAAATGCTTATGGAAAGTATTTTCATCACCACAACTTTGGATCACCTGAATGACAAGACTGGTGAGTTTAAAAGATTCAAAATATCAATAGTCTAAACATAGGCTAAGAAAGGTCATAAGAAAAATTGTTAGCAGAGAAACGTAAGCCTCTGAGAATATAATAATTCTTTACTCATTCATGGATATATTTACACCTAAGTATACAAATATGTATGCCACCTCAGTAACAATCATGTCAATGGAATGAAAACAAAACAACAAATTCTCAATACTATAACTGATCCTGTTTATTTAAGTGTAACTTGCTTTAAACAAGTCCTATATTTGAAAAGTTATGTGAAACAAATTCTTTAGATTTTTTAAGGTATTTTATAATGCCTTAACTCTTAAGCTATTCTTCCTGAAAATTACATAACATAAAGGGACAGCTACAATCCCATTACAAAAAACTAAAAACCCAAAAAGCAAACAAACAAACAAACAAAAACAGATACAGAGAGACCAGGTCACTTGCTTTTCAGAGAAGTGAAAAGCAACTGATCTTTCAACTCTTAATAGCATTATGCATGCTGGCCCCCTAATACAAGAAAAATAAAATTTTAAAGAAGAAAGTCACAGGGAAAGCAATATGATGTGGGACAAATATGGAAATAGTTTGGGAAATGTGGGTTTAGTATATTATTAAATAGTTATGAAACCCTGGCCTATGTCCTTTCTGAATCCTGTTTCTTATCTGTAAATAAGAGAGATGTTGCCAAAGACTGTTAATATATACCATATAAGAATTTGATTTTTAATAACTCATCACATTAATAATAGCCCCTTTAGTTCTCAAAATCAGATTTTATATGTATATGTAGCATCTGGACCAGTACCTTATACACAGTATGTATTCAATAAATATTTGGGGAGTAAGTAAATGAATGAAACACGTTTCCTATATTGGGAAACAGGTGTCCTACATATACATGTATATGAAACCAAAATTAATACCTTCTGTTTACATCCATTTATTTATATAAGAAATAAATATTAAGTGTCTATGATACAACAAACTAGGGGCACAACACTGCCAAGAACTAGACTAACCAAGTCCTTACTCTTATGAAGCTTACATTCAAGGAGAGTCACATCATCATCATCATCATCATCATCATCATCATCATCACAATACCAAAAACCAAACAGATCATTACATATTTTCATAAATGCTATGAAAGAAACAACAAAAAAAGTTCTTGGTTCATTTGGTTAAGTGTCTGACTCTTGATTGTGGATCAGGTCATGATCTCATGGCTCGTGAGTTCAAGTTCCATGTCAGGCTCTGTGCTGACAGCTCAGAGCCTGGAACCTGCTTCAGATTCTGTGGCTCCCTCTCTCTCTGCCCCTCCTCTGCTCATGCTCTGTTTCTCTCTCTCGCAAGTGTAAATAAACATTAAAAAATATACATAAAATAAATATGGAGAGAGAGAGGTCATAAAGGTAAAACTCCTTTAAGGGAAAAAAAGAACTTTAAAATACAAAACTAATTCAGATATTTTTTCAAAAAGGAAAATATAAGAGAGCAATGAAAGAGAACAGATTAAAGGAAGAGAATTAATCTAAATAGCAAGTAAAGAACTCACAGGAATGCATCTACATTATAGCCCAGGGAAAAACAAATAGCTATAAACTTGACACTAATGCAAAATCAGCATTTTATTCTAACTGATACACTGAAACAGACTCAGATTTCAGAGACAAGTAAGAAATGAAAGCTACCTTATCCACAAGAAGAGAAATTATTATCTTTCATGAGATAAACTGTTACAAGCTAACAACATTTATGTTTAGACAAAAAGTGTTAATGGGAACTGATAAAAATAATTACAAAGTTAGGATTTTTTAAAGTTTGCATTCATTTATAAAAATCTTTCTCAAGGGAAAAATACATATTTTTGAAATAAGCTTCAGAAATTTACATTAACATAAAAATGTTATGAAGAATCAAATAAAAATCTACATATGTTTTTAGCCATAAAAAGTCCAATGCTACTGCACAAAATCAAACTAGTTACCTGAGTTACTGGGTATTAAATGCCTTTATTCATGAAAGATCAACTTAAATTACCTTACCAGTAAATCTGGCCTATTAATTACAAATGGTACTGATGAACTATATAATCTATAACCACTATAGGTTTCTATAATCACTTAAAATTTTCTTAATGTTTATTTTTGAGAGAGAGAGAGAGAGAGAGAGAGAGAGAGAGAGAGAGAGGGAGGGAGAGAAAGAGAGAGAAAATATGAGTGGGGGGAGGGGCAGAAAGAGAGGGGGACAGATGATCCCAAGCTGGCTCTGTGCTGACAGCAGCAAGCCCGATGCAGGGCTCAAACTCAGGAACTGCGAGATCATGACCTGAGCTGAAGTTGGAAGCTCAACAGACTGAGCCACCCAGATGCCCCTATAATCACTTTCAGGTTAATTTAACTACTACTTCTTTATGCTTCTTTTGCTTGGCCATTTAACTTGTTTCTTTAACGAAAATGTATTCCTCATATTAAAAAAAAAAATCTATTACCTGAAAAATTTTGCCTATCTTGCCATAAATTAAACAAAAAACCCCAAAATTTCAGTGTTACTGAGCACACTGGGAAATGTTTACATATATACTACTAATAGCTCTCTAAACCAGAAAACCTTCAGAGGAAAATTTGACAGTAATATGCCAAAAGCTTTACAAATGAATATATTCCAGTTCTAGGAATTTATCATAAGGAAGTAATTATGGATATTTGTAAAGACTTCAATATGTGCAATAATAAAAACTGGAAATAATCCAAAAGGCCAACTTTAAGGAAATGGTTAAATTTTGGTTTATCTGTATTACAAAATATATGCAAAAACAATAAAAAAATGATCAAATAACATGCAAAAAGGCTCACAATATACTGATGAGTAAAAAATGGTTAGAGAATCTGTACTAATGAGTGATTTGAATGGTTTTTTTTGTGTTATTCATAGTTTCTACATCAAGGACTTTATTACAAAGAGCACTTATAGCTTTTGTATGGAAAAAAGTTCTAAAAGATCTTGCCAATTGTGACTCAAACCACTTAGCCAATGAAATAGAGAGGACATTGAAAAAACAGAGTTTTCTGTATTATTTGTACATGTATCATCGATGATTTTACGTTATTTTGTTACCTACCAAATATTCGTAATTTACACACAAAAGATTGATTTTTCCAAAATGTATTTGGAAGCTCTGTGATCCAACATTGAGAGCAATGACTGAGCTCTTGTTTTCAGTCTCAACAACTTCCCTGATTCATCAGAAGCTCATATTCCATTTAATTCATCCTGCCTCAGTTTCTCTCTATATAGAATGAACACACACAAACTTTTTCACAAGAATATTGAAAGGAATATATATATATATATAAAGTATAGCATATATAAAACTAAGAAAAATGGAAAACACATTTTGATTTTCAGTCTTCTCATCACTTTTATAACCATAAACAAATTAGTTATGTGCCCCTGAACTGTTGTATTTTTTCTGTAAAATGGACAATACAAAACTCCTGAAAGGTTTTCTTTGATTATTAACACAAATGCAAAACTGCAAATTTTCATATAAAATTTATAATAAACAGTGTGTCCTGAAAGTATGAAACAAAGGATATTAATTTATGTAATTACTCTGGTATACTCTTTAGCAACAAACATATCATTCCTAAAGTAACTCAACTATTGCATTTCTAACTTAAACATCTTTTTGAGACAATACAGAAACATTGATGCAATCTAACCTTTATTTTGTATAAGATACTTAAGTATTAAGTATCTTATTCCTTAAATTTACTCTATAACTAAAGAATATGTTAACATCGCTTTGGATGTAATGCAAAGTTCTTTATTCTGGTGGTTTTTATCAAATACAAAAAGAATAACCAAAGCTACGAGTAACTATAAACTAAACATACTCTAGGAAAGACTGCCCTCTTGTGCCAGTCAATAATATTCAACAGACTAAGAAGGAACACTAATAACTATATCCAACACTAGAAGAACTCAGGCTTCTAAAAAGGTCTTGATTTTTCTAAGTTCTGATTTCAACAGCTTATATTTAGTGGTGATCTTCAAAGAAAAATAAATTGAATAGTACATTAAGCTCATATAGGCATGACTAGTTTATGATATTCAGCAGCAAATATCAACATAATTTGTAATGTTTAACTATCATAGATACTAGCTGCTCAAGTGCTTTGAGGCTGACCTCACAGAGATAAGTAACTTTCTGATCCTTAAGTTCTACAACAAAATACAGAGAAAATATTAAAGAAACCAGTAGCTTGCAGAGAAAAACATAGATGAAAAAGGGATAGAATATGGTGACTTACATTAAAATATATATACAGTTCATTCAAGTTTCTAGGCATTTTCTTCTGAATTCTTAGATAATATGATATTCTCTTTTTGATGGATTTTTAAAGATTTGGTGTATGGCCTATTACTCTTTATTTATTTTTAATTTTTTTTCATGTTTATTTTTGAGAGAGACCGAGCGTGAGCAGGAGAAGGTCAGAAAGAGAGGGAGACACAGATCTGAAGCAGGCTCCAGGTTCTGATCTGTCAGCACAGAGCCTGATGTGGGGCTCGAACTCATGAACTGAGAGATCATGACCTGAGCCGAAGTCAGACACTTAACCAACTGAGCCAACCAGGCACCCTGGCCTATTAGTCTTTATAAAGCTTCCTGGCATAAATAAGTGGTAACAGACCACTCAAACATAAGTCATTTTTAGCATCATTATTATTATTAATAATGTATAGTACTGTACAAATGTATTAGAAGAATAGACTTGCTAAAGAAAAGAAACATTAAGGTGACAAAAGATGTATTACAAATAACAAGTGATGTAAATGCAGATTTTTGATATTCAGTAGCATAATCTTTCCTAATTATAGCTGGAACAGTTACAATTCCATTTCTACCAAAAACGGTTGTTAGAAGAATTAAATGAATTAGCACTGATAAAGCATTTGCTATAAAAAACACTACAAAATGTTTATTATGTCAATAAAGGAATTAGTAAGTATGGGAAACTACATGATATGTATGTGTACAATAATACCTACTTTCGAAGGTGGTCATGTTCTTTCAAAAACAGTTCAGTTCTTCTGTTGTTCACTCCAGACCCACTTTTATATGACCTAGAACAAAATAGAGAAATGGCATTTATGATAAATAGATAAATATTATTGCCTCTTTAATTTAGGGATGTTTATTATTTTCACCAAAATCATCCAACATTCTTTTTTTTTTTAACATTTATTTATTTTTGAGAGACAGAGAGAGATAGAGCACAAGCAGGGGAGGAGCAGAGAGAGAGGGAGACACAGAATCTGAAGCAGGTTCCAGGCTCCGAGCTGTCAGCACAGAGCCTGACGCGGGGCTCAAACCCACAGACTGTGAGATCGTGACCTGAGCCAAAGTTGGATGCTCAACCGACTGAGCCACCCAGGCACCCCAAAATCATCCAACGTTCTTAAACAAATATCTTATTTTCCTTTGCCTATTATTATTATTGTCTATTATGGTATCTTTATTGTCTCCAAGTGGAAGTAAAAGTTTAAAACTGATCACTGCACAGCACATGGGGTGGGAAGCTACTGCCATGCAATGTTTTCCTTCACAGTGGTACATGCAGTCTATCAACTGGAGCCTATGGAGCTAAAATGCAACTGAAGATCTGCCCATTTTGGCATACTTAAGGATTTCTATCTTGGTCTTAAGTGCATTAAAATTTATAAGAAAATGCTTTTTATCATTACTATCAACACTTTCATGTTTCTGGTCTTTACTCACAATAAAGTATTAAGAACAAAATAAAAAATTCAAGTAACTGCACATATACTGCAGTAAGACAAGAGGGCCATACTGATAAAACTGAACTACTGGCTAAGGGGAAGTGTTAATTTGCAAAGTATAGTGAAAAAGAAAACCTCAGAAAAAGCAGCATGAAATAACCTAGAGCACACTGGAGTTGGAAGACAGATAATTTAGATTTAAATCTATCTCCCATCACTTATTAGCCAGTCAACCTTAGATAAGTCTCTAAATACCTAGTTTTACAAAATGGGACTAATGATTTCTAACTATACCAAAAGAACGAAGTCAAAAAAGCAGTAATATATGGAATAGTGTACAACTACAAAAAACTTTTAAATGTCAGTTATTACTGGGACACCTGGGTGGTTCAGTGGGGTAAGCGTCTGACCCTTGGTTTTGGCTTAGGTCATGATCTCGTGTTTCGTGAGTTTGAGCCCCACATGGGGCTCTGCGTGGACAGTGTGAAGCCTGCTTGGGATCTCTTTCTCCCTCTCTCTGTGCCCCTCCCCTGTTCGCTCTCTCTTGAAATAAATAAACTAAAAAATTTTTTAAAAATTTAATGTCAGTTATTGCTACTGTGTCTCATCTCACTAATCATATTCTGCTTTGTATTATATTAATTTGAGTATGTGTCTTACTCCTTCTAGCTCCTATATTATAAAATCCTAGAGGGCTAAGTTGGTCTTTTCATTTCTACCATCCTCTGTGACTTATCTAGTGTCTTACTCATGGCTGGCAATCAGGAAATAGTTTAATAAATGGATGAACACGTTTCTTTTATGATTATCTTTCAGAAAGCAAGTTATTACAGTGGGCTATATTCTAACAATTCCCACCAACTGTGGGGAAACAAAATGCCTAAACATTAAAGGCTGTCCCCTACACCAGGGGGCACTAAAATGCATATGTGAATAGTCTGTACAGATATTAAACAAAAGACTTACATGTTCCTGAGAACTAAAAATATTACGAAATTCCTAACTATGGCAAAAATGTTTAGATTTTTTACTCCCATGTGTCTTACAAAGTACACAAGACTAAGCATTTAAAAAAGGATAAAACAGAGACAAACAAAAAAATTAATTTTCCAAGATAATTCTTGGGACAGAAACATAACTATTAAAGTTATGTTTAATCCTCAATTAGAGTTCTGAGCAAAAAATTTTGAATCCAGTGAATATGAAATTACTTCTGCTGCTGAACTGTCTTACTAGTGTAGCAAAATAAAGGAGCTCTAGGAAAACATTTTTCAGAATATACATGATACATATCAGTTTATCATATGGTAATGCATATCTTAGACATGTTTATGAAATACAAGGTCACACTTACTTATGAAAAGTGTCATAAATTTCTCACAAGTGAGACAATGATAGGCATCAACAGATAGTCCAAAAGTGGAAAGTCTTCAGTTTTAATTGGATGCCCAATGGATTTACCTTGTCAGAGGTGAAAAATATTTTAAATGTGTATATGAAATGCTAGAATATATTACTGAAGGTGAGGTAAAGGGATGGAAGAACAAATATTTAAAATATGGATTGAGATCAGCATAAAAACATTGGGAGTTCTTAAATAATCTGACATAAGGCTATGAAGTTTGAATAAAACATAGAAAACACAGATGTTTCAGATTCTAGAGAAATAAAGGTTACTTTATATATATTATGTAAAATATATATATAAAGTTACAGATGTGTCTTTGCGTATGTGTGTATATGTGTGTGCGCACATGTGCACACACACATAATTGTTAGGGCAAAAGAAAGGGTAGAGAGGTAGGTGGTAATCAGAAAGGGAAACATGGACAGCTTCAGCTATTGGAAATTCTTAAGGTGAGTGTTAAGAGATCAGAGAAAAACTTAGGAAGATATCATCTAAGCTGGACGCCAAATTAAAATAGTAAAGTCAAGATTGGCGGGAGCCAATGATAAAACTAGGGGAAACTAGAGATAAGTCCAGCAAAGTGGATTAGATCCATATTATAGCAGCAATGTTTAAAGAACAGTGAAATGGGAATTAGAAACCTTGAACTCTAAATCATGGTTCTGCTACTCAGTTTGCTGTTAATCACAGATATGCTCTAAACCTAAATGTGAATAAACATCCTACAGAATAATATAAAAGGTAACTTACTCAATATCCTTTCGTACTGATCCCATGAGATTCTCCCTTTCCCGTATTGCCATGAAGTTTGCTTTGGTTTTATGGAATTCATGTGTATAATCCTGCAATAAATCAACATCCAGTCTCAACACAAGCTAATTATATATTTTCATTTTATTGAGCCCATTATGTATTGTCATTGTATTAAAAATTTCTGTCAAGAAGACTGCTATTTAAGAATCAAATAGTCAGGGCCCCTGGTTGGCTCGGTTGGTTAAACGTCCAACTTTGAATCAGGTCATGATCTCAAGGTTTGTGAGTTCGAGTCCCGCATCAGGCTTTCTGTTGTCAGCACAGGGCCTGCTTTGGATCCTCTGTCTCCCTCTCTCTCTGCCCCTCCCCAGCTTGTATGTGCACTCTCTCTCTCTCTCTCTCTCTCAAAAATAAACATTAATAAATAAATAAACCTCTAAAAAAAAAAAGAAAGAATCAAACAGTCAAGAAGTAAAAATAACATTATAATCCTTTTCCTGAAGAGTGACCAACTTCTTTCAAATGAAAACAATTCAATGGTAGGGTAATAGTGGCACTAATCACTATCCTTCTATTTTTTAGTACCTTATGAGATAGAATTATGAAGAAAAAAATAATTTTAAGATAAAATGATTCCAAATAGCCTAGAATAAAATCTGAGGGACTCTTTAGTGTACACCGAATGGGGCTTATTTTCAAATTTCATCTTTTTGGAACTCCCACAGAAATTTGATTCCTAAACCAGTCAAAGGAAGAACAGAACCAAAAGAATTGTAATGAATAATCTTTAATATTTTCCTTTTTCTTTTTCTACTACCATACTTTTAAGTTATTAAGGAATATTCATTACTTTTTTTTTTTTATTAAAATTTTTTTTTTTCAACGTTTTTTATTTATTTTTGGGACAGAGAGAAACAGAGCATGAACGGGGGAGGGGCAGAGAGAGAGGGAGACACAGCATCGGAAACAGGCTCCAGGCTCCGAGCCATCAGCCCAGAGCCTGACGCGGGGCTCGAACTCACGGACCGTGAGATCGTGACCTGGCTGAAGTCGGACGCTTAACCGACTGCGCCACCCAGGCGCCCCGGAATATTCATTACTTTTTAAAATTCAGAGATGTATATAAAGAAAATGAAAATCATAATCCAATCTCCCAGAAAGCCCCTACTGCCCTTTAAAAACAAAAATATATATGAACATGGGAGAATACTAAAAGAGCACCAAAAGTAATAAAAATAAAAACCATCCTGCTCTACAGCTCATAACTATTATCACTTTCTTGTATTTTCTTTCAGGAACTACGTTTTTGTATATATAAGCTTACCTATTATTTCTTTCACTTATGCTAAAGAAATCATACCACAATTGATTCTTGAACAACACAGATTTGAAATGCAAAGGTCCGCTTACGTGTGAATTTTTTATAGTACAGTTCTGTAAATGTATTTTATCATTTTTTAAATAACATTTTCTTTTTTCTAAATTACTTTATTGTAAAAATACAGTGAATAATATGTGTAACATACAACGTATGTGTTAATCAATTGTTTATATTAGGCTTCAAGTCAATACTAGGCTATTAGTACTTAAATTTTTACGGAGTCAAAAATTATACACAAATTTTTGACTGCACAGGAGTGGAGAGGTGGGGTGTTGGCACCTCTAGTCCCCACACTGTTCAAGGGTCGGCTGTATTCTGCTATATACCTTCTTTTCAGTAGTTCATAAAACATCAAGTAACCTTTCCATATTAACAAACAGAAATCTACATTCTTTTTAATAGGTATATAGAATTCTATCTTATGACTGTCATTTAGTAAATTCCCTACTGGCAAACATTTTAATTGTTTTTTTTGCTGGTTTAAAAAATGCTGTTTGAAAAATAAACATTCTTTGATACATATTTTATTGAAATTTCTTTCTCTTTTTTAAGTGTATTTAAAGAGTAAATGCCTAACAGAATAACTGAATCAAAGAATCTTACATTTAAATTTTGATAGTGCTAAACTGCCTTCTAGAATGAACACTAATTTATGTTCCCAGCAACAGTGATGGGGACTCGTTTTTCTATATTATTGTAATGTGCTACATATGTTTCAATATTTGCTAATCTGACAGGTGAAAAATCATACCTCATATTGATGGGTATATTTTCCTTTCAGCATGTGGTTTAACATCTTTTTTTATGGTTTTGGACATTTTCTGTAAACAGCCAGTTAGTATCCTTTGCCCATTTTCCTATTAGGTTATCTTTTTTTTTTTTTTAAGTTTATTTATTTAAAGAGCGAGAGAGAGAGAGAGAGAGAATGAATGAGAATGCATGGGAGGGACAGAGAGAAAATCCCAAGCAGGCTCCACACTAATAGAGAGTTGAACTCACAACTATGAGATCATGACCTGAGCTGCAATCAAGAGTCGGAAGCTTAACTGATTGAGCCACCAGGCGCCCCTAGGTTATCTGTTTATTTCTATTATTTCTTTGTATATTAAGTAAATTAGACATTTGTTATAGTTTCCATTATTAGGTCTTGTTTAGAAAGTTCTTTATTACCCAAAATGTATAATTTTCCATGCTTTACTCTGAACATTTAGAATTTCTTTTTCTACATATAAATCTTTGATCCATTTGGAATTTATTCTGGATGTGAGGACTGAGATAGAAATTCAAGTTTGTTTTCTCCCCCCAAATAATTAGCCAATTATTACAGGTCTATTTATTTTATGATCCCTCTTTTTCCCACTGATTTAAAATACCACCTTTATCAGAAACTAAATTTCCATGCGAACTCTATTCAGTTCTATTGGTATATTTTTTCCTCCAGAATCAAACTATCTTAATTATTCTAGCTTCTTAACAGGTTTTAATATCTGGTAGAACTAGTCATTCTTTACTACTTATCTCCATTTTCACATTTTTTTTTCTTGGTTATACTTGTATCTCTGTGAATCCAAATGAACTTCGGTGTCATTTTGCTAATTAAAAAAAAAAAAGAAGAAAAAAAAGAAACAAAAAGCCCCTTTTCATTGGGAAGGCACTCAATTTATAGGCTGATTTAGAGAGAAATATTCTTTCCAAAGGCAAAATAATTTTTTCTCTTATTTAAATTAAATCCTTTTGGGGGGCACCTGGGTGGCTCAGTCGTTTAGGCATCTGACTTCCGCCTTCCGCTCAGGTCATGATCTCACAGCTCATGGGTTCGAGCTGTGCTGACAGCTCAGAGCCTGGAGCCTGCTTCGGATTCTGTGTCTCCCTCTCTCTCTGCCCCTCCCCTGCTCATGCTCTGCCTCTCTCTCTCCCTCAAAAATAAATAAAGATTTAAAAAATTTTTTTAAATTTTTTTTATGTTCCTCAGTAAAGTTTTATACATGCAAGTCTTAGTCATTCTTATTAAATTTTTACACAAGGATTGTATAGTTTCTTCTATTATATTTTCTAACAGGTTATTGTTTATATGTAGGAAAACTACTTGCTTTGATATGTTAATTTGTAATCCACCATCCTACTTAATTTGTTTCTAATTTTCTCACTGCTACATAATGCAAATTTTGCCTCTTCCTTTCCATTATTTAGATCTTGTTTATTTATATCTCTAATTGTACCACCAAGAACTTCCAAAACAATATTAAACATCTGTGGTGACTGTGGATATCTTTATCTTGCTTTTTTCTTCAAAGGGAATGCTTTCAGTACTTTATCATTAAATGTGATGCTAGCTTTTATTATGGCATGCACATTTTTGCATTAGGTAAATAAAGTGTCCTATTCCTATATTTTAAAATTAGAAAATGTTGCTGAATTTTTTCAACATTAAAAACATTTGCCTTCCTATTTTTACTCTATGTTTTTAACATCTCTGAATGTAAATATTTAAGAATTTATTTCATTTTATTGGTACACTTCTAACATTTTCTCAAACAATATACTAAATATAGTATATTACCTCCCTTCCACATTATCTTCAAGGCCTGATGAAAGTATACTCCAAACCACCATATTAGGGCCTCTGCATGACAGCTGGCTATTTCACTATTATTGCTAGTGAAATTGCAAGGTCTTCCACAATAGAAGTTTATTTACCTAGTGATGAATATTACTCATTTTTACCAGGCAAAAGCAAGAGCTATCATTTTCAGAATTTTATTCTACCAAGGGAAAAAAGGTAAAACAAGACAAATTTCTGCAGCATAATATTTATCATTTCAGAAGATTCTTCCCTTTAATCTCTTAAATACATGTGTATACATTCTATTCAGGGATTTCAAAAAAACCTACAACAATCACTTAAAAATCTCCAGTGCAATATACTACCTGCAATATATCTCTATGTCGCTGTAATGTATGCATCAGTGCTGCATTCAAAGACGGGACACCTGCACTGTTGGTATATTCTGCCATTTTATCATTTACTCCTGTAAGCTAAAAAGAAGAGGAAGGAAGTAAGGAGGGAGAAGAAAACCAATAAAAATATTTTAAAAAGCAATATAAAGAGATACAAGTCAAATATTTGCCTGTATGCGCTTCTGGCTAACAGCAAGCAAATAAAAAACCACCCCCAAACCAAAAACAAAACGACAGGCAAGGATTCAGTATTTCCCCTCAATAATCTATAAAGGCTAAAAATAACACCCAAAAGACTTGAGAATGGCTGTAATGAAAATTCAAGTGTCCTGGGGAGGCACATATCTTGGATGAAAAGGTGATTTCAATAAATATGTCTGCATTAATATAATCGAGTACCATAGCTAACAAGTGACTAACCTAGTAACTAGCAAAACAGTCATTTCACAGAAAGTACTTACCCTTGCCAAAAGCTGTTCAATCTCAATGGCCATTGTTTCAAACATTCTGTCTTGGCTTGATCCATTTAAAAGGGGTGTTGTGTCAGAGCTAAAGAGAGGAACCAGTAAAGAGAATCCATTACTTAAACCGAATCCTTTAAAACATACTTAAAATAATAAGGTGATTCTTAAAGAGGTCAAGTGGAATCCCAGAGACTTATTTTTTAAGAAGCTACAATTTTCATAGAAGTTTTCCTATAAAGATCACACATGTCCCAAATATTAAATTCAGTATAAAATATAATTATATATATGATTTTTCTGAGCTTTAATACATCTACTCTTAATAATGTAAAGAAGTTTCAAATGCTTGTTTATAATTTCCCAAATGAAAGTAACTTAAGTTATGGCAGTGCCCACTGAATGCTGAATCTAAAGGAACAAATTATGTGAAACAGAACTGTAGAACTAAGTAGTACCACATATAAAAGGAGGTGTAAGAGGTATTATGGATTATTTTATGGGATCTTTGGGAATAGTTTTTTACATTTTTACACCTAAGCAATTATGGCTCCTCAAATTAAGTTCTCTCTTCTTGGCTGGACTCTTACTGAAAAGAAATAAAATTAAGATTTACATGATCTGTGGAAAACTAGTTATTAAGTAATCAGTACTGGCTTTAAGTCTAATATAGATAGCCATGTCCAGCAAGGAAGTTTCAGTACCAACTCTCTACATTTCTACTTATATTACAAAACTGTTTCAGTTTTGTTTTACAAAAAATGCGAGCTCTTCTAAAATCTGAATAACCAGTCAAAAAAACTAACTTTTTATAAGTGAAACGTATGTTTGACAGATTCAAATTCTAAAACCAGATGTCCAGAAAATTTGTTCTGCCTCTTCAGAAAAACCACTAGCCTTCATTAGATCCGCAAATGGTATGCATTATCCTATGAGCATCTCAAAAGAGATCTCAGTTATACTGAAAACAGATAAGTACTCAGGCAATGACTATGCTCTTTAATCTTACTGAAGACTTTGGCTTGTCCTGTGACAGTGCTTGGGTGTGGTGAATGAAAACAGAGTAAGTCATCAGTTTAACATCAAAAAAGTACCTTAGCTATTTCCCTTTGCTACATACAATTTCACAGCAATAGTAATAAGCAATCAAATAACCAAAAAGTAGCTAATAAAAAGGACTTCTACTTTAAGATGTTTAACTAGGTCCAAATTTTTATTTCTTAAAACATTTCAATTTGTGGGGCACCTAGGTGGCTCAGTCAGTTCAGTGTCTGACTACAGCTCAGGTCATGATCTCGTGGTTCCTGGGTTTGAGCCCTGTATGGGCCTCTGCACTGTCAACAGGGAGCCTGCTTTGGATCCTCTCCCTCCCTCCCTCCCTCCCTCCCTCCTTTTCTCTCTCTGTCTCTCTCTCTCTCAAAATAAACTTAAAAAAAAAATCTCAATTTGCTACTTGCCTTAAAATATATCAAAATATCTAGTTCTTTATTATACGTTAGGGCCAACCCAAAGTTCTGTGGTTATCTCTCAGAATGTGCTCAGGCAAAAATGCTGAACCTCCTCTACCAGATATATGAAAAAGAACAATGGGTCAATGAAGGTAAGCCTCATGAAGAGGGAAACTGCTTGTCTTATTCACAGATATATGCCAAGCACCTAGAAAAGTGCCTGGCACATGGTAGATAACTCATTAAATACTTGAATGAATGAGAAGACAATCTCTATATTCACCATTCAGTTAAATTTAATTCAGGTTCAGTTAAATCTAATTCATTTTATAGATGTGTGATGATTCATTGACCATAAAGTTTTCAAAATAGAGAAAGTAAAAAAAAAAAAAAAATTACTCCTAGATGAAGAATTCTGATCATCACTGAGTTTATGCATTATGACATGCTTTCAATCTGGGCAATAATAAAACACTTTAGAATGTATATCGTATCTTGATCCTCCCTGCCCTTACGTTTCTTATTGAAAGGAGAGTTAGGCTATAAGAACCTACAAAGTCAGTCCCAATTTGGTGTAGAATTTCTGAGGAAATGTTTTCTTTTTTTTATTTAAAAAAAAAAATTTTTTTTTTCCAACGTTTATTTATTTTTGGGACAGAGAGAGACAGAGCATGAACGGGCGAGGGGCAGAGAGAGAGGGAGACACAGAATCAGAAACAGGCTCCAGGCTCTGAGCCATCAGCCCAGAGCCCGACGCGGGGCTCGAACTCCCAGACCGCGAGATCGTGCCCTGGCTGAAGTCGGACGCTTAACCGACTGCGCCACCGAGGCGCCCCACTGAGGAAATGTTTTCAAGATAGTTTTCCCTTTAAAGGAGATGTAAAAGTATTAAGTTCATGAAGCACAGAAAATATAGAAAAATCATTATGTAACTGTATCTCTTAACAATTCATAGTTTTAAAACTGTATACTCACTGGCATAGTATATATGGGAGACTTAAATTCAGGAAAAATGCTGTGGTAAAATAAGTTTAAGTTTACTCGTACAGGGGCGCCTAGGTGGCGCAGTCGGTTAAGCGTCCGACTTCAGCCAGGTCACGATCTCGCGGTCCGTGAGTTCGAGCCCGGCGTCAGGCTCTGGGCTGATGGCTCAGAGCCTGGAGCCTGTTTCCGATTCTGTGTCTCCCTCTCTCTCTGCCCCTCCCCCGTTCATGCTCTGTCTCTCTCTGTCCCAAAAATAAATAAACGTTGAAAAAAAAAAAAAAGTTTACTTGTACAAAAGAACATCCCTCGTTTTCTTTACTTGCTAAGTCAAGTCCAAAGCAATGTAATGCAATCAAAGCTATGTGATATACCAACAGCTTACTTTTAGGTCCCAGAATCAATATGTTGGCCCTGCTATCTTTAATTCTTTAATAATGTGCCCTTATTAAAAAGAAGCAATACTTTGGCTGTGGTGTTGAAATGAGTCTTTTGTTGGAATGTGCATAGAAAGGTTTAGGGCATAGGCTCTGAAGATACAAAGATCTGGGCTCAAATCCAGATACTTTTTGTTTTTGTTTTGATTTATTTATTTATTTATTGTTTTATTTATTGTTTTATTGTTTTATTATTAGTAGCTGAGGATAATCCCACCCCACTGCCAATCCTCAGAAAAGTATGGGAAATAAAGAGCGGATAACAACTAACAGCTCTACTACTAGCAATTCCACTGCTAGATATACAGAAACATTTTTATAGGTAAAGATGTTCTACCAGCCTTCATATAAAGCTCTTAAAACAGTACCTGATACATGATGAACACTGTGTCAGCCCTTAAAATTATTAATTAGCAAAAATGAGAAACAATGTCCATCTACAGATAATACACAATTACACTATCACAATATGATACTACATGTAGCAAATAAATATACCACAGTTAAATGCATCCATAGCTTAAACACAAAGATAATGTTAAACAAAAACACGAGCTGCAAAATAACTAGTAAGATACTATAAATTTTTTAGGAACACAAACATAATGTGTAGATTACAAAGAAGTAGAAAATGGGATGATAACAGGGACTTCAACTGAATTGGTAATGATTATTTCTTCAAGTGGGAAACAGGCACATGAGGATCCATTATTCTTCATACCTTCCTAAGTGTTGTGAATATTTCCTAACAGTTTTTTAAACAAGGGGATGGCCTAAGTGAGCATGAGATTCAAAGATAAAAATACATCTTCCATATGTTCAATACAGTAGTATGCAAGCTTCTCAAAAAAAACCCCAAAATTTAAAATAGCTTGGATGATTAATAGTGAGGATACACAATGCATTAGATTCATAAACACCAGAATAGCAGTATGTATACTTTACATTTGGGTAGTTTCTCAGATCCATTTAGCAATCAGAAGATATAAGAAATACAACGTGGGCAGAGGCGTCTGGGTGGCTCAGTTGGTTAAGCATCCAACTCTTGATTTTGGCACAGCCGAAACCATGATCTCATGGTTTCATGAGTTCAAGCCCTGCGTCGGGCCCTGTGCTGACCACGCAGAGCCTGCTTCAGATTCTCTCTCACTCCCTGTCTCTCTGCACCTCCCCCACTTGTGCTGTCTCTCTCTCAAAATAAATAAGCTTAAAAAAAAAAAAAAGGGGGGGTACCTGGGTGGCTCAGTTGTTTGAGCATCCAACTTTGGCTCAGGTCATGATCTCACAGCTCCTGAGTTCAAGCCCCGCATCGGGCCCTGTGCTGATAGCCCGGAGCCTGCTTCAGATTCTGTGTCTCCCTGTCTTTCTGCCCCTCCCCTGCTCATGCTCTGTCTCTCTCTCAAAAATAAATGAAAGAAAGACAGACAGACAACGTGGGAAAATCAACCACATTTCCTTACGCTGGCTGAACTAGAAACTTATCTCTGATGCAAACTCATTCTTTTTTTTTTATTTTAAAAATCTTTTTTTTTAACGTTTATTTATTTTTGAGACAGAGAGAGACAGAGCATGAACGGGGGAGGGTCAGAGAGAGGGAGACAGAATCCGAAACAGGCTCCAGGCTCTGAGCTGTCAGCACAGAGCCCGACGCGGGGCTCGAACTCACGGACCGTGAGATCATGACCTGAGCCGAAGTCGGCCACTTAACCGACTGAGCCACCCAGGCGCCCCTGATGCAAACTCATTCTTAAGCCTTAGCATTTTCCTCCTGACATCTTTATGGCCTTTACTTAAGGATCCCAAATGAATGCTAGTCTCAAGGATTAAGAATTTTTATAAACCACTAAAATATAAACAATAACAAAAAAAATCAAAAACTCACCAATAGACCAAGTTACAGAATTATATATTTTAGTTTATTTTTTAATGCTTTTAAGAAATTATATGGTTTAAGGCATAAGAGACAGAATCTGGTAGTACCTATACCTGTCGCGTCTTCCATCTCGAGTACTGCTGTGACTGTAACTTGTACATAGTTTACTGAAGGAAACTAGTTTCAGGTCAAGTTCATTTTCCAGCTGTCGAGCCTGTTTCCTGAGATCTTTAACAAAATCATGAAACCAAATAGTTAAACACAGAGTCCATCAGCAGACATAAAAATCACACAGCTATTCTGAAGAAACAAACTATGAAAATAATCATAAATTGAGGCAGTTTCTCCCATAAAGAACGTTAAAAAAGAAAACCAAAGATTTACCCAGAAAAGCAAACTGTCTCTCATTTAAACTTCAGATGGGTCAAGAAGGGGAGAAACAGGGAGAGGTGAAAAATTTCACCGGTATTCCAAAGACAGCTAGACAACAAATGTTCTAACATCCCTGGATTATTTCTGTAACAATGACTAAAATTTTGTTAATTTGGCGGGAAACAGAAGAGAACACAAATCATAAAGAAACCGAGTATGGTTTATAACCAACATTACACCAACTTACCAACTAACTTTATAAAAGAGAAAAACCATCACTGTTTTTGACAGAGATTTTCCTATCTCTTTATATTCCAAAGCTTATGAAATTCTTAGAATGACTTAGTAACTGAGGCTTAAGAAAAAAATAATCATTAACAAAGGATTAAAAAATGGTCTTTCAATAAGTTTACTGAAAGAAACTTAGAGGGGCTTAAATTAACAACAAACAATATGCGATCAACAAGGTCAGATATAAGTATGACAAAATAAGAGCCTAAGTTTTAAAAGAACAGAAGCAAACAGAAACACTGGTATAGTAGTTTGGCCTAGTGGTTGAGGGAGAGAAGCCACAGTCTGGAAAGCTACTTCTAGATGTGAGTACTCTCATTCATCGTAAAGTGGAGGTCAAAATAAAAGGGCTGAAATGTAGAAAGGAACATCGTAAGGATTCGTCTTTCATGAATAAGGAATACAAAATATTATTTCAATATGTTTATCAGCAACCAGAAGTAGGAAGCAGTATAATACAGTCTTAGAATCTTAGCTAAGCCTAATGTTCTGAGATTCTGAGAACTGGCTCTGAGATTCAGTGAAAATCTACTTAACCTATGAACCTCAGCTTTTTGTTTTTCAAACTCCTTACCTTCAGGGTTTTTCTACGCATGAGTAATCATGTGCTTAAAGCACCGGGCACAGAGTAGGTTGTCAATAATAAGCTGCTATAATTATTATAGAATGGAGCTTCAAAAAACTATAGCCTGGGGCGCCTGGGTGGCTCAGTCGGTAAGCGTCTGACTTGGCTCAAGTCATGATCTCGTAGTTCGTGGGTTCGAGCCCTGCGTTGGGCTCTGTGCTAATAGTTCAGAGCCTGGAGCCTGCTTCGGATTCTGTGTCTCCCTCTCTTCTCTCTGCCCCTCCCCCGCTCATGCTCTGTCTCTCTGTCTCTCAAAAATAAATAAAAATGTCTTAAAAAAAAACCCACTATAGCCTAATGAAAAACCCACTATAGCCTAATGACTAGTATTAAAGATAACAATAGCCACTTGTACATAAGTTAAAAATATTTTCTACCTAGTACACACATTTCAAATAGGCATTTAAATACACGTTTTAAACCACGCTTCTCTGTAACTAGTAACTGTCTTCCCTAGTAGAAAACATCAAATAAAAGTATTTTGAAAATATAACAGGCAAGGGGAGCCTGGGTGGCTCAGCTGGTTAAGCCTCTGACTTTGGCTCAGGTCATGATCTTGCGGTTCATGAGTTCCAGCCCCACATCAGGCTCTGTGCTGACAGTTGAGAGCCTGGAGCCTGCTTGGGATTCTGTGTCTCCCTCTCCCTCTGCCCCTCCCCTGCTCGTGCTCTGTCTCTCTCTTTCTCTCTAAAATAAATAACCATTAAATAAATTAAAAAGAAAGAAAAGAAAATATGACAGGCAAGTATGGATGAACTTAGAATTAAGCTCTTAGACCGAGTAGCTGATAGTGACAATACTGTTACTTGTAGTTTCCAAGAGACTTCAGAGGGTAGCAACAGGAAATAGGTTAAAAGAGAAAAAGGATTCAGAGAGTAGTTTCTGTTGTAATAAAGCAAAGAGGCAACTGAAAGAAAAAGATGAGCCTTCACTCATCCTTGGTTGCCATGGTCCGGGAGTGGGTTTTACATAAGCCCGCTTTATTAGAACATATTTTCAGTAAATAAAGGTACTTGTCAAATCTCAAGACGGTTTTTTGGCAGAAATATAGCAAATGCAATCTTTGCAATTCACAGGGGTTCTCTCAACTTTCTCTTTATAACAAACTCATCTCTACAGCAGAAGGTAAAGTTATTTCCTCTGTCTTCAAACGCGACTCGACACCCAATCCTCGAAGTCGCAGCCTGAAGCTGCCAAGGGGACCCAGTAAGAGACACTTCGTTCATACAACTTCCCCCGACGGACCGGACTGACAAGTTCCTTCTTTCCCTTATCCTACTCAATTGTCCAACAGTGACCTCAACTCTTAAAACGCTGACTCTTCCTGCCTCCTGGGCTTGGGATATTCTCGTTCAAAACTCGTCTCCTCTCAGAGTTCGTGCCTCAAGCCCCTTCGCCCAAGTTCGCTTAGCCTCTCAACCCAGTTCTCCTCCAGCGGCTCAGGACCCTCTTCTTCTGAATCCGCGCTCAGCTCTCTCCGCCCAGCCCCTGCTCCAGGTCCCGAAGCCTCTCAGGTAACCCCTTGCCCCAGACCGTTCGGTCTCCTCAGCCCCCAGGCCCGGGGCTCCCACTAGACAAGCTTCACCCGTCGGCTCGGCCACTCCGGAGGTCAGGCTCTTTTCTCTGCCACCTCCCCCAAGACCCGTCCTCACCCAGCCCTTCTGCCTCTCGGCGAGACCCACACAGTAACGCTCGCCCTTACCTTCCCAATAATTGCTGGTTCCTGCAGCCATCTTTGTTATCCAACGTCAGTCGGGATAGGAGAGTAGAGGCGATGCGAATCAGAGAATTAGCTCCACACCTTCTTCCGCCCCGGCGCCAGGGCCGATGGGATACGTGAGCTTCCACAGACACCGCCACCTGGCGGTCAATTATCATTTCACAGCTTTTGAGCGGCGGGACTGAAAACGAGTTTTACTCCCTGACACTACCTGAATGTCTGTCCTGGAGCTCATACCCTCGGGCGGAACACCTAACCTGTATCATCGCCTTCGATTCGGCTTATCCTCTCTCAGCAGGGGCCTGCTTGGCTGAGAAGAAAGTCATCATTAGACTAATTCCCTGTTTTCCTCACCTTTTCTCAATAAGTGTCTTCAGCCAACCTCTTCCCTTCTCAGAGCCAGAGGCTCTTTTCTTCCCAAGACCAACCCTTCCATCCTCTCTCTGCCTAGTTATTCCACTCTGACATAAGTGCTCTTCTCCACTGGCCGCCTGTTCTCCTGTCTACAGCAGTTCAAGTCCCAGCCTTCTTTCTTTTTCAGCTGCCAAATCTAGAAAGTGTATGCTGCTTTTATGTACCTTATCCTTCACCCTCAACCTGTCAAAATCAGCCTTCCAAAGCCACCCTTTCTAGATACGTAAATTATCACAGTCGACCTGTGTCCACATTTTACCAGTTCTAGTGAAATGTACAAGTTACCTCCAGTAAAGGTGTTTAAATGATACCTGTCTGTTTACCCATTCCCAGTTATGACTGTTTTTAAGACTTCCTCTACATTCATCGAGAACCACACCAGATGTTATCATTTTTGCTTTGACTGTCAAACATAATTTATAGAATACAAAAGGAGGAGAGATGACTGTATTTACACTTATTTTACTCTTTCCATTTTTCTTTCTTCATTCCTGACTTCCAAGTTTCCTTCTTTTATCATTTTTATCATTTCATTTCTGTTTCAAGAATTTCATTTAGTCGTTTTCTTGAGTAAGTGTGCTGTATGTATGTATGTATGTATGTATGTATGTATTTTCTCAAGTTAGTTAACATACAGTGTAATCTTGGCTTCAGGAGTAGATTCCTGTGATTCATCACTTACATACAACACCCAGTGCTCATCCCAACAAGTGCCCTCCTCAATGCCCATCACCCATTTCCCTCCACTCCCACCCCATCAACCCTCAGTTTGTTCTCTGTATTTCAGAGTCTCTTATGGTTTGCCTCCCTCTCTGTTTTTATCTTATTTTTCATTCCCTTCCCCTATGGTCATCTGTTAAGTTTCTCAAATTCCACATATGATTGAAATCATATATCTTTCTCTGACTGACTTATTTTGTTTAGCATAATGCCCTCTAGTTCCATCCACGTTGTTGCAAATGGCAAGATTTCATTCTTTTTCATTGCCGAGTAGTATTCCATTGTGTATATATATACCACATCTTCTTTATCCATTCATCAGTTAATAGATATTTAGGCTCTTTCCATAATTTGGCTATTGTTGATAGCACTGCTATAAACATCGGGGTGTCTGTGCCCCTTCTAATCAGCATTCCTGTATCCTTTGGATAAATTCCTAGTAGAGCAATTGCTGGGTTGTAGGGTAATTCCATTTTTAATTGTTTGAGGAACCTCCACTCTGTTTTCCAGAGTGGCAGCATAAGTTTGCATTTCCACCAACAGTGCAGGAGGGTTCACCTTTCTCCACATCCTCACCAACATCTGTTGTTTCCTGAGTTGTTCATTTTAGCCACTCTGACTAGTGTGAGGTAGTATCTCAATGTGTTTTTGATTTGCATTTATTTCCCTGATGATGAGTGATGTTGAGCATCTTTTCATGTGTCTGCCATCTGGATGTCCTATTTGAAAAAGTGTCTATTCATGTCTTTTGCCCATTTCTTCATTGGATTATTTGTTTTTCAGGTGTTGAGTTTGGTAAGTTCTTTATAGATTTTGGATTAACCCTTTATCCAATATGTCATTTGCAAATATCTTCTCCCATTCTGTCAGTTGCCTTTTTTTATTAAAAATTTTTTTAAATTTATTTTAAAAATAAAATTTATTGTCAAATTGGCTAACATAACAGTGTGTAAAGTGTGTTCTTGGTTTTTGGGGTAGATCCCCATGGTTCATCGCTTACGTGTAACACCCAATGCTCATCCCAACAAGTGCCCTCCTCAATGACCAGCACCCATTTTCCCTCTCCCCCACCTCCCCATCTACCCTCAGTTTGTTCTCTGTATTTAAGAGTCTCTTAAGGTTTGCCCTCCTCCCTTTCTGTTTGTAACTATTTTTTCCCTTCCATTCCCCTATGGTCTGCTGTTGAGTTTCTCAAGATCCACATAAAAATATGGAAGCTTCACGAATTTGCGTGTCATCCTTGCACAGGGGCTGTGCTAATCTTCTCTGTATCCTTAAAATTTTAGTATATGTGCTGCCGGAGCAAGCCCTGTCAGTTGCCTTTTAGTTTTGTTGATTGTTTCCTTTGCAGTGCAGAAACTTTTATCTTGATGAGGTCCCAATAGCTCATTTTTGCTTTTATTTCCCTTGCCTTTGGAGACATGTCAAGTAAGAAGTTGCTGTGGCTGAGATAAAAGAGGTTGCTGCCTGTTTCTCCTGTAGGATTTTGATGGTTTTCTGTCTCACATTTAGGTCTTTCAGCCATTTTGAATTTATTTTTGTGTATGGTGTAAGAAAGGGGTCCAGTTTCATTCTTCTGCGTGTTGCTGTCCAGTTTTCCCAGCACCATTTGCTAAAGAGACTGTCTTTTTTTCCAGTGGATACTCTTTCCTGCTTTGTCAAAGATTAGTTGGCCATATATTTGTGGGTCCATTTCTGGGTTCTCTATTGTATTCCATTTGTGTATGGTCTGTTTTTGTGTCAATATCATACTGTCTTGATGATTACGGCTTTGTAAAATGGCATTTAGCCATTTTTTTAAAGAGTAGGTCAGCTGGAGACAAATTCTACTTGTTTTTCTTCATCTGATAACATCTTGATTTCTCCTTCATTCCTGAAAGATATTGTTGCCAGATATAGAAGCTAAGGTTCATAATTTTTTTTTTCCTTTGGCCCTTGAAAAATGTACCAATTTCTTCTGGCTTCCACGTTTCTGATGAGAAACTGGCTGTTCTTTGAATGGTTTTTCCACTATAGCTAAGGTGTCTTTTCTCTATCACTGCTTTCAAAAATTTTCTTTTGTTTTCAGAAAGGTAATTACAATGCATCTTAAGGTGGTTTTCTTCGGTTTTATCCTCTTTAGCTTCTTGAATCCTAGGTTCATGTCAGTTGGCAAAGTTGGGAAATTTTCAGCCATTGTTTCTTCTACTACTTTTTCTTCCCCATACTGTTTCTCCTCTTCCTCTGGGACTCTGATGAGATGAATGCTAGATCTTTTGTTAGTGTCCTACATATACCTGAGGCTCTACTAATTTCTTTCTGTTTTCTGTTTTTTATATTGGGTAATTTCCATGTTCTGTCTTCAAGTTCACTGACAAGCATATATTTCCTCTCTTCCCTCCATTCTGATAGCGAGCCCATTCACTGAGTTTTTAATTTCATTTTTTGTATTTTTCAGAACTAAAATTTCCATTTGGTTCCTCATATATTCTATTTCCTTTTTTTCTTAAAAAAAAAAACTTTAGAGAGAGAGAGAGAACATGCAAGCTAGGTAGAGGAGCAGAAAGAGAGGGAGAGAGATAGAAGCTTAAGCAGGCTCCACGCTCAGCATGGAGCTTGACGTATGGGTCAATTTCATGACCCTGGGATCATGACCTGGGCTGAAATCAAGAGTCAGATGCTTAACCAACTGAGGCACCTAGACAAACCTTCTATTTCTTTGCTGAGACTCTTTTTATCATTTGTTCTAAGTTTATTTATAATTTCTCATCACAATATATTTATTATGTCCTTATCAGATAATTCCAACATCTGTGTCATCTTGATATTCGCATCTGTTGATTATCTTTTTTTTCATTCAAGTTGAAATTCTTTGGGTTCTTGGTATAATTAATGATTTTTAAGTTGTAATCCTTGATATTTTAAGACCCTGAATCTTATTTAAAGCTTCTGTTTAAGCAGAACTCCTCTGACATTGTGCTGGTGGGGGTGGTGGGAAACTGCCTTGTTACTACCAGGTTGAAGTAAAGAAGTTCAGACTCTTCCCTGGCCTCTGTTGATAGCCCAGGTGGTGGGTGGGGGTGCCTTGTTACTCTTCCACAGATGGCCCTCGGTGACACCATGACGGGGGCCTCATTACCACTGTGCTGTGTGGAGGTCCTGGCTCTCCACCTGGGCTTTCTTTGACACTACCCACCCATCCTGGCTTTATTACAGCCAGGTGAGGGTGGAGTCTAGGCTTCCTGCTCAGCCATTGCTGTAAGGGGTAGAAATGGGCCTTGTTTTTTGTTTGTTTGTTTGTTTGTTTGTTTTTGGTAGCATTTGGCTGGAGCGGTGCAATTATCGTCTAAAATTATTGCACCTTCGTAGGCTGCCCCTTCCGGTGTCCTTTGGCTACAGAAGCATTTTCTTTTGGGGTTTTTCTGTCTGCACCCTTTGGAATCTCTGGATTGCCAGCTTCTCCATTATGGGATATATAATGCAACACCCACTATGGGATATATGAGGCAGAAAGAAAACCCAAGGAATTCACCACATGTCGTTTCTTGGGTACAGAGGTCCCTAACTGGTTTGCCTCTGTCTCTCCACCCTTTCTGTGCTTAGTGGGAGGAACTGAAGAGAAATACATCTACTCCATTTTGTCCAGAATTGAAAAACTTCCATTTAATTTTTAATAGATTTTAATTATTTGTTAAAATTCATCTTTTCTTGGGGCGCCTGGGTGGCGCAGTCGGTTAAGCGTCCGACTTCAGCCAGGTCACGATCTCGCAGTCCGTGAGTTCGAGCCCCGCGTCGGGCTCTGGGCTGATGGCTCAGAGCCTGGAGCCTGTTTCCGATTCTGTGTCTCCCCCTCTCTCTGCCCCCCCCCCTTTCATGCCCTGTCTCCCTCTGTCCCAAAAAAAAAAAAAAAAAAAAAAAAAATTCATCTTTTCTTTCTGCATTTATTCCTTGCCATTATTTTTAAGTTTCTGATTGATAAATGAAAAATCTGTAACTCCTATGGAACTGTTTCTATTTTTGTCTCTTGATCTTTCATCTTTTGATAGTGTCTTTTGACAATAAAAATAACTTTCAATTGGATGCTATATATTCTAAATTAAAATTTGTAGTAATCATTTGAGGCCCCAGATGATATCTTCTTCCAGAGACAGTTTACTGCACTTCACACAGGCAGTTCAGCTAGTGGCACACCAGCTTACTCAAGTATGGGCTGGGACTTTTACCAAGTAGGATTCTGGGTTTGTAAAAATTGGTCCGTTTCTAATTTGCCCTTACTTCTAATGTGCCACCCAAGTGTCCTAACTGAAAGCCTGTTGACCAGTGCCCCCTTCCTTGATAAGTGCTGAATTCATATTTTCCCCCGACCCAGTGATACTGGCTACAGCTTCTGTTTGGGTTCTCTGCCTCTTGCCTGCCCTCTCTGCTACTACGTACCTGTAACTCTCAGTTATGACTCTCAGATTCAGTTATGAATCAACAAATCCCTCAAGGTGAGACTTGACTGTCATGTTCACCTCTAAATTCCCTTTGCTCTAGGATCTTGACCCCATAAGTCCTTGTTACCTTAGTAGTTCTTCACTCTTTCAAACAATTGTTTTGTTTTGTTTTTAAATCCAGATTTTCTAATTGTTCCTGATGGGAAGGTCTTTTTGTTTCAAGCCAATTCATCTATAGCTGGAAGTAGAACTAAATTATCTTATTATGTCTAATTTACTTGTAGATTATTTTGTATTTTTCACACGCATAATCAAATCTGCGAGTGGTGACAGGTTTGCTTTTTCTTTGTCAATATCCATATCTGTCATTCGTATTTTCATGCTTCATGGCTGAGGTCTCTTCCATCAATCTAGCAAAATCTAGGTACTTTAGATTTTTTTATGGATTTATTTTGGTGATAGGGAGAGGTTGTAAGTTGCAGGACTCTTAAACATTCCTCTTTGCTTCTTTTCTTTCTCATCACTTGTTAAATTTTCCTTCACCAGAAGCTCTGTGTTTCAAAGCTGTCCCTTTAAATCATGCCTGCCCGCTTTGAATTGTGCTCACTTTGAAGCCTCTTCTCTGTAGTTTGTACTCTGATCTACTTGGACTTGTTTTTAGACCATTCAGACTGAAGGTGGACTTGGTCTTTCTGGCAGTAGTTTGAGACTAACATTAGGCCCTTCTTTTCTTTCTTGCTGTTCATCTCCATCTGCCTTCTCTCCACAAAGCCTTGCACATGTGTGGTGTTGGGGCAGGCATATGGAAGTACGTGCCGAGATTTGATGATTTTTCTCATTTTATTCAGGTAGTTTGGCATTTCGAAATTCTCTGACTTCAGGTTGTGCTGAGAGTGTGGCTCTTGTGTAGGTTTCATTTTTCCTTCCTGTTTTTTGCATTACTTTGCAACGAAATATTGGAAGACAGGTAGCTTGGGCTTCACTAATGTCTTCAGCTACCTGGTCGTTCACCTTTATTCTTGAATGACTTGCTCAATATAGAATTCTATGTTGGAAGCTATTTAGTGTTTTACCCAGCACCTTCAAAGTATAATTTTACTGTACTCTGGTTTCCACTGTTGGGAGTGAGTCTCTAATATTTTAGTCTAACTGCTTATTTTTTGAAGTTAACTTTTCTCTCTGACCACTTCTGTCTTTGGTGCTTAGTGGCTTCACTGAGGTGCCTAGTTGTGGGTGCTTACCTTTTCTTGCTTAGATTGAGTGCCTTAAATCTACAGATGTCATTTATCAATTTTGGAAAATTCTGCATCATTGTACCAAAATAGTTTATGTTCTATTCTTTCTCCCCTTTTCTTCTAGAACGCTGATGATCAAACATGTATTAGTCTTATGTTCAGTCCACACTTTGGCCCTTTCATATTTTCTACCTTTTTGTCTCTGTGCTGCATGAGACAGTTTCTATGGATCTATTTTCAAGTTCATTGCTTCTCTGTGTCCAATCTGCCATTATAACTGTGCATTTTAACTTCTGTACTTTTACTTCTGGAAGTTTTATTATTTTATAGTTTCCTGTTATAGTCTCAGGCTTATCTTTTATTCTTTGAAAATAGTAAGTATTCTTTGAAAATAGTAAGTATTACTTTGAAAATAGTAAAACAGTGTTTTCAGATGTCAGCATCTGAAACCAGCATAGAACTTTTTCTGCTTTCTTACTGGAGGTGTCTTATTTCCCTACGTGCTTGGTTATCTTTGCCTGTGTTTGGTCATTGCCCTTGAAAAATCAAGAGGTCTCCTCCAAATCTAGGATGGAAATGCCTTCCTCTAGAGAAGAATTGAGTTTAACTCAGTTACCTAGAGGCAGTACCACATGGCGTGATGCCAGGACCACGCAGGCTGTGCCTGCCTGGCTAGATTCTAGACACCTTATTTGCTGTGATCAGTCCCTTTGTTCCATTCAAGTTCTGCTGAATACAAGACTATATATACAACCCTTCCCCTGTTGCCCTCTGGACATCCACATCTTCCAAGTAAAAACCCAGTAGTCAATTCTACATTATCTTTGCAACTCTTCTGTAAACCTAAAACTATTCTAAAATTATTTTCTAAAAAATCCACGACTTGTCCAATTCACCCATTACCATAATCAGCCCACTCTCCACCTATCCCATTCTCTATCTTTAGGATCAATTATTATGGGCACCTCACATCTTTCAAACTCTTGAAAAAAAAAAGCCTGTTTGATCTTAAACAACCCTACTGGAATAATACCTAATAGACAATAATAATTATATACATTGGAATAACTTCAAAAACTCAAAAATAGTAGTGGTTCAGATCTAGCAATCTAGATCTTTCCCCATGACCCCTTTGCTTTTGGTCAATCTTGATGACAGTCACAGAATATAATCCATGTTATAACAATTTCTACTTAAGCTGCAATGTCTTTCTACATGTTCCATCTTAAATTTCTCCATTGGCTACTATTTTCCACCTACATTTTGATTGCAACACAACCTTTTCCTATTGCTTCTAACTGAATCCATAAATTGTCTTTGCTGACATGGAGGTAATCATCTCAATATACTCCCACTTCCAATTACCACACTTTTCAATCTTCTCACCCTTCTGTATTCAGTCTTGTCCAGCCTGGCCTCTAAACTTGAACAACTTTCTGCTCCTTGCTTGCCTTGTGTACATTTGTCTATGCAGTTAATAGGGAATAGGATTCCATCTGACTCAAGACAAAGTGCAAAAGAAATAACATGCTTGTTTTTAACATTCTACTGATGAATGTAGGTGGAAACTGTAATATTGAAGTTAAAATTGGGCTTTGTATGCTAATTTCATTGCTTTTAAGTGTGGGTAATAATTAATGATGCATGTATCTGAGGTTTGCAATAAACAGCGTACAATCAGTTGGTGTTCTAGCTGCAAGTGAGAATTAGAGGTGAAGGCCTAACACAATGGCATTTATTCATAACTGAGTGCTCATTTAGCATTGAGCATCATGCTTAATTGCTGAGGACAATTTGCTTCTAGAAACCTGAAAAATGAAACATCAATTATAGATTACCATTTATGGTAGAAACCAAAAGGTTCTTGATCAGTTATGAGAAAACTCCTGACAAAAATTCAGGAGAAAAAAAAAAAAATTCAGGAGAACATTTCAAACACTGAGGGGAAAAGAACCATTATCACTATTCAGATTTCCTGTAGCAGGTTAAGTAAGTCTCTTTTCACTGAATAGGCATAAATACAATCTAATTTCATTTAAAAACAAATCTGAAGCATTTGGCATAATTTTTAAAACTTTACTGCCATGCTATAGACAATCTATGGAACTACATAATGGAAAATTTCATAGCTCTTTTTTTTGTTTTGTTTTTTAGTATTCATGTGTAGGGATTTCTTCTAAGTTAAAATGACCACCTGTAAACAGATCTCCGTTCATATATTTGATAAAACCCCTTTCTTTCAAAAGATCAGACAAATGAAGAAAAATGATGCTGGTTACCATGGGCATTCAATTCTGAGTTAAATATTACGTCAATACAATCCTATCAGGTATTACTCCTTAACAGGCAGAGATATTAAGACTTAGAGAATGTGGAGAAACTTGTACAATGCAAGGTCACGTAGGGAGCAAGTGGTAGAGCAAAGAATCAATCACAGATCGGTCCAGCTCCAAAGTCCACGTTCGAATCTCCATGTTATACTTCCCCTGCCACAGAGATTTTCTTTTTTAGAGGAACCAATCACTGTGGAAGTAAAGCATATTTTCATTTCTATTTCTCTGGTCTGGACTAGGAGTTCCTTGTCAGTAGAGCCCATATTTTTATACAACTTTGCTTTCCCTATTCCTATTAGACCAGCAGTATCAACAAATCATTGCTAAATTTAAAGGGGACAGTGAATTCATCACCACTGTGCCTAAGGTGGCAGAATGTGGTTTATTTGGAAAAAGGATAAAATTTTTAACAAACAAGTTTGAAATGCATACATAAACTTTTCAGTGGCCAGCTTTGTGGTGTTTGTTGTGAAATGATTGGACATATAGCAATCTAGCTGAGCCACAAACAGAAAGGAGAATTGTGGCTACTATAAGATGGGATTATTTCGGAAACAGCTTTCTTTCAAGTCAATTTGTGAAGACAAAAACATTCTACAGGTAACACTCTGTATTCCTAGCCTGGTACTATTTTTTCCCCTTAGCACAGGTAGAAAAACTAAATACATAGCTTTCAAATTGGGACAATAATTTTTTTTGGTCTGTTGCCTTTGAAAAAAGATTATGAGACAAAACACAAAGAAAGACAAACATCATAAAATAACCTTTATACAGGATTAGTAGATCTGTTTACATATAAAAAACAGAAAGGACCTCATTACAATTAGATTTCACATAAATTACACAGATTGACTTTTTTAAAACTACTATTCAACTTCATTTAAAGTCCCTTTTAAAAATTTCATTTTGAAGGCACAGTGCATGAGATAAACCAAGACTGAAGCACTTGAGATGAATGAGTGTTGGGCACCTCATATGAATAGCTATAGAATTGTTCTGGAGCCTGGGAATGTCACTCTGGAAAAACAAAGAGGCGAAAAGTTGATTTTTACTCTGAGCATAAAAAAAATACCATTATGTCATACCTCCAGAAAATCTGCAGCATGGCCAGCATAGAGTGTAGCTAGTGCACTCATGTTACACCATTTATAAAAGTCATAATCATACATATTTGCATAATTCATATCCAATTGCCTTAAGATGGTAGCCTATTTTCAATTTCATAATATGTTCTGTCTAATCAAAATCAACTAGGACAATATTCTGAAAATCAAATGGAATATTAATTAATCAATGCTAAAAATTGGAGAAATGGGTGTTGGGAGATATTTCTTCATGAACTGTAAATCCAAGTTTAGTTGACATTAATCAAGGGCCCTAACCACCCCCAAAGAATCTGCTTTAGTTAAAACAAATCAGAAACTCAAAGAGCTACCAAAAAGTTTCTAGATAGAAAATCACTGAACATCAACCACAGTCGAATTTTTTGTAGTAACAATAAAGTTGCTATTGTTAAAAACAATTCTATCAGAGAACCATAAGGCAGGGCACCATGACAGCATTCATAGCCAAGAAGCTTTTAATACAGCAGGGACAAAACCTAGCACAAGTGCATTTCTGGCAACAAGACAAGAAAACTATTTACTATTGAGAATAAATGGATATAGGGGAGCAAGTCATGGTTACTGAGTAACCTGGTATTAGCTCAGAAACACAATAAGCTGAGGCATACGACTACCTTTTATTTATTTGTCAACTCATAATTAGTTTTAAGTCCAATATTCATTAATTCAGCAAATGCCGTCCAGGTGAAAGTTACCAAAGATTAACCAATCAATCATACTGGGCCGAATATACATTATGTTTCCTTTCTGGAGGATGACAAAGTCCCAAAGCAAATTCCCTCCAATGAAAATTGCAAGCATTCCTCAACTGGATGGAATCCCAAACACTATTCAAGTGTTCAGTGAAATACAGCAAAACCAAAAGGTCTCTCCTTCTGAAATTAACTTGAGTTCATCTTATGGAACTGCATTAACCGTACATTAACAAGTACATTTACACAGGCAGACACTTTGAACATTACCTACTCAATCACTTTGCCTTTATTAAGGAGCTGGGAGGGAAGAAGGCTTACAAACTGATCACCAGGACAAAAAACATGCCTTGTGAGGAAAGAAAGGCACAACTCAGATTTGGGCAAATTCCTTAATACTGTGATACTTACTTGCCTCCATGACTCCAGGGAAATGGAAAGTCTCTAGGAGAAACACTGAAGAAATGCATTCCCTGTCCCCTATGGCTTCAATGCCTTAAGCAGTTAATGTGGTCTAAGATTAGATCCACAAATAAAAAACAAAGCAGGGCTGAGAACACAATCTTAGTAGTCATGATCCTATACATTCATGTTCATAGGTAACACAGGCTGAGAAGGTCTTATTTTCCAGAGCAATGCATTATTTAGAAATTCATTAAAGATTCAAGATTTATAGCAGAATTTGGTTTTACTTTCAGGAAAAATTACTAAAAGAACTATTTGTATGTTCATTTCTAAAAAATTTTTATACATGCTTAAAAGGCATGGACTCCAGCCACTGTGATGTACAGTTAAAGATATGTTTAACTCAACAGAGAAATGAATTTAAAAGGCACCCTCTACTGAAGACCAATGCTAAAAAAGTAAAGGCTGTCATATCAACTTCGTTTCATTTCCACCTGCAATGTCCCAACCAGGGCCAGCCACTCATAGGCCCTTGTTGGTTTTCTGACTTTGCGCTCTTAAAAGTAAAGCTCAAAAGAGCAATGCCACCACATCATCCTCTTAAAGAAAATGTAAAGTATTATTAGAAGAAGTTAAATCACATATATTTCATGAAGCATTAGCTGTTCTGTGTATGCGGTCAGGTGAGAATGGGGTGGCAAGGGCTCAAAATTTAGAGTTGTTAATGATAGGATTAATACCAGAATGGCTTAACCTTGAACCACCCAAATTTATCGCAGATACTAACAAATATCATGACGTCATTATTCCTGCTTAGCCAAATCTCTTTTTATAAAGCCACTTCGGGTGCATTCCTCACAAAACGTGGAATGACCTACATGGGTGGTAAACCACTCCAGAGGAAGGCTTTGGGATGACTGATACATTAATGGATATAAAATACAATTTGAAAAGATGAGAGCAAGTTTTTTGATCCCCTGATTTAGTACAAACTCAGCAGCAAGTTGGCCACTAAAAACATTCAAAGGTATTAAACCATTAGATCATTGGTAAGACTCATACTTAAAAAAAGCATCAATTCCATTGAATAGCATGATATGACAGACACAATAAAATGCAAATCTTTCAGGTCTTTGCGATAACCTGAGTGGCAGTGAAGATGATACTTTCTCACCACAGTGTTATAGCACACGGCAATCCACAGTTTACATTTTCTTTTAATGGAGGGAGCCATATTTAAATGCTTTCAATTGAACTTTTAACAAAATTGGTTGATCAAAAAGAGACTGCCAAATGAAACATTAGGACAAAGAACCCAATCACTTGCAGAGACCTATATGAATAAGACTGGCCAAACTATTTCAGAAACAGTAGGATATCCGTAGGCTTGAACTGGAGCATGAACTGTAGTTATTTTGTGTTCAAATGTAGGTTAAGGACGTGCAAGTAGGTCTCTTCCACACTTCCAGATATTTTCAGTAGAATTCAGATCTTGTACATTGCCGGGTCATCTGAAAGCCATAAGTGTACAACACAGAAAAAGTTTCAAATTTAGGAAATATTAAAGAATTAGGCATTCCTAGAATAATCTAGTGCTTCACAGATAAAAAGCAGCAGCACCTGTGGGATTTTACCAAGTTAAAAGATATGCCGCACGAGTTTTAGCTTTTGGTAGATCTCCCTCTCAGTTCTATTCAAATGGACATTTAGATCTTTTACAACAAAGTCAACAAGTTCTCCCGTAAAATGGGGGTATTAGAACTCTGCCAAACCTTATAAGAGAGGTAGTGAAGTCCTGCTTAGAGCACTGCCCACCAGTTCTGATCTAACCTTGGAACAAGTAGAAAGCCAAATGTGGAAGCCCATGTATTCATTTCCTAATGTTATATATTTAAAAATCAATTCAGCCTCCATTAAACCTGAATAATAAGAGAAACTCCAGCTGCTTAGTAACTAGAGAAAAGTACTTCTCAGTAGGTTGAGAAACCTTGAGTTTTTAAAGCTTTATGTCAGATTCTGACTGCTGTCCCTGCCTAAATGTTTCTGGATTCTTTTGGCCATTTAAAATAAAAAAGCTAAAGCCACTAGTAAACACCTGATGTGCAAAATATAAGATCCAAGTGGCTTTATGCAGTTATAACGTAAGCTCCAAACAGCTCATCTTAAATTAAAAAGAAAAACAAAGTGGCTGTCCCATCTCTGCTGCATAAATAGAAAGCAGATTTTTTTTTTTAAGGTAACAGTACTTAAAGGAGGGGAAGTTCAAAACCGCCAGCCAAATTCACAGAGAATACAAATTTAGCAAGTTAACTTCCCAAAGCTCTTTGAAGAAGCAAGAGAGTCTCTCTTCTGAATGCAGTGTCTCCCAAAAGGAACTGTAATTTTGCTGGGTACTTATGCTGGGAGATGTGCGAGGTCTGTTTCAATGTTTGCTAGAATATAAGGTTTCCTCTTCAGTGTCTGTTTCATCCTGGAACTCGTGGCTTAAGAGGGACTTCTTGGAGCCTGTTGACATCATGCGAATTTCATCTTCATACTCATCGTGATGCTGCCTGAGCCGATGAAAGCCATCCTTATGTCTGTTAGACTTGATTGAGCAGATGCACCAAATAATGCAAGCTGTTAGGATCAACGCTGACATGGTGGCACCTATGAAACAAAATTGCCACTTGAGTGGTGTTCCACTTTAAGGATATGAATAAGCTGCTTACAGTGATGCTTTTCATAATATGCCCTTTACTTCTTTTATTTTTATTTCATGCACTTAAAAACAACCGTTTATTATTACACAGGCAGTACGTGTAGAAAAATACAGATAAACGGGGCGCCTGGGTGGCTCAGTCAGTTAAGCGTCCGACTTTGGCTCAGGTCATGATCTCACAGTTTGTGGGTTTGAGCCCTGCATCGGGCTCTGAGCTGTCAGCACAGAGCCTGGAGTCTCCTTTGGATTCTGTGACTCCCTCTCTCTCTCTGCCCCTCCCCCACTCACGCTCTGTCTCTGTCTCTCAAAAAGCAAAAACATTACAAAAATTTTTAAAAAAAGAAAAAAGAGAAAAAATACAGGTAAGTAAAAATACCAAAACCCTAAGCCAAAACTCCACATCACATCTCCATTAACCAGAGATGATTTTTAATAACGCTCATGAATATTTTTCCACAGCTTTCCATGTGCATGTGTGTGTAGGGGTGTGTGTGTGTGTGTGTGTGTGTGTGTGTGTGTGTGTATATATATATATATATTAACCACAATGAAGCCAAACTATTGCTCTACAACTGGCTCTATATCAATCAGTGACTTCTGCTCCTTTCCAACAAATTTTATCTCATCCCAAACCCCCATTTATTTAAAATATTTGTACATAAGTTATCAAAATAAGAGTCTTAGTAACAGAAATAATAACAAAATCATAAAAAAAATTAAGTTCATGACAGTAAATGGGTGGCAAAGCTAGATTTAAACCATTGCTGACTCAGAGCTCCCATGTCCGTCTAACCACTAAGTTATTCACACTTTATCTGGTTCAAGCTAATAACTGTTTACTTTAAATATTCCACACTAGTATCTATGATTTGACCATATTTCCAATATACCATTCTCTATTAACTAAGACTCTCTCTGCCACACACCCTGTAATAAAACTTGGTTATTTTGTGTCAAGTCCAAATTGCACTTAGAAATGAGCCAAGGTTCTCTGTATCAAAAGGATACAATACAGAGTATTTATTATTGTACTATACTTTTTTTTTTTTTTTAACTTTTTAACCTTTCAGTAATTCAAGCTATGGCACATATTAGTCCTGGAGAAAACAGGATCCACGATGTACTGTATTGTATTTTAGAGAGAGAGCACAAGTTGGGGAGAGGGGCAAAGGGAGAGACAGAGAGAATTTTAAGCAGGCTCCATACTCAGCACAGACCCTGATGCAGGGCTCGATCCCATGACCCCTGGATCATGATCTGAGCTGAAATCAAGAGTCGGATGCTCAACCAACTGAGCCACTCAGGTGCTCCTCTTCCTTCTATGATCTTGAAAAAATAGAATACAAGTCAAAGTCCAAGGGACTTATGATCTTAATATAAAGCAAATCATTCATTCAGTCAATAACTCTTCATTAAGACCCACTATGTGCCAGCCATGGTTCTAGGTGCAGGAGAGGTAGATAAACTCCCTGTTCTCTCTGAGGCTTTTATGTTTTAGTGGGAAAGATCGAATATAGACAAGTAAATGACTAAATATATAATATAATGTCAAATGGTGATAAGTCCTATAATAAAAAAAGTGGGGTAGAGAGAGTGACAGGGGTGCTGTCTTAGCTAGGGTGATCAGGGAAGATGTCTCTCTGGAGGTGACATTTGCGTATAGACCTGAACACGTGAAAGAGCAAGCCATGAGAACATATGGGAGAACAGTGTTCCAGAAAAATCCAAAAAAATGTTTAGATAAGGAGGTATTAGAAGAAAAGTGATTAGCTTCAGGTGATTGGGAGGCAATCCACTCTCAAGTTGAAACGTCAGAACCGGTTTTAACTTCAACTACTAAAAATTTAAATTTCTTTACCTGATACGGTTACCACAAGCTCCCTTGGCAAACCAAATATCCGGTTATCTGTGTCAAAGACTATTACCACAGAACTAGCTGCATCATGATGCACAAAGACCTAGAGGGATAAAGTGCAAGAATTACAAAAAAAAGTTCCCTTAAGGTATATTGTATCCTTGGAATATTCCTAAGGCCTTTATACCAAACCAAGGAGATGAGTCATTGTCATCACAAGTATACAAAATGCTATAAAAATTTCCCTTGTGTTGCCAAAGCCTAGAAAGATAACAAGATATAAGCAAGCGTTGGTTATACGTTGTGTTTCTTTATTCCTTACAAGAGTTGCAAAGAAAAATAGAAGTACTATTAAGAATAAGAATTTACATGATACTACTTAGTTTGAGTTTCTCACCTGTGAATGTTGTTGCTGATACCCATCAGCGATGGCGTTGATATTATGGACGCCTGGGGCTAACAGTACATGGAAATAGCCCCCTTCTTTTGTGTGTACCTTTATTCCTTCATTGAGTACAATGACTGCTTTAGAAATTGGTTTTCCAGTCTTATCTTTAACAAAACCATGAACTCCCTTGTGGACCTGAAAAAATATTCAACATATAAATTTGTGTTTCCACATATTTCCAGAGGCAACAGCCTGAGGCATGATAAAAAACAATAAACAAATGAACAAAGCAACAGCAAAAAAACCCCATAAACCTGGCTTGTTGGTCCTTCCCCAACTGCTTCTGACCTCATTTGCTACTCATAAACTGCTTCAGAGCATAAAGATGAAATATGTGAAAAAAGAACTCTGATAACAGTCAAAGCCTAAAGTGTCGGAACACAAATCTTCTGATATCCTGAATGATTTACTTTCCAGCACAGTATACTCGCTCAAAGTAACTAATGCATGAGATTCAAATGAAAAATATGTGCAACATCACACAGGGTTAAATTATCTAAATTACAGCAGATTCCAGATATGTGAAGTCACGGCACTGACCTAGGTGATATAAATTCAACAAAACTCTTTCCATACATATTTTTAAAATAAATAATAAAATTTTTAGTAAAAAATTAAGAACATGTTTTGATGAAGATTTTCATTGAACATATTCCTGGGAGCTTGCTTCTAGTTAAAAAGGGAAAGGCTCACCTCCACCAACATGCTAAGAAGAGATTTTTTATTTTCTGCCCACAAGGAAGGGAGTTGTGCTGCACTGGGAAAGTAGCAGCAGCTCGTGTACACTGTGATTTCCGGACAGTGGCCATAGGTGACACTATAATCCTGGAACATAAAATTCAAAAACGAATGTAGAAAAATTAACACATACAAGTAGGAGTGAGGCTTTGTAATGCAACAAATGAATAGAAAGAAAACCTGGGTGATGTAAGCAAAGAATCTGTAAAGCATTTTCTAGCAAATAAACTGCTCAGTATTATAATCAGTCACAAACATGGCTGTTGCTAAGAGAGTCCTTGAGACTAGGGACTAGGTCTAATTCACTTTTGTATCTCCAGTGTTTGCCACAGTGCCTGGCAGGTAGAGGAGGTTGACTAGGGTTTGCTGAATACAACCCTATAAATAAGTGCATGCAGACGGTCAGCTTTCCTCTCAACTCTGGAATGTCAGCCGTTCTCAGAGCTCTGGAGGTAGAAGCACAAGCACTCACCCTCTGGTACCTTCCACTGCTGGTGACGGCAGCCACTGTTTACAGAATAGCAATTATCCAGCACAGGAACTGCTGCTGTGGACAGGTTCCCAAACCTAACTTACCACCTTTCCCCCCAAACCTGTTTTTTTTCCTTATTCAGTTAATGGTATGAACTCATGTCCTCACGCAGACATGAAATCTCTTGTCTTTGACTTCGGTTTCTTGCCATCATCCATAATTTGCCAAATCCTGTCAATTCCACCTCTGCAATATCTCTGAGACTTCATCTTGTGGCTCCATTCCCATCGTCACCACCCTAACCCAGACCCTCATTTTTGTTTGTCTGGGAAATTCTACACTAGTCTCCCCACGCCACTCTCTCCTTCCTCCAAACTATCTCAACCCACTACAGAGAGATTAATTGTTCCATAGCACAGTTCCAATCATGTTACTATATATGCCTGCTCAAAACCTTCAGTGGCTTCCCATTCCTTACTAAAACAAAGTGTTCAAAGCCCCAAACTCTCTTTCCATTCTTGTCTTCTGCTGCTCTCTGTTACAGCTCTTGTTCTAACTAAACTAGACTGCTTATTGACCTCTGCCCATATTGCTTTCTCTTTCTAGAATGTTCTGCTGCACCATCTCTGCATCCCAAATGCCATTTTCTCTAAGAGAAGACTACATCTCTGATTAGGTGTAATCTTTTCTGTCTTTAATTTCTTATGGCACATTGAGAGTTGCTCTCTTCTAGATCAAATCAATTAATTATGTAAAATAGTTATTTGTACAATGGGACAGGAAATATATTTCATTTATCACTAGTATAGCAAAGTACCTCATACATAGTAAGTTCTTAGTAAATAAAGGAGGGAAGGCAGGCAGAGATGAGAATGAAGTCAAATTTCTAGTTGCACACGTTAATGAAATGATGAACTAATCACCCATCTAACAACTCCTTACTAATCTGAAGTGGATGGACAACCAATTAAAATGCTATCAAAAAGAAATTAAAGAAGACCTAAGTAAATGGAAAGACATAACTGCATTCATGAATAGAAAGTCAATACTATTGAGATGTTAATATAACCCAAAGTGATCTACAGATTCAACACAACCCTTAACAAAATTCCAACAGCATTTTTTGATAAGAAAGAAGGAAAGAAGGAAGGAAGGAAAGAAGGAAGGAAGGAAAGAAGGAAGGAAGGAAGGAAGGAAGGAAGGAAGGAAGGAAGGAAGGAAGGAA
>NW_024412446.1:8303716-8348436 GCF_014898765.1 Herpailurus yagouaroundi | reverse complement strand
GAAGGAAGGAAGGAAGGAAGGAAGGAAGGAAGGAAGGAAGGAAGGAAAGAAAGAAAGAAAGAAAGAAAGAAAGAAAGAAAGAGCAAAGCCAATCTTCAATTCAATTCAATTCAAATGTAATTGCAAGGCACCTTGAATAGCCAAAAACACTCTTGAAAAAGGAAAAAGTTGGAGTACTCACACTTCTTAATTTCAAAACTTACTACAAAGCTACAGCGCTCTGAACAGTGATACTGGGGGAATAGACATAAAGACCAGTGAAACAGAATTCAGAGTCCAGAAATAAACACATACATCTATGGTCAACTGATTTTTGACAAGGGTGCCAAGACCATTCAAAGGGAAAGAACAATCTTTAAAACAAATGGTGCTTGGACAATTAGATTTCCACATGCAAAAAAATGAAGTTGAAATCCTACTTCCTATCATATACAAAAATCAACTTAAGATGTATCAATGACCTGGGGCACCTGGGGGGCTCAGTCAGTTAAGTTGGAGCCTGCTTTGGATTCTGTGTTTCCCTCTCTCTCTGCCCCTCCCCAACTCACGCTCTGTTCTCTCTCTTTCTGAAAAATAAACATTAAAAAATGTAAAAAAAATATATATACATATATACTATATATGTATATGTATATACACACACATATATATACATATATATATATATATCAATGACCTAAATATAAGAGCTAAATCCATAAAATTCATAGAAGAAAACATGGAGGTAAATCATGACCTTGGATTTGGCTATGAATTCTTAGATATGACGAGCATGAACAACAAAAAGACAGATAAGTTTGACTTCATCAAAATTAAAAAATTTTGTGCATCAAAAGGCATTATCAAGAAAATGAAATGACAACCAACATAATAGAAGAAACTACTTAAAATCAAACATATGATAAGGGTTTAGCATCCAAAATATATAAAGAATTCTTATAACCTAACAACAAAAAGACAACCTAATTTTAAAATAGGCAATGGAATTTTAAAAATAACAAAATAAGGGGTGCCTGGGTGTCTCAGTTGGTTAAGCATTCCACTTCGGCTCTGGTCATGATCTTGCAGTTTGTGGGTTCGAGCCCCAACGTGGGCTCTGTGCAGACAGTTCAGAGCCTAGAGCCTGCTTTGGAGCCTCTCTCTCTGCCCCTCCCCCACTCATGCTCTGTCTCTGTCTCTCAAAGGTAAATAGATGTTAAAAAATTTTAAATAATAAATAAAAACAAAACAAAGTAAAATAGGCAATAGAGAAACAGACATTTCTCCAAAGAAGATGTACAAATGGTCAATAAGCACATGAAAAGATGCTCAACATCATTAGTGTTTGAGGAAATGCAAATCAAAACTACAATGAAGTTCCACTTCATACCTGCTAGGATGGCTATAATTTAAAAAAAAAAAAAAAGAAAAATAATAAGTTTTGACAAGAATGTAGAGAAATTGGAACTCCTATACATTGTTGGTGGGAATGTACCAAATAGTTCATTGGTCCCTTAAAAAGTTAAACATAGAATTAGAACATGGGTAGCAATTCCACATCTAGATATATACCCCAAAGAATTGAAAATGAGGGCTCAAACTTACAGTTGTATGCTGTACAACTTGTTCTTTATTCTATAGCCAAAAAGTGGAAACAACTCAAGTGTTAAATTGATAAACTGATAAACAAAATGTGGTATGTACACACAATAGAACATTATTCAGCCATAAAAAGCAATAGAGGACTGATACAGGCTAAGAAAATGGTTGAACCCTGAAACCATTACGCTAAGTGAAAGAAGACAGGCACAAGGGACAAATATTGTATGATTGCACTTACAAGAAATATCTAGAATAGGCAAAACATAGAGACAGAAAGTAGAGAGGCTACCAGGAGTTGGGGGGTTACCAGTGGAATCAGGAGTTATTGCTTAGCAGATGCAGAGTTTCTTTCTGGGGTGATAAAAAAGCTTTGGAAACAGATGGTTTAGAATAGTGATTAGTTTAATTATATTAAATGTAATTAATGTCACTGAACTGTACAATTAAAAATGATTCAAATGGTGGGAAAAAATGCTGCCAGAGGTTAAGTTGAGGGCTGTCTCATCAAGAAAGCCATGAAGCAGCTGCCATTCACTTTGCTTATATCAGAAAAGTCACCTATTCTGTCACTCAATGGCCAACAATTATACGCTACTTTCACTGTATTCTATAGAGCATACCTTCATGCTGCCCAGGTGACTGTGCCATTCTGCTCCACGCATTACGCCTCCTGGGATATTCTCATCTACAAAAGCATTGAGAGACAGAGGCTCAACAAGACCTTAAGGTAAGACACCCTCGGTCCCTGAAAGCACCAACAAGAACAAAGGGTATGGAAAATACTTACCTGATTTATTTGGGCAACTGGGCTGACCCATGTGCATGGATGGATGATTATTTGCATAAAGAGATGCCAAATGCTTCAGAGTTTCTTTGTTTTCCACTATAAAAAGAAAAAATCAGAAGTTGGAGAAATCCAAAAAATCTTACTCCAAGTTCAACTTCATGGATATAAAAGTCATCTTTCTCTCCTTCTAATTAATCTTAAACCCCACTGAAGTGCATTGAGGAATTATTATAATTAATCACATAGTTCTGTTGAGCCCAGGACAATCAGACTAAGAAGATACACATCTTCCTTGTATTAGAAGGTACTAATGGTTAGTTTACACAACAGGACACCACACTAAAATACAAACTTGCTTGGTATGTTTTCTTACATTTAGGGCAATGAAGGCCTAATAACAATATTCCTTATAGGCTGCATTTAAACAACACAAACTACCTCCATATACGATGGCCCCAGAGACATTCAAGAAGCAATTGTTAAACTCATCTAAGTGCAACCAAGTCACGGGGTGCCTGCACGGCTCAGTAGGTTAAGCATCTGACTTCAGCTCAGGTCATGATCTCACGGTTTGTAAGTTTGAGCCCCGTGTCAGGTTCTGTGCTGACAGCTCAGAGCCTGGAGCCTGCTTTGGATTCTGTCTCTGTTTCTCTCTCTCTCTCTCTCTCTCTCTCTCTCTCTCTCTCTCTGCCCCTCCCCCACCCACGCTCTGTCTCTCTCTCTCAAGAATAAATAAACATTAAAAAAATTTTTTTTGTTTTAAATGCAAGCAAGTCAGTCAAGGTTTAAAGCAGGGAAGGGCGATTCTGTATTGCTAATTTTTTTTTATTAATTTGTTTTATTTTTTATTTTTTTTAGATTTACATCCAAATTAGTTAGCATATAGTGCAACAATGATTTCAGGAGTAGATTCCTTAGTGCCCCTTACCCATTTAGCCCATCCCCCCTCCCACACTCCCTCCTGTAACCCTCTGTTTGTTCTCCACATTTATGAGTCTCTTATGTTTTGTCCCCCTCCCCATTTTTATATTATTTTTGTGTCCCTTCCCTTATGTTCATCTGTTTTGTCTCTTAAAGTCCTCATATGAGTGAAGTCATATGATTTTTGTCTTTCTCTGACTAATTTCACTTAGCATAATACCCTCCAGTTCCATCCACATAGTTGCAAATGGTAAGATTTCATTCTTTTTGATTGCAGAGTAATACTCCATTGTGTGTGTGTGTGTGTGTGTGTGTGTGTGTGTGTGTATATATATATATATATATATATATATATATATATATATACACACATACCACATCTTCTTTATCCATTCATCCATCGATGGACATTTGGGCTCTTTCCATACTTTGGCTATTGTTGATAGTGCTGCTATAAACATGGGGGTGCACGTGTCCCTTCGAAACAGCACACCTGTATCCCGTGGATAAATGCCTACTAGTGCAATTGCTGGGTCATAGGGTAGTTCTATTTTTATTTTTTTGAGGAACCTCCATACTCTTTTCCAGAGTGGCTGCACCAGCTTGCATTCCCATGTATTGCTAATATTTGCTTAAACACAGTATGAGTTTCTTGAGGCAGGCATTGTGTTTTATTCACTTTTGTATTCCCAATGTCCATAGACATAATAATTATTCAATAAATGTTTGTGAACTAGATTGAACAAATGTGACAAGATGGCTGCACTGGATAAAGCTGGCCCATCATTAGATCTGACCTCTCTCCTCCAAGTAACTGAGCTGTTGATATAAGCACAATCTTCCCAAGTTGGTTGTTGCTCATGGAGTGTGCTCAAATGCTCACAATTTTTAAAAAAAATTTAGAAGGAACATTACCTAATTGGAATTTCCTATCTAAGCTTAGAAAATATATACATAAATTGATATTCTACGTACCTGTTTGTACTGGTTTGTCATACGGGTATGTGACCAGCACTGAACCACCATCTAATGCAACAGAAAGACTGAAGTCCTGTTTTTGAATCAAATTTTCAATGATTGCTTTAGTCTCAGGCTGGGAGGCATTATCTAAAAAAAAATGCAAAAGTCAAATATGAAGTACCATTTCAAAATTTTAGTATGAATAGCTAAGAAAATATTCTCTAATGAGCACAATCAGAGGGTAACTTTAGAAATCTGTATATAAACACTGTATGACTCAATACTATCTCAATAGTGTGAAAGATATACTCTAGAAGGTAGATTACTTTGAGTTTTATATAATTCAGGTAGTGTGTAAAGGTTAATGACTCTAAGCAAGCTTAAGAAAATTCTTACTGGAAACAAAAAGGGATGAACATATCCTCTATTTTTTTTAAGTTTATTTATTTATTTTTGAGAGAGAGAGAGAGAGAGGTGCAGAGAGAGGGGGGAGAGAGAATTCCAAGCAGGCTTTGCACTATCAGTGTGGAGCCTGACATGGGGCTTGATCTCACAAACTGTGAGATCATGAACTGAGCTGAGATCAAGAACCAACTAAACCACCCAGGCGCCCCGAATGTGTCCTCTTAAAAAAAAATAATATTGAGGGGCTCCTGGGTGGCTCAGTTGGTTAAGCATCTGACTCTTGATCTCGGCTCAGGTCATGATCTCACAGTTCATGAATTCGAGCCCCACATGGGGCTCTGCGCTGATGGTATGGAGCCTACTTGGGATTCTGTCTCTCCTTCTCTCTGTCCTTCACTGATTGTGCTCTCTCTCTCTCTCAAAATAAATAACTTAAACTTAAAATAATTTTGAGAACATATAACCTATCTTTGAAAGAAAATAAGATTTTCAGAAATCAGGATGTTTTCTGTAGCACTGTTTGCAAGAGCAAAAAATTAGAAAGAAAGCAAATGTCCATTAGTAAGAAAATTGTTCAACAAACTAGAGTATTGGCATACAGTAACAGTGTACTAAGATGTCATTAATAAGAATGTTAGAGATCTGTAAGTACTGAAGTGGAAAGATACCAATGATATACTCAATGAAAAAAGTTGAAGAACATATGTATAGTTATGATTCTGTTTAAGTAAATAAGAAAGAGGCTCCTTTACATCAACATACACATTAATTGTGTGTATGTGTGTACGCACATACATGGGGGGATAGAGAGAGAAAAAATATATATCTGTATGACTAGTAATGGAACCCTTCCAATATTATTGATTGAATTCATAAGAAAACACTTGAATTAATTTGCAAATAATAAAGGAGAAAAATTTGACAAGTTTCTAGTTTGTCATTTATACCTTACATGTACAACCAGGAAGGAAGTTCCCCATTATTCATCTACACAATCTACCAGTTTCCTGGCTAAGAGAAATCAAACTATGTGCAAAGCAGTTTAATGGCTCCAAAATTAGTCTTACTTGTGAAGTCTGTATCCAAGTCTTTGCCATGAGCATTTGTCTGTCCTCTTTTTGAAGTACAGTCTTTCTCTTGTGCCCTCTCTCGCCCATCTGGATTTAGAGATGGGACAATCACAATTCTAGTCCTGTCAACCAGCTAAAAGAGAAACAGAAACCAGTGAAGTTTATTAGCAATATGTGGAATCATAACTTCCCATGCCTCAGAGTCTTTATTGTTTTATTTTATTTTTTATTATTATTATTTTTATTTTAGAGAGAGAGTGCAAGCAGGGGAAAGGCGCAGACAGAGAGAGAGGCAGCACAGACAGAGAGAGAGAGAGAGAGAGAGATTGAGAATCTCAAGAAGGCTCCAGGCTCAGTGCAGAGCCCAACGTGGGGCTCGATCCCAAGATCCTGAACCACCAAGGTTGGTGGTTCAACCAACTGAACCACCAAGGTGCCCCAAGTCTTTACTGTTTTACATAGACTTAAAAGGCAGGACTAATATAAATAAAAATAAAATTCTCTCTTGCTTCAAATAAATTTAAAAAGAAATGAAAAACTACCTGCACAACTATTTCCAGACTTCCTAATGACTTACAAAGGGGTCAGAAACCACTACCTGCAGGCTAAGTCCAGCCCGCTGCTTGCTATTGTTTTTTGTTTTTTTTTTAATTTTTTTTTTCAACGTTTATTTATTTTTGGGACAGAGAGAGACAGAGCATGAACGGGGGAGGGGCAGAGAGAGAGGGAGACACAGAATCGGAAACAGGCTCCAGGCTCTGAGCCATCAGCCCAGAGCCTGACGCGGGGCTCGAACTCACGGACGGCGAGATCGTGACCTGGCTGAAGTCCGACGCTTAACCGACTGCGCCACCCAGGCGCCCCTGCTTGCTATTGTAAATAAAGTTTTATTGGCACACAGCCATGCCCATTCATATGATTGTTTTTGTGCTGTAATTCAGAGTTGAATAGTTGCAACACAGAACAGCTGTCTCACCAAGCCTGAAATACATAGTACATGTCCCTTTATAGAAAATGTTTGCCAAACACTAGGTAAAACCAATAATAATGCTTAAGACTGTATTTTCCAGGTTAAAAAACTGGAATGCATATTGTAACAAATATCAATGTATGTCTGGAAACAATGAGACAGAAGAGTTGAAATCAGCATGACAAAAAAAATGAAGTAAAATATTTGCCTTACCCATAATAATTTCTCCTCCAAATGATCCATATGCATCAATACCTACATATGTGGCATGAACTAATTTCTGATATACTTCATCTTATCTTATATATTTCTGATAGTAATTCAGAATAAATAATCCCTGGTTTATTTATTCTGCTAAAACAGTCTAAAGATTGAAAATATTGGAGACCCTAAATTCATTAGTTCTTAACTTTCTCCACTGGGAGAGGGTTTTTTCTAAAGTGTACATGCTTGAGCTTTGCTACAGGTCTCAGGGTATGTGTATATTTTCTTGAACTTGCCAGATAATTCTGGCCCTCATCTCAAAACAAATGACAATCTAAAGTAACATTACGAGGGGCACCTGGGTGGCTCAGTTGGTTAAGTATCTGACTCTTGATTTCAGATCAGATCATGATCTTGAGGTTCATGAGATCAAGTCCTGCATTGGGCTCCGGGTTGGCAGCGTGGAGCCTGCTTGGGATACCCTCTTCCTCTCTCTCTCTCTCTCTCTCTCTCTCTCTCTCTCTCTCTCTCTCAGCTGCTCCCCTGCTGGCACGCTCTCTCTCAAAATAAATTAAAAAAAATATTTAAAGTACAATTATTGGGGTGCCTGGGTGGCTCAGTCGGTTAAGCATCATGATCAGGTCATGATCTTGTGGTTCACAAGTCCGAGCCCCACATGGGGCTCTGTGCTGATAGCTCAGAACCTGGAGCCTGCTTTGGATTCTGTGTTTCCCTCTCTCTCTGCCCCTTCCCTGCTCATACTCTGTCTCTCTCTCTCTCTCTCTCTTTCAAGAATAAATAAACATTAAAAAAATAATAAAGTATGATTACTAGTTCTAGTCTAATTGGGCCAGTGAGGCAAATTCTCACAAGCTAGAAGTTTTGAAATTGCTGGTAGGTATTTTACCTAGGTCATACAGTCTCTTACAACCATAATATCAGTAGGCAGCCATCTGGCCAAACATTGGAATAACCTAAAGAGCTTTTAAAGGAATACTTATAGGGGCGCCTGGGTGGCGCAGTCGGTTAAGCGTCCGACTTCAGTCAGGTCACGATTTCGCGGTCCGGGAGTTCGAGCCCCGCGTCAGGCTCTGGGCTGATTGCTCGGAGTCTGGAGCCTGTTTCCGATTCTGTGTCTCCCTCTCTCTCTGCCCCTCCCCCGTTCATGCTCTGTCTCTCTCTGTCACAAAAATAAATAAATGTTGAAAAAAAAATTAAAAAAAAAAAAAAGGAATACTAATATTTTTAGGGATGGGGCCCAGGCACCGGTATTTTTAAAAACTTCCCAGATGTTTCTAATGTGTAGCCAGGCTTGAGAAACACTATCCTAGATACTCTCCCATTTTTAATTTTTTTTTTTAATTTTTTTTTTCAACGTTTTTTATTTTTGGGACAGAGAGAGACAGAGCATGAACGGGGGAGGGGCAGAGAGAGAGAGGGAGACACAGAATCGGAAACAGGCTCCAGGCTCTGAGCCATCAGCCCAGAGCCTGACGCGGGGCTCGAACCCACGGACCGCGAGATCGTGACCTGAGCTGAAGTCGGACGCTTAACTGACTGCGCCACCCAGGCGCCCCTACTCTCCCATTTTTTAAGAACAGAACAAAACATGTCCTTGGAGTACTCTTTACAACTCACATTAAGAAATCAATACAATTTGCTTTGCTGAAAATGGTAAAATAATTTCTGGTCAAGTCTGATTTAAGTTCATCTCAATCCTGTAGGTACTTTCTGGTCCTAATCATGATCTCAGTTCTCCCCAAATTTCTTTTAGGGGAGGCAGTATCATGTAACAAAACAGCACAGACTTGAGAGTGAGACACGCTTGGGTTTAAACCCCAGTGTTACCACATACTAGCTGTGTGACCTCCTGTAAGTTATCAAATATCTCTGCCTCGATTTTCATATCTATACAATGGAGATAACAAATTGAGAATTAAATTATGATGTATGCAAAGTATTTGGTGTAAGTACCTGACACATAGGGGAGGGGCAGAGAGAGAGAGGGAGACACAGAATCCGAAGCAGGCTCCATTTCTCTGAGCTGTCAGCACAGAGCCCGATGTGGGGCTCGAAGTCACGAACCACGAGATCATGACCTGAGCTGAAGTCAGACGCTTAACCGTCTGAGCCACCCAAATGCCCCACCTCATTTTCAATATAGTGTCCCAATTATAAGTCACTAGCAATGGAAGTCCCTCAAGTTAGAACGTACAGAATGGTAAGTAAAGATTGGAAGGGTAATTCGACTAGTAAATAAAGGAGTAAAAGATTGAATGCAAATCTCTAGTATTTTCTTTCTCTATGCCTCTAATTATATACAAAGAAATACAGCAGAACGACACTGTTAACGGTGAGTATATACAAAGGTGGTCCATTTTCAAAGGGTAAAGTTTATAGTAATGCACTAAAAGTGCCTCTGTGTAAAATTTAACAGGAAATCTGAAAAATTTTTAATGGTGCCTTGATATCAAGGTATGATTGAGTTTTTTCCTTCTAATGCATGTCAAAACAGGCTATTCTCTTACTTGAGTAACAGCTGGGTTCTTTCTGTAGTTTAGGCAGAGAAATTCCGCCAGGGCCAAAAGCAGTTCGGTTCCGACTGGAGCATTTCCATGGACACCAGCAACAAAACGGATCTTTGGTTCTTCGGGTTCAGATATGTTGGGCTTGTTGGAGATCTCAAGGGACCAGATGTGACGATATTCAGAACTCTGTCCCAAACTTTCGAAAATCAAAAACATCAAGTCAGCAAGTAATCAAGCATTATGTTAAAGCCAACATACAGACTTTTTAAAAAATATGTTTCAGACATGAACACAAACATGAAAAGCCTTTCAAAAAAGAAAGAATGCATCATTGTGTCAGAAAATCTGAAGAAAATCGCTTTTCCTTGACCAAAGAAAATCAAATACAAGTGAGATATTATCAGATATAGGGAAGAGTATGGTTTGGTGCAGCATTCCTCCATATTCAGTCATTTTCATACCATCTTCACATATTTGCCCTTTCTTCTATAATCTATACTATTTACTTAATGTGTGGCTTTTAAATTAACTCGCTTGAAATTTTAATTGTGGAAAAATTTAAATATACATAAACGTACAGAACCTTTTTATTTTATTTATTTATTTATTTATTTTTTAATTTTTTTTTCCAACGTTTTTTATTTATTTTTGGGACAGAGAGAGACAGAGCATGAACGGGGGAGGGGCAGAGAGAGAGGGAGACACAGAATCAGAAACAGGCTCCAGGCTCTGAGCCATCAGCCCAGAGCCTGATGCGGGGCTTGAACTCACGGACCGCGAGATTGTGACCTGGCTGAAGTCGGACGCTTAACCGACTGCACCACCCAGGCGCCCCCAGAACCTTACTTTTTAAATGTAAATTAATTTATATAGATAAGATACTTTATACTTTACTATAAATGCAATACCAGTATCGCAGCAAACATCCTAAAGTGCTCTGCTCTTGCCCACGAGGTCTGAGCTTAAGGCCTGGTTTCTTTTACACAAAGGGAGATTTACAAGAGTTACATAGAAAAAAAGTTAGCATTAAATTGAGAAGGATTAATAGAATAGAAATTATTGGTTTCCCATGTTTCTAATCAGTGATACTTAGTACCTGTTGGTGGACCACCTAAAACTGTCTCGTGTCCCATCACCGGCAGGTGTTGCATATTTGGGGGAAAATATTTAACTAAAAAGTGCATCTTGATTTGTAAGGTTGAAAAAGCTTAAATAGATGAAGTAATGAATAGCAAAAATAATGTCCAATTTTATCTTTAAAATAAGAAGGTCTATAAGCTCTATACAGCACTAAGATGGACAATATTAAAACCTGAACTGGACAGAAATATTCAAGAACCAGTTGAGGAAGAGAAGAAAGTGGTATTGCCAAAGTACTGGCAAAAACAAAGTAAAAATACAGAAGGCTAGATAATGTTCATAAGGCATGTAGTAGAGGGCCATCAGCTCGGGGCAACTTGTAGAGTAAAACCCTCAATAAGCAGACAACAGGAATCAACAAATGAAGAAAATAATTTTCAAGTAATTGTAACGATTTTTTTCTCATCTTATTTTTATTCTATTTTCTTTTTTTTTCTTAATTTTTTTTTTGTTTTTTTTATTCTCAAGTTAGTTAACATACAGTGTAGTCTTGGCATCTGGAGTAGAACCCAGTGATTCATCTCTTACGTATGACACCCAGTGCTCGTCCCGAAAAGTGCCCTCCTTAAGTGACTGTAACAAGATTTAAAGAAGGTTTGTAATGAAACAGTGAAACTGAGGCAGAGAAGCCCCAGAAAATGAAGATAAAGGCTGGCTCAGCATCGGTTTTACTTAAGCCAGTACTGGATATTTTCCCAGGACCCTTGATCACAGATGTCCCTAAGGCTTCAGGGAAAAGCAACTGTGAATAGAGACTAGAGTCCGGGGAACGGCAGCAACCAGGCTTCATTTTCTTTTTAAAAAAATTTTTTTTCAACGTTTTTTATTTATTTTTGGGACAGAGAGAGACAGAGCATGAACGGGGGAGGGGCAGAGAGAGAGGGAGACACAGAATCGGAAACAGGCTCCAGGCTCCGAGCCATCAGCCCAGAGCCCGACGCGGGGCTCGAACTCCCGGACCGCGAGATCGTGACCTGGCTGAAGTCGGACGCTTAACCAACTGCGCCACCCAGGCGCCCCCAGGCTTAATTTTCTATTTGAAAAGAAAGAATGATCTCTGACAGGTGAACTCACAGTTCCAAATTTGTCCCTTGCCCCCAGAAAAATAAAACAAAGAAACAGTACGTGAATCTGCAGCTGCGAAAGTGGAAAAAGCGTTTTTAATTCAAAGTTATCACTAGGAAGAGTAATTTTATGTTTTCCAGGAGGCACAGACCATCCATTGCTAATCTAACAAGTAATTCTCCTCTAATGTTCCTCATAAAAGTTTTCAGATTCATTGTTAGAAAGAACTGTTTCAAAAGAAGTAAATCCAATTCTCCCCATATGCAGTTCCAAATAAATTACAAGAACCATTCAACATGGCTTATGTTGAATGTAACTTCTTTAAAAAAAGAAAAGGAAAGAAACAAAGAAAAAGAAAAGAAAAAAGAACGAATGAACGAACGAATGAAAAAAGCAGTAAGAGGGTGACACTTACTTGGTGAGATTTGTGATGTGTGGGTAGTTCATCACAAGTCCTCTCAGAAACTCTGATAAGTCTTTGTACGAGTGGTATCGGTAAAGAGCCAGATTTGAGGAGGACCGTAACATGAGGCTTTCCAAACCATTCTCGGCTGAGAGGTCTTTAATTAAAGTTTCAAACTCTTTAGTGGTTGGATCACTGGCATCATCGGTGTTGGTGCTGTCCCCCTTTCCTTTCTTTGATTCATTGTTTGAATCTGCTGACGATCGAACAAGTGTGAAGTTGACCTGAATAGCACCTTCACTCTTTACAGTCACATTCTTGGTAACTGGATTATACCTGTAATAAAGGGGAGATTAGAGCCATGCTTCCACAGGTGGAGTACCTATGCTTTGCAGAAACAGAAGGCTGCAGAGGATATGTGAATCCTTGAGATAAATCCTATGAGAGTCAAATTTTTAACTTTGTGATAATTTATTATTTGTTTTAAACATAAATTAACAAAGAACAGACATGGGTAAACTGTAAAATACGAGTGGGTTTTTAAGATTAAATATATGACCTCAAAAGAAAGTTAGTATTTGCAGTAAATACTCCACGTCTCCTGGAATCTGAGTTCAGTTGTCTGTCATCAGGGTATACGGTTGGAAAAATTTGAGAGGTACTAACTTAGGACATTAACTACCAAACACATCATTCTTGCCCTATTTTTCAGATATTTTGCTGCTTTCGTTTTTCTAATACTATGACAAAATGTAAGAAAAACAGAAAAGACCTCGTTTCTCATTAGTGTGAAGTTCTAACCCATACATTTTATGGACCAATAGATATTTGAAATCTTTTTTAAAAAAGGTAGCAGTAACTAGAAATATTTTCATGTTCTTACCCTTACTTCAATATAATGTTCAAGCTAACTCTTCAGAAATAAGATAACTAGTAAGGGAGGGGAATAATATCCAGTTGTAACATCTATACTTGTTAAAACACAAAAAAGAAAACTACAACACGGTAAAAATGATGCATTTTGGATTAAACAGGTGGTTCTGATTCTAAGCTGTTTGTAAAGGGTAGAGAAGATAAAGAAAATTAAGTTTTATCCAAGGAAAAAAGTCCTAAGTTCATTGTCTCTCTCTTTTTTTTAAAGTAAATATGTCTTTGTAGAAGTAAAACCTGTAAAAAAAGATGAAAATGTCCTTTTTTAGAGAATTAGAAATAAGAAAGAAAATTTCACCAAAGCAATACCTTAACATAATAAAGGCCATATATGAAAAACCCACAGCTAACATCATATTCAATGGTGAAAACCTGAGAACTCTTCCTCTAAGATCAGGAACAAGACAAAGATGTCCACTCTTGCCACTTTTACTTAACAGAATACTGGAAGTCCTAGCCATAGCAGGGGGGGGCCCGCCCCGTCGCAACCCCGCCCCCCCCCCAAAAAAAAAGAAAAAAGAAAAGAAGAGAAAAGAAAGAAAAGAAATAAGATGCATCCATATTGGTAAAGAGGTTAAACTGTCACTATTTGCAGGTGACATGATATCATACATAGTAAATCCTGAAGGCTACCCAAAAATCTACTAGTAGTAATCAATGAATTCAGTAAAGTTGCAGGATACAAAGTACCCAGAAAGTTGCAGGATACAAATACTACCCAGTAGCATTTCTACACATTAATAACAAAGTAGCAGAAAGAGAAATTAAGAAAACAATCTGTTTACAATTGCATCAAAAAGAATAAAATACCTAGGAATAAAACTAAACAAAGAGGTGAAAACCTGTACTCTGAAAACTATAAAACACTGAAAAAAGATATTGAAGATGACACAAACAAATGGAAAGATATTCCATGTTCATGGATTGGAAGAATCGATATTTTTAAGATGTCCTTACTACCTAAAGCAATTACAGATTCAATGCAATCCCTATCAAAATACCAATAGCATTTATTTTTACTTTTTTTTTTTATTTTGAGAGAGGGAGAGAGAAGAGAGAGAGAGAGAGCATGTGAGCAGGGGAGAGGCAGAGAGACAGGGAGATAGGGAGAGAGAGAGAATCCCAAGCAGCTTCCATACTGTCACTGCAGAGCCCAACATGGTACTTGATCTCACAAACCATTAGATCATGACCTGAACTGAGATCAAGAATTGGATGTTTAACCTACTGAGCCATGCAGGTGCCCCCCAACAGCATTTTTCATAAAACTAGAACAAATTATATTAAAATTTGTATGGAAACACAAAAGACCCCAAATTGCCAAAGCAATCTTGAGAAAGAAAAACAAAGCTGGAGGTATCACAATTCCAGATTTCAAGATATACTGCAAAGTTGTAGTAATCAAAACAGCATGGTATTGGCACAAAAATAGACAAATATAGATCACTGGAATAGAATAGAGAGCCCAGAAATAAACCCACGCATACACGGTCAATTAATCTATGATAAAAAAAAGGCAAGAATATACAATAGGGATAAGGTAGTCTCTTCAATAAATGGTGCTGGGAAAACTGGACAGCCACATGTAAAAGAATGAAACTGGACCACTTCCTAACACCATACACATAAATAAATTCAAAATGGATTAAAGACCTAAATGTGAGACCTGAAACCATAAAAAATCCTAGAAGAGAACAGAGGTAGGTAGTAATTTTTCTAATCTTGGCCAAAGAAACATTTTTCTAGATATGTCTCCTAAGGCAAGGGAAACAAAAACAAAAATGAACTATTGGGACTACACCAAAATAAAATGTTTTTGCACAGTGAAGGAAATCATCAACAAAACAAAAAGGCAACCTACTGAACAAGAGAAGACACTTGCAAATGATATATTCAGTAAGGGGTTAATATACCAAATATATAAAGAACTTATACAACTCAGCAGCCAAAAAACCCCCAAATAATCCTATTAAAAATTGGGCATAGGACCTGAATAGACATTTTTCCAGAGAAGATATATAAAAGGTCAATAGGCACATGAAAAGATGCTCAACATTACTAACCATCAGGGAAATGCAAATCAAAACCACAACAAGATATTACCTTACACCTGTCAGAATGGCTAAAATAAAAAAGATAAGAAATAACAAGTGTTGGTAAGGACGAGGAGAAAAAGAACACTTTTACACTACTGGTGGGAATGTAAACTGGTATAGCCACTGTGGAAAACACTATAGAGGTTTCTCAAAAAATTAAAAATAGAAATACCATATAAGCCAATAATGCCACTATTGACTATTTGCTCAAAGAAAACAAAAGCAGTAAATTGAAAAGATACATGCACCCCTATGTTTACCGCAGCATTATTTATAATAGCCAAGAGATGGAAACAACCTAAGTGTCCATCAATAAACCAATGAATAAGGAAGATGTGGTGTATATACACAGTGGAATATAATGTAGCCATTAAAAAAAGATGAGATCGTGCCATTTGCAACAGCATGGATGGACCTAGAGGGTATTATGCTGAGTGAAATCAGTCAGACTGAGAAAGCAAATACTGTATGATTTCACTCAGATATGGAATCTCATAAAGCAAACTAATAAACAAACAAAAAGCAGAAACAGACGCATAAATACAGAGAAAAATCTGATAGTTGTGGGGGGCAGGTAAGCAAAATGGGGGAAGAGGAGTAGGAGTTATGGAATGAATAAGTCATAGAAATAACTTATTTCTATGTTATGGACTTCCAGTTACGGAATGAATAGGTCATAGAAATAAATGGCACAGTACAGGAAATACAGTCAATGGTATTGTAATAGCATTGTATAATGACCAACGGTAGCTACACTTACAGTGAGCATAGCATTATGTAAAGACTTGTTGAATCACTGTTGTATACCTGAAACTAATGTAACATTGTGTGTGAACTATACTCAAATTAAAAATACTTTTTTTAAATAGAAAAAAAAAAGAGAATGGTTTAAGTGTGGATAGAAAAAAGTGTGAAAGAGCTTTAAAAGGGAACAAATGTATGGGTGGCTCACTAGGTTGAGTGTCCGACTCTTGGTTTTGGCTCAGGTGATGATTCCAGGGCTGTGGGATTGAGCTCTGCTTGAGATATTCTCTCCTTCCCTCTGCCCCTCTCCCCTAATCTCTCTCTCTCTCTCAATAAATAAATGAAAATAAAAGGCAACAAATGTAACTTCTAGTCATTGGACATGACTAGAAGTATACAGCAGAGCAGGAGTCCTTTTTTCCCAACTAACAGGTGCTTCCCAGAATTGTTACCAATAGTGAAGGAAATTACTCACATCTAGACAGGGAGCAGTGGACCTGAGAGGAGGAGGATAAAAGAGGCCACTGTCCAAAGTGCATAATTTCACAGATTTCTTAAATGTGATAATTCATGTACTCACTTTATCACTAGAGGAGATTCAAATGGGTAACCAGCTCTAAACTTCCCAGCATGAAAGTCAGGGTTGCTTGGCTTCTCTGGGGCTTTCTGGCAATAATCTTCTAGGATACAACCATGTTTGTCTTTCCTTAAGCACTCAATTTCTTTTCTTTTTTTTTTATTATATGAAATTTATTGTCAAATTAGTTTCCATACAACACCCAGTGCTCATCCCAAAAGATGCCTTCTTCAATGCCCATCACCTACCCTCCCCTCCCTCCCACCCCCCATCAACCCTCAGTTTGTTCTCAGTTTTTAAGAGTCTCTTAAAGCACTCAATTTCAAAGTATTCATTCACTCACCCTCGAGCAGATGCTGTGATCTTATAAGTTCCTGGAACCAAGAGACGCCAGTAATCTCCAGTTTTGTAAGTAGTCACTGGGTGATTAATTTCAGCAACGCTAATGGTGGCATTTAATATACCCCTGCCGTCCGTGGCATCTAGGACAAATCCTTTGACACCTTGATGAACCTGGATAAAGTACAAGGACACCCATATGTCAATGGTAAAGATCATCATCTAATTATTTTGGGAGCTTACATCCCAAATAACAGATTGGTAATAAAATAAACATGGGGAGCAAAGAGGAATTTAGGAGTTGACAGTAAAGGTAAACACCCATTAAACAAAGTATTTTAGTTGCTGAAAGGCTAATTTTTCATAGGTTATGTTTGTCTTTATCATGAAGAATATAAATAAGACTGTTTAAACTTCAGCACTTCTGACAATTTCAGTATATAGGGCATTCTACAAGAAAACTGTCCTGGCCTCTTTAAAAGGGAAATGTCATTTTTAAAAAATGGACGGACTATTATAGATTAAAGTGAATAAAGAGATGTAATAATCAAATGCAATGTATAAACCTTGACTAGATCCTGGTTCTGAAATACAGCTATGAAAGACATTTTGGGGGAAAAGAAGGAAATCTGAATGTGGGCTAGGTATTAGGTATAATTAGAGAATTACTGTTAATTTTCTTCAGTGAGATAATGGCACTTGAAGATGTCATATAGAAGAATATCCTTATTCTAAAAGATGCATTCTGAAATATTTAGGGGTGAAATGCCATAATAGCTGCAATTTATATTGAAATAGTTCAGGAATATATGTGTATGTGGGTAAGTTTATATAAATAAAACAAATGCAGCAAAATGTTAAAAACTATCAAATCTAGGTATTTATTAGTAACAACTTTTCTATGTGTTTAAAATTTTTCATAATAAAGTGTTTTAAAAAATTACTATGCAAACTCATAGCCTTTATGCCAGTCAATGCAGCAAAAAGAATAAAGCAGAAAAGTACTGGCACAAAGTATTAGATTACCCTACTAATTAACTAATATTAGCATATTTCTTACAGTCTTTACCTATTGGTCACCAAGCATATTCAAACAAAAGGAAATTAACCATTTCAACAGTGAACCACTGGCAAAAAGAAAAAGAATGAAAACACTTACCCCCTAGCCCATCTTTCTATCACTTGACAAATGCTTAGGGGTGTATCCAATTTATGTCAGTCTTTTAATAAAGACAGAATACAAAGTCATTATCCATTAAAAGCAAAACATCACTACCCTGTTTAATCATTTTCAACTCTTGCCTGCATGAGCTCTTCAACTCATTTTCATCCGTGAATTTTCCAGATAAAAATACTAAAACATGAATAGTCCAAACTGGAATTCAGAAGAGCATATTTGAAAATCACTGTGTGAAACTACATGTACACACAATACACACATGTATTTTTGCTCTTGGGAGAAATTTCATACTTCACTCCTTAATAGTTACCTGTTTCATAAACTGGATTAGAGATCTTCGATTCTGTTCCCAAAATTTTGGCAGATCTTTCTCAAATGGGTATTTCACACAACCTAGCTCAATAGTCACTTCAAAGCAATTTGTTTGTAAATAGTTCCAGTCCTGCATACCACCTGGAGGATAAAAAATTAAAATCAGTCACTCTGAAGAAGTAGAACTAGATCCCATCCCAAAAGGTAAACAACATTCCTAGTAAAAAGCTAAATCCATCTTTTCTTAGCATTGGTTGAAAAACAATAATATGTTCATTTGAGAGCTCTTTGATGCTTGTAGTACAGGTAAGACACCTGTACCTTCATGTTCAAGAAGAATTCAAGTGTACGGGCGCCTGATGGCTCAGTCGGTTAAGCATCTGACTTCAGCTCAGGTCATGATCTCAGGGGTTGTGAGTTCAAGTCCCACGTGAGGCTCTGTGCTGACAGAGCCTGGAGCATGCTTCAGTTTCTATGTTTCCCTCTCTCTCTGCCCCTTCCCTGCTTGCGCTCTGTCTCTCAAAAATAAATAAACATTAAAAAAATTAAAAAAAAAAAAAAGAATTCAAAAGTGGCTTACACTCTTATCAGCACATCTAAGGTTTTTTGTCATAGCCAGAGATAAAATATAACACTTTCATGAAGTTTTAGTACACTATCTTTACTCAAAATTTTTTAAAAATGTTTTTATTTTATTTTTGAGAGAGAGAGAGAGACAGAGTGCAAGCAGGGGAGGAGCAGAGAGACAGGGAGACACAGAATTGGAAGCAGGCTCCAGGCTCTGAGCTGTCAGCACAGAGCCCTATGTGGGGCTTGAACCCATGAACTATGAGATCATGACCTGAGCCAAAGACGGACACTTAACCAACTGAGCCACTCAGGTACCCCAACATGTGTCAAATTTAAAAATAGTTGAAAAGGTTATTTGAATGTTTTAAATTATTTAAACAATATTTTTAAAGGAATGATATTTTCTCAAAATTAAAAAATCAGTAAGAAGTGGCACCATCCAGGGTGACAGAAAATCCAAGTTATATGGCCTTGGTATTAAAGAATGTTTACCTGGGACATTATACCAACTAGCTCCATTTGTTATTCCATGAGGAAAGTATTCATTAGGGTACATATTCTTGCAGGGTCTACCTTGAAACATCTGGGCATTTTCCTGAAAAAAAAAAAATTAAGAATCTTTACTTATACTTGTTTCCATCTACATCAAAAACTACAGGAAGGATAAGGAAAAACAATAAAAGTGGTTACCAATAGGGTGTATGTGGGGGTGGGAATGGGGTGGATGGAAGCATGGGAAGCAGTCAGACTTTTCAATATATATCTTTCTATGCCATATATAAACAACCCACCTGGATTAAAATACACACACACACACACACACAAATAAATAAATAAATAAATAAATAAATATATATATATATATACACACACACACACATATATATATGTATCTGTATATATACATATACATATGTATGTATATATGTATATATATATATTTGTGTGTGTGTATGAACAATCCCCCCTTTCATAAACTTAACATACCAATTATAAGCTTATGATCCCATTGCTTTCTTTTTTTAATCCCATTGCTTTTTTAAAAAATGTTTATTTATTTTGAGAGAGAGAGAGAGAGAGAGAGAGGCAGAGAGAATCCCAAGCAGACTCCGTGCTGTTAGCACAGATCCCAACATGGGGCTCAATCTCACAAACTGTGAGATCTTGACCTGAGCTGAAATCAAGAGTCAGACACTTACCCAAGTGAGCCACTGAGATGTCCCCCACTGCTTTCTTATTGAATAAAAATTATTATTTTAGATTACCTTAATAATTGTGCCATGCTCTTTTGCTTTCTGGTTTTTCCACTAAAGGCTTACATACTTCTATGTCTTTATCTCCATTTCCATCAATATCTATCCATTTAACTATAAATTATATAGATATACTACTATATTAATATAACATATATAATATAAAGCTACATAAAAAAACATTTAAAGGATAAATTTAAAACTACAAATAGGATTTTTAATATATTCTTCCTATATCTTAGTGGATCATCTAGTATAAATCTGACTCTAGACAACATAGTTCTAGGAAGTAGCTATTAACATTTTGACTTTATTCTCAGAGTAATAAAGAGCCACTAAAAATCTCTGAAGAAAGGATGATATGTGAAGTATTCACGGCTCTACGAAATTTATCCTAGTAATAGTGTAAAAAATAAACCAAAGCCAGGGAGATCCATCAGAGTACTACTGAAACAATCCAAGTGTGAGATCATGAGCCCCTGGATTTGATTTTACCAGTGCATTTTACCATCTCCTTTAATTCTCGTTACTCTGATAATTGTTTTTATTTTGTTTTGTTTTATTTTATTTTTATTTTTTTATTTTTTTCATTTTTTTTAACGTTTTTATTTATTTTTGAGACAGAGAGAGACAGAGCATGAACAGGGGAGGGTCAGAGAGAGAGGGAGACACAGAATCGGAAGCAGGCTCCAGGCTCTGAGCCATCAGCCCAGAGCCCGACGCGGGGCTCGAACTCACGGACCGCGAGATCGTGACCTGAGCTGAAGTCCGACGCTTAACCGACTGAGCCACCCAGGCGCCCCTGATAATTGTTTTTAAACCTAAATTAATTTTTTTCAAGAAAACAGTTTGACAAGTTAGGTAGAGTTTTTTTTTTTTTTTTTCCAACGTTTATTTATTTTTGGGACAGAGACAGACAGAGCATGAACGGGGGAGGGGCAGAGAGAGAGGGAGACACAGAATCGGAAACAGGCTCCAGGCTCTGAGCCATCAGCCCAAAGCCTGATGCGGGGCTCGAACTCACGGAGTGCGAGATCGTGACCTGGCTGAAGTCGGACGCTTAACCGACTGCGCCACCCAGGCGCCCCTTTTGACAAGTTAAAGAAGACTGGGGGTGAGGATCTAACTGTCCAGTCTCAGACCACACAGTCTAAAAGTAATTTACCAAGATACTAAATGATGGATAGTCTTTAGGTTTCTCTTCTTCTTGTTGCTTGCCTGTATCTTCTAATCTTTTTACAATAACTTCCATTCTATGAAACAGTTTTTTAAAGAGGCATTTACAGAGTGGTGACAGGTAAAGCAATTGGATGCAATTGCCAAGACAGTAAAACGGCTGAGGACAGAAGATGGAGGGGAAAAAAAAGGAAAAGAGACAATGTCCAGCCAACAAAAGAGAAAAAACAGCTTTCTATTATACAATGGGACAGACATCAAGGGAAGAAGACAATAGTGTCAGACTTCAGAGGTCAGGAAAGGAAAGGAAAGGAAAGGAAAGGAAAGGAAGAAAGAGAGAAAGAGAGAAAGAGAGAAAGAGAGAAAGAAAGAAAGAAAGAAAGAAAGAAAGAAAGAAAGAAAGAAAGAAAGAAAGAAGAAAGAAAGAACGAACAGATTTCTGGTAAGCCTCGATGGGGCACCTCCAGGTAAAACAATGTAGGCAGAAGACAGATGACAAGAAACTGAGAGGAGAGAATAATAAGGGAGTGGAGATAAGAGACTACTTCCTTTTTTTTCTTTTCTTTTGATTTCTCTTGAACTAATTTTAGACTTGCAGAAAAGTTACAAAAATAGTAGAGTTTTATATACCCTTGATCCAGCTTTTCCTAATGTTAGCATCTTGTATACCCACAGTACAGTTACCAAGATAAGGAAATTAACACTGGAATACTACTATTAACTAAAGTAAACTAATTTTTATTAAAAATCAGTAGTTTTTTCCACTAATGCCTCCTTGAAATTTTCTTGTCACTTGATATCTGTCACACTGTACAATAGAAAGCTCTGTTTCTTTCACTTAATTGAATTCATTGAATTTCATTGTACTTAAAATATAATAAAAGTTATTGTAGAAAGATTAGAAAATTTAGGAGCACAAAAGGAGAAAAATATAAGCCTAGAGATCATCAATCAGTTAATACTTTGGTATATAACTTTTAGACTTTTTTTGGCTTACATATAAACTGGGATGGTTGGGAATGGATGCCCCATCCCTTAGTCTTAAGGTTCTCAAAATCTGCTTTATTCAAATATAATTCACGTACAACTCAACTCACCCACTTAAAGTGTGCAACTCAATGGTTTTTGGTATATTCACTGAATTGTGTGACAATCTCCATGGTAAATTTTAGGACATTTTTATCACCCCAAAGAAATACATACTCATCATCACTCCTCATTTTCCTCCAACCTCTTCCCTGCCCCTCCCTGCCTCCCAAGCCCTAGGCAACCACCAATCTATTTTCTGTCTCTATGGATTTGCCTGTTCCAGAAATTTCATATAAATGAATCATACAATATGTAGTCTCTTGTGACTTATTCTTTCACTTAGCATAATGTTTTCAAGAGTCATTCAAGTTGTAATTCATATCAGTACTCAATTCTCTGAGTACTCTTCCACTGCATGAATATACCATATTTTGTTTATCCATTTATCAATTGATGGACATTTGGGTTGCTTCCATTTTTGCCTATTATGGAATGCTGCTACGACATTCATGTATAGTTGACCCTTGAATAACATGAGGGTTAGTGGTGCCAATGCCCCCACACAGTCAAAAATCCAGGTATAATTTCTGACTCCCCCAAAACTTAACTAGTAAAAGCCAGAAGCCTTACTGATAACGTAACCAGTGAATTAACATATATTTTATATGTTATATATATTATATACTATATTCTGACAATAAAGTTGGAGAAAATGTTATTAAGAAAATCATAAAGAAGAGAAAATACATTTGCAGTACTGAACTGTATTTACAGAAGAAAGTCCACATACAAGTGGACCCATGCAGTTAAAACCCCTATTGTTCAAGGGTCAACTGTACAAGTTTTTGTGTGGACATATGTTTTCACTTCTCTTGGGCATATACCTAGAATTGGAACTGTCAGGTCATGTGATAATTCTATATTCAACACTCTTAGGAACTGCAATACTGTTTTCTAAAGCAGTTGTGTGCCATTTCACATTTCCACCAGCAATATACAAGGGTTCTAATTTCTCCACATTTTTACCAATACTTGTTATTTTCCATTTTTTAAATTATAAGCAACCCTAGTGGGTAAAAAATAGTATCTTATTGTGGTTTTGATTTGCATTTCCTTGACAGCTAACAATATTGAGTATCTTTTTGTGTGCTTCTTGATAATTTGTATATCTTCTTTAGAGAAATGTATATTCAAATCCTTTGCCCATTTTTCAATTAAGTTGTCAATCAGTTCAATTAGTTATAAGAGTTCTTCACATTCTAGATATGATTCTTATCAGATACATAATTTTCTCCTATTTTGTTGGTTGTTTTTATAGTTCCTTGATATTCTGTTATGTGTTGAATTCTGGCCCCCTAAAAAAGATATGTTGAAAGTCCTAACCCCAAAGACTTCAGAATGTGACTATATTTTATTACAGAGATATTCAGGTTAAAATGAGGTAATTAGAATGGGCTCTAATCCAATATGACAGATATCTTTATAAAAAGAGAAAACTTGGACACAGACACAGGGAGAATGCCATGTGAAGACAGAGGAGTGGAGTAATCTGTCTAGAAGCCAATGAATGCCAAAGATTGCAAGCAAAACAACAGAAGATATGAAAAGACAAGGAAGAATTCCCCTACAGGTTTCAGAGACAGCTTGACTTTGCCAACACCTTCATTTTGGACTTCTAGACTCTAGGACTAAAAGACAATAAATATCTGTTGTTTTAGGGCACCCGGTTGGTAGACCTTTGTCACAGCACCCTTAGGAAACTAGTACAGTATTGTAGCAAAAATGTTTTTAACTTTTGATGATATTCAATGTATATATATTTTTGGTCACTTGTGCTTTTGATGTCATATTGAGGAAACCATTGTCTAACCCAATGTCACAAAGATTTATTACTATATTTCTTCCAAAAGTTTTTTTAAAAGTTTTAATTAATTAATTAATTAATTTATCTATCTATCTATCTAGAGAGAGAGAGAGAGAGAATACAAGCAGGGAAGGGGCAGAGAGAGAGAATTCCCAGGAGGCTCTGTGCTGTCAGCACGGAGCCCAATGTGGGCCCGATATCATGAACCATGAGATCATGACCTGAGCCAAAATCAACAGTCAGGTGCTCAAGCTACTGAGCCGCCCAGGCACCTTCTAAAAGTTTTTTTTTTTTTTTAAGTTTATTTATTTATTTTGAGAGAAAGTGCGAGCATGAGCGAGGGAGTAGCAAAGAGATGCGAGAGAGAGAATCTCAAGTAGGCTCCATGTCAGCCAGTGTGGAGCCTGATCTGGGGCTCAATCCCATGAACTGTGAGATCGTGACCTGAGCCTAAACCAAGAGTCAGATGCTTAACCGACTGAGCCACTCAGGCACCCCTATTTTTTCTATAACTTTTATGGTTTTAGCTCCTATATTTAGGAATATAATACATTTTGAGTTAATTTTTGGGTGTGGTGTGAGGAAGGGGCCCAAATTCATGCTTTTGCCTGTTCATATCCAGTTTTCCCATCACTATTTGGTGGAAAGATTATTATTTCTCCATTGAATTGTCTTGGTGCTCTTGTCAAAAAATCCATCGACCATACACGTAAGAGTTTATATCTGGACTCAATTCTATTTCATTGATTCCTGTGTCCATCCTTATGTCAGTATCTCAGCACTTAATTACTATAGTTTTATAATAAGTTTCAAATTGGGAAGTATGAGACCTTTAACTCTTGTTATTTTTAATTTAATTTAATTTTTTTAATGTTTTATTTTTTTATTTTAGGGGGGGCGGGGCAGAGAGAGAGGGGGACAGAGGACCCAAAGCAGGCTCTGTGCTGACGGCAGAGAGCCTGATGCAGGCTTGAACTCACAAACCGTGAGATCGTGACCTTGAGCCAAAGTCAGATGCTTTGACCAAGAGAGCCACCCAGGTGCCCCTATTTTTCATTTTAGAGATAATTTTGTCTTTTTCTTCAATTTCCTTCCTGAGTTTTATCAACTGTTCTTCATTTGTTCCTATATTTTTTTTTTTCCATTTCTGTTTTCATCTCTTAAATATCTGAGTCTACATGGTTTTTCATATTCTCAATGGGTGTTTGGGTATATTTCATCTGTTTGGAGTGCTGACTTATAGTTTTCTTCTGCTTCTTGATTGTTTTTTGGTCCTAGTAAGGTTTCCTCAGGCCATATGTGTGAAATTTCATTTCCCGATTTTCTGAAATGCTTCTCCATGGATTTTACTTACCTCTTGTTCATTTTTATGATACTGGGCTGTTACACATGATTCTTAGTTAATGGTGTCTTTTTCTGTCAGTCTAGCAGTCAAGGCACTTTAGTGTATTTCTGGTTTTTTTGTTTATTTGCCTTGATGTAGGATGGAACTGTAGGTCCTCTGATTTTATGGTTCTCTTCTATCTTGGACAACCCTATACTTCCCCTTTTTCCTTCTTTTACTCTTCACATTCCAATGGTCAAAGAGCACTTCTTCATTTCTTTTCACCTTTTTTCTGCTCCAGAAGTTAAGAGTTTGGAAGATTTCCCTTTGAACCTATTCTTTTAAATTGTGCCTGTCCCTTTAAATTGCATCAGACCATGTAAGTTGTATGTTCTTTGAAATCTCTTCCCAATATTCCCATGCTCTCATCTGCCCAGTTACTATTTTATTTAGGTTTCAGATTTCGGGGGTACTTAAAGTTTGGTGGTCATTTCATCACCTTCAGGGTTGCCCTTCACAAGTCCCCCTCTTCTGTCTTCACAGAGTGTCTCAGTCTGCTTTTCCTCATCATGAAGCTATGGCAGGGCACAGGGCGGGTTGGGTGCATGATAGATCATGACACATCACAGCTAAGAGAAAGGAAGCTGTGAGTAAAGACTGAGGATTTTAATTATCACCTTTCCCATTTACAACAGAAAAAACAAAGGCACGAGATTCCAGAGGAGGCAGGATGTGGTAGGATCAAGAAATGGAGGAGAATATGGGAAAGACATCAATCGATAATACCTGAGAAGACAGAATCTGAATGAACTCACATCAGATTATTCAGAGTTCTATTTAGTTCAAGGTACAGTGATCTACTGAGAATAGGGGAGTAAAGCTGGGATTAGGAGGCTCAGGTAGAGGAGAAAGGTTGAGAATTGCCAAAGTGTCTAGCAGCAAAACATGAAATACTGTCAAGTAGAACTGAGGGTTCAGCTGAGGCTAGAAAGCATACATATGTATGCAGTGTTGTCAATTTCCATGACTGTGTGACTTTTCTGGGATGTAGAAGAGAGACAGTGGCAATTACTGAGGACCGGACATTGGCAAGGCAGGTATGTCAAAGGTATTCCAAAGTGTAAGTGAGGGCATCACTAAAGTGGATGTCCATGGGTTTAGCTGGGTAGAGAGTAAAATCAAAACAATTCAAGGTCAAAGAAAACAAAAAGAGGCTAAGGAACTAGAAATCACAATAAGGATAAAAAGCAGAACTATAAGATTGGGCACCAAATGTGCAAAATCTGACCACTTAGATTTTATTTTGCTATTTAGAGGGTATCCCACTCCTCTCTTATGCCATGAACATCCCTCTAAAAGTGGTGCGCTCAAACAGAAGACAACTATTCCTTAAAGTGTAATAATAGACATACTCCCCTGTTAGAAACTCTCAACAAGGTCCACTTGCGCAGAAGGAAGGTGTGGAAAATGTAAAACAACAGAAAGCTGTGACTGGAGACCACAGAGTTACAGTATTAATATCCTTTACCTATAACCAATGGAGTCACAGACTGAGTCTGTAATAAGACCAAAAATTGAAACTAACAAGTCTAGTTTCCAAGCCCCAACTTTTAACACAGTATCTAAGAACAAGTTTTAAATTAAAATTTCACACAAACACACAAATATGACATTTCTGATTGTAAAAGTAGTGTATGTTCATTACAGAAAGTTTAGAAAATAAGGTAATTTCTACCTGCTTTCCCTTTCTACGTTAGTACAGTCTTTTCAATAGCTTAGACTAGTGGTTGGCAGTTTTTTTCTGTAAAGGGCCAGAGAGTAAAAATTCTAGGCTTTACAGGCTTGAAAGTGTCTGTTTCAACTACTCAACTCTACCCTCTGCACCTATCGAGATGAATGCTGTGTTTTTATTCTTTAGTCTACTAATATGGTTCATTACACTGACTTATTTTCAAATGCTGAAAGAGGAAGAAGCCACAGACAGTACGTAAAAAATAAAATATGGATGTTGACTGTGTGTCAATAAAATTTTATTTACAAAACCATTAGTGGGCTGGATTTGGCCCTAGAGCTGTAGCTTGTCAACCCCTACCTTAGACACTTTACTAGATTTATAACTTAAGTACTAGTCAAATGAAATAAACTAGCATGCTAATTTATAATTTTTAGTTTATGAGGATTCAGGTACTATGCTAAAAACTGTAGATGAAAAGACATTACTTGAGCTTAGGTTAATGGGGAAACACACAGTACATTCACAGTGAGGTGGAAAACAGGAGAAAAAGTGGTAATACTGCCTGAAAGGAATCATGGAAAGACTTAACCGAGGAGAAAGCACTTGACCTGTGTCTTACAGGACTTTGTTTTAATGCATTTTTTAATTAAAAAAATTTATAGCATTTTGTGTTTAAACACGACCCTACCTTTGAATAAGAAAGTGCTATTTGTTGAAACACAGCATCATCTGGTGATTTACTGTATGTGGCAAGCCCTTGTTCATCATCATCAAAAGGGTAGTTCACTACCAAAGAACCTGCAAGGGAACAAAGGAAAATGTACCATGATATCTCTTTCAAGATGGATCTTCAACATAAATAAAGTACACTTTCACATTGGGGCGCCTGGGTGGCGCAGTCGGTTGGGCGTCCGACTTCAGCCAGGTCACGATCTCGCGGTCCGTGAGTTCGAGCCCCGTGTCGGGCTCTGGGCTGATGGCTCAGAGCCTGGAGCCTGTTTCCGATTCTGTGTCTCCCTCTCTCTCTGCCCCTCCCCCGTTCATGCTCTGTCTCTCTCTCTGTCCCAAAAATAAATAAACGTTGAAAAAAAAATTTTTTTTTTAAAAAAGTACACTTTCACAATACTGCCAGAGGCAGGAAACCAATACAATTTTCCAAAGCTAATTTCCTCATTAGAAATAAAAAAGCTGCTAATTTCCTCAACAGAAAATCAACTGGAGCTATGCATGACACTTAGAATTTACCTGAACTTCTAGGTATAATTTACATGTCAGAGCTGAACCAAAAGTATACAGGGTGAATTTAAACAATTTTACTCTTATAATAATTAGGATCAGAAAAGATGAGCAAAATTTGATACTTTTTCAGTAAAATTCAGACATTTATAATGGCATGGAATTTTAAGATAAGAAATGATCCCTGAAGTCCAATTAATCCATCCTCTTCATTTTGCAGATGTGGAGTCTAAAACAGAGGGGTTAAATGACTTATGTATGGACAGCAGAGCCACCCCTGATCTACACTCAGAAAAAACTGCTAAAAATTTCCCATATGCTCACATTAGAAATTAGTCCATTAGAGTTATACCATATGATATTTCATGACTTAAGGTAAAGAAAGTGATGCTTTAAGAAAGCAAGCAAGCAAGCAAGCAAGCAAGCAAGCAAGCAAGCTTTAAAACATATGTAAAGCGTGCCTGGCTGGCTCAGGTGGAAGAGCATGTGACTCTTGATCTCAGGGTCATGAGTTCAAGCCCACATTGGGTTTAGGGATTACTTAAAAGTAAATAAATAAATAAGGTTTTAAAAAATAGATAAAAAAATAAAACATACATAAAGAATATAAAGTCCCTTCATGCTCCCCATAAAGCGTAAACAAGTTAGGGTGCTTCTCAGACGAGAGCCCTGATGGAATCTCTTATTTTCCTATTAGTCACACTATTTTCCTTTATTCATCTGTCCATTTATCCTTCCTTTACTAAAGCCACTCATCTTTGCCTTTGTTATCACACCACTTCATGGAATGGAAATGAAAGAACATATTCAACTTGAATTCAGATGAAGTAATCCTGTGGTAACAAATACCAGCAAATATTTATATAGAGAAAAAAATTATTTAAGAAGCAAGTATGAAGAACTATGCTCACTCTATTCCCCAAAATAGTTCTAACGAGAACAAGTGTACTTCAATACCTCTTCTACAAATTTAATGTACCCCCAAAATTTAATTTCACCCCAGAACTATGACCCATATCTAAATATTTGAACAGAGAAAAGTCAACATCAACTTCTACTCAATTCTTCCAAATGGCTAATTTTCTAAGGACAGAAAAAAAAGTCATAAAACATCTATTTCTATGAAACAGTCTACTTTTAGAAAATAATTAGTATCAACTCAAAAAGCAGGGACAACAACAACAAAAGATAAATGTCTTCATCAAAATTAAAAACTTCTGTGTGTCAAATGACATTATTAAGAAAGTTAAAATACAACATATATAGAATGGCAGAAAATATTTCCAAATCAGCAATCTGATAAAGAACGCTTAGAGCTATATAAAGAACCCTTAGAGGGGCGCCTGGTTGGCGCAGTCGGTTAAGCGTCCGACTTCAGCCAGGTCATGATCTCGCGGTCCGTGAGTTCGAGCCCCGCGTCAGGCTCTGGGCTGATGGCTCAGAGCCTGGAGCCTGTTTCCGATTCTGTGTCTCCCTCTCTCTCTGCCCCTCCCCCATTCATGCTCTGTCTCTCTCTGTCCCAAAAATAAATAAACGTTGAAAAAAAAAATTTAAAAGAACCCTTAGAACTCAACAAAAAGACAAAAAATAAATAATTGGCAAAAGACTTGAACAGATATTTCTCCAAAGCAGATATACAAATGGCCAACAAGTACATGAAAAGATGCTTATTATTAGTCATCAGCAAAATGCAAATCCAAACTACAAAATGGGGGTGCCTGGATGGCTCAGTTGGTTAAATGACTGACTCTGGATTTCAGCTTAGGTCATGATCTCACAGTTCATGGGATTGAGCCCCATGCTGGGCTCTGTGCTGAAAGCAAGGAACCTACCTGCTTGGGATTTTCTCTCTCCCTCTTTCTCTGCCCCTCCCCTGTTTGCTCTCTCTCTCTCTCTCTCTCTCTCTCTCTCCCTCTCTCTCAAAATAAATAAATAAACTTAAAAAATAAAACTACAATGAAAAACCACTTTTTACTCACCAAAATGGCTAGAACATAAAAAACAGAAAATAACAAGTGTTGATGAGGATGTAGAAAAACTGGAACCCCCGTACATTGCTAGTAATGTAAAATGGTTCGGCTACTGTGGAAAATGATTTGGCAGTTCCTTAAAAAAGCTAAACATGCAATTATCATATGGTATTTCCATCAAAAAGCTAAACATGGCTAAATGAAATCAGTCAGAGAAAGACAAATACCATATTATTTCACTCATATGTGGAATTGAAGAAACAAAACAAAGAAAAAAAGAGGCAAGTCAAAAAGCAGACACTTAACTACAGAGAACAAACTGATGATTCTTGGGGTGGGAGGGGAGAGGGGATGAAATAGATAAAAGGGATTAAGAGCACACTTATCATGATAAGCACTGAGTAATGTATAGAATTAATGAATCACTATATTGTACATCTGAAACTATAATAACACTGTATTTTAGCTACACTGCAATTAAAATTTAAAAGAAAAAGCACCAAACATGGAATTACCCAAATTAATTGAAAACAGGGATTCAGCTTTCACATGCTATTGCTCAAAGCAATATTATTCACGATACTGAACAAGTGGAAACAACCCAAATGTCCTTCAATGGAAAAATGGATAAACAAATTGTAGTATACACATACAATAAAATATTATTTATCCATAAAAGGGGATGAAGTACTAATAAATGCTACAATACTAATGAACTTAAAAACAGTATGCTAAGTGAAAGAAGACAGACACCAAAGATCACATATTGTATGATTCCATTTCTATGAAATATCCAAAATAGGCAAATCCACAGAGACAGAACATAGACTAGTTGTTACCAGGGCTTGAGGGTAGGGGAAAATAGGGAGCAACTCCTTAGTTTCCTTTTGGCGAGATGAAAATGTTTTAGAGCTAAAGATGATAGTTGCACAACATTGTGAATGCACTAATGTTACTGAATTGTTCACTTAAAAATTGTTTTAATGTTTATTTTTATTTTTGAAAGAGAGAGAGTGTGTGAGCATGGGATAGGCAGAGAGAGGGGGGACACAGAATCCGAAGCAGGCTCCAGGCTCCAAGCTGTCAGCATAGCGCCTGACACGGGGCTCGAACTCACAAACTGGAGATCATGACCTGAGCCAAGCTGGATGCTCAACTGACTTAACCACACAGGTGCCCCTGAATTGTTTGCCATAACATGATTAATTTTGTTATGTGAATTTCACCTCAATAAAAAAATATCAAAATTTACAAAAAGGAATCTTACTTTTCTCTATATTCTCTCAAAATCCTTCTAAATTGTTGACAGCAAAGAAATCCTCTTTGAAATTTCTTTGCTAAGATTTCAAACCCATTTAAGATTTTATGATGAGTAAACAAAATATGTCATGGACAAGGAGGGGAAGATGGTGGCAGAGTAAGAGACCCTAGGCTTGCCTTGTCCCACAAATACAGCTAGAAAACTATCAAATCATCCTAAACACCCCAGAAATTGATCTGAAGATTGGAAGAACAAATTCCACAACTAAAGGTAGAGAAAAGCCACATCAGAGAAGGCATGAAGTGCAGAGATATGGTTTAGGAGAGAAATGGATCGTGTCTACTGTGGTGGGGAGGGAGCCACAGTTTGGAGAAGGGTGAAAGACAGACCAACACACAGGGGATGTACAGGGAAAATGAATCCCCATAGCAATTGGCTTGGAAAGCAAGAAGGCCTGAATTTCATGAGTTCTTGCAAACAGTGGGGTGTAAAGCCTAAACTTGTAAAGGTCAGCATGTTTGGTTCTGGGAGAGCTCAGAGAACACTGGGGTTGTTCTTAGAGAGAAGGCAGGGTAAACAGCCTGTGAACATAGTGTGGAAACAGTGATCTGAAGAGCACCTGGGGCACACAGTAGGGAGGTTATTTGTTCATCTTGGAGTGTGTCCCAGAGAAGCAGCATTCATGTCTCCATGAAGTCTCTCAACTTCTCTAGGAACAAAGAAACTGGCCAGACCCATCTCCCTCCCCTGTCCTTCAGCATAAACACAGAATCATCTTCAGGAACCAGTGCAGCACTAGCACATGCTACCTAACTTGCTTACACCAAGCCCCACTCTCTACTCCCTGCCCTCTAACCCCCACCCTTCATCTCCTCTCTTCACCCCACCCCCGTGTTCTGGAAGAACCATCCTTCCCAGTCTTACTTGCTTGAGTCCCAGTATGGTGGGCCCCCACCCCCAGATGACCAGCTCAAGCCCCTGCCCATATGACAGCTCTCAAACCTTGAGTTTTGTGGGGTCTTCGTTCTGGTGGTGGCAGCAACAGGTCTCACTTCACAGGCAAACCAGAGCACACCTAGTTAAAACTCACCACATTCAAGGCAAGTACAAAACACTGGCCACAACTGGCAAAAATAGTCTCTGCAGACAACTGGCCTGAAGGATAAAGCAGACAGGACAAAACAGCAGAGCACACACAGCACACACTGAAGACACTCCTGGAAGTGCCAAGCCCTGCGTAACAGGAGACACTACACTACATGGCAGGGCACTACAGGACCTCTTCATGAGGCCATTACCCTCAAGAACAGGAGACGTAGCTAACTTCCCTAACATGGAGAAACGGCACAGAGACTTAGACAAAATGAGAAGACAGAAATTTGTCCCAAATGAAAGAACAGGACAAGGTTGGCTGAGGAACTAAGTGAAACAGATATAAGTAACATACCTGAGAGAATTGAAAGCAATGATCATAAGGATAGATATGGAATAACATAGAGACAAAGGGCTTAATAAATGAAATGAGAAGCATACTTGATGGAATAAACAGGACAGAAGAAGCATAGGAATGAATTAAGGACTTTGAAGACAGAGTAATGGAAAGTAATCAAGCTGAACAAAAGAGAGAAAAAAGAACTATGCAAAATAAGAATAGACTTAGGGAATTCAGTGACTCCATCAAATGTAATAACATTTGTATTATAGGAGTACCAGAAGAAGAAGAATGAGGAAAGCAGACAGAGAATTTATTTGAAGAAATGATAGCTGAAAACTTCCCTGATCTGGGGAAGGAAACAGATATCCAGATCCAGGAGGCAGAGAACCCCCAACAAAATTAACAAAAGCAGATCCACACCAAGATATATTGCAATTACAATGGAAAAATACACTGATAAAGAAAAATATTAAAAGCAGCAAGACAAAAGAAGACAGTTGCATACAAAGGAAACCTCATAAGGCTATCAGAAGATATTTTAGCAGAAACTTTCCAAGCCAGAAACGAATGGCATGATACAGTCAAAGTGCTAAATGGGAAAAACCTGTAGCCAAGAATATTCTATTCAGCAAGGCTATTATTCAGAATAAAAGAAGAGATAGAATTTCTCAGACAAACAAAAATTAAAGGAGCTCATGACCAGTAAAGCAGCCCTACAAAAAACATTAAAGAGGACTCTTTGAGTTAAAAGGACTAAAAGTGACAGTATAAAGGTAGGAAACATAAAAGCAGTAAAAATGAATATTCCTGTAAAAAATCAGTCAAGGAACTTATAAAATAAAAGGATGTAAAATATGACACTATAAACCTAAAACATAGGGAGGAGAGGAGTAAAGAATGGGTTCAAACTTAAACAACCATAAACTAGGGGCGCCTGGGTGGCGCAGTCGGTTAAGCGTCCAACTTCAGCCAGGTCACGATCTCGCGGTCCGGGAGTTCGAGCCCCGCGTCAGGCTCTGGGCTGATGGCTCAGAGCCTGGAGCCTGTTTCCGATTCTGTGTCTCCCTCTCTGTCTGCCCCTCCCCCGTTCATGCTCTGTCTCTCTCTGTCCCAAAAATAAATAAACGTTGAAAAAAAAATTAAAATAAAATAAAATAAAATAAACAACCATAAATTTAATATAGACAGTTATATGTAGAAGATGTTATATACAAACCTAATGATAATCACAAATCAAAAAGCACTAATAAATATGTAAAGAATAAAGAGAAAGAAATCCAAATATATCACTAAAGATCTATGGAAACCATGGAAGAGAGAAAGACAAGAAAGGATGAGAGAAAATCGTCAGAAACAATCATAAAACAAGTAATGAAATGGCAATAAATACATAGCTATCAATAATTTGAATGTAAATGGACTAAACGGTCCAATCAAAAGACACAGAGTGACAGAATGGATTAAAAACAAGATCCATCTACATGCTGCCTACAAGAGACTCATTTTAGATCTAAAGATAGCTGCAGATTGAAATTGAGGGAATAGAGAAATATCTATCATGGGATGGATGTCAAAGGAAATACGGAGTAGCAATACTTATATCACACAAAATAGACTTTAAAACAAAGACTATAACAAGAGACAAATGATACTATATAATAATAAAGGGGACACTCTAACAAGAATGTATCACAACTGTAAATACTTATGCACCCAACTTGGAAGCACCCAAGTACACAAAAAGGTTAATAACAAACATAAAGGAACTAATCGATAATAATACAATAATAGTAGGGGACTTTAATACCCCACCTACATCAATGGACAGATCATCTAAATAGAAAATCATCAAGGAAACAATGGCTTTGAATAACACACTGGACCAGATGGATTTAAAAGATATATTCATCCTAAAACAGCAGAATACACATTCTTTTCAAGTCCACATGAACTATTCCCCAGAACAGGTCACATATTAGGCCACAAAATAAGCCTCAACAAATTTTAAAAGATTGAAGTCATACTATGCACCTTTTCTGACCACAGTGTTATGAAACTAGAAGTCAGCTGCAAGAAAAAAATCTAGAAAGACTGCAAATACACGGAGGTTAAATAACATGCTACTACATAATGAATGGGTCAACCAAGAGATAAAATAAGAAATTAAAAAGTACACGGAAACAAATTAAAATGAAAACACAACAGTTCAAACCTTCAGGATGCAGCAAAAATGGTTCTAAGAGGGAAGTTTATAGCAAGATATGTAATGGAAAGAAACGCGTCCACATGATTGAAGATGTATTTCCCCCCACGCCGATGACACGATCTTGATACCACATGTTGAAATCTGTAAATTATTTTCACTGGACTGTAACTAGTATTAAGTTTTCAGATTTAGCCAACATGATATGTGACATATACTGAGAATATTCTTTGAAACTCAAATAAAAAATATTTTCTTTCAAATATGGTATGAAATATATTAAAAATTTATTTGCCAACCAGGCTATAACTTCATAATTCCTATTTGGGTATTTGAGAATTGTTCATGATTACCAATTGTAAAGATATTTTTTCCTATTACTGGGAAGCTTTCAAAGCAGTTTTTGGAGAATTTCAATTTACTTCTTAAATACAAATATCATAACTGTGTACTGTCATTCTAAAATGTCAGGTTAAAAAATAAATAGAATAAAAAATAAAATAAAATGGCAGGTTGATCTACATGCCATCAAATTTCAACTGTAATACTTCATTGGATATTCCAACATATGTTGACACTAAATTACTTCCCCATTACCCCTGGTGCTAATACCTTCACTCTTTTTTTTTTTTTTTAACAGCTTTATTCAGATGAACAGTTGACCTGTGAACAACAGAGGTTCGAATTACACAAATCCATTTACATGGGGATTTTTATTGATAAATACAGTACAGTACTACAAATGTATTTCTCTTCTTTACTATTTTCCTAATAACATAACATTTTCTTTTCTCAAGCTTACTTTATTGTAAGAATACGGTATATAATACATACAACATACAAAATATGTGTTAACCAACTATTATTGTTATCGGTAAGGTTTCTGGCCAACAGTAGGCTACTATTTAAGTTTTAGGGGAGTCAAAAGTTAAAACGTGAATTTTCAACTGCACAGGGGGCCTGTTCCCCTCATGTTGTTCGGAGGTCAACTGTGATTCACGTAACATACAATCCATCCACTTAAAGTATATAATTCAATGTTGTTTACTATATTCACAGGGTTGTACAACCATCATTACTTTCTAATTACAGATAATTTCATCATGCCAAAAAAACCCCTGTACCCATTAGCAGTCACTCCCATTTCCTCCCACCACTATCCACTATAGCCTGAGGCAACCATTAATCTATGACCTATCTCTATGGATTTACCTGTTCTGAACATTTCATAAAATGTAGTCATATACCATATGGTTTCTAGTGACTGGCTTTTATCACTTAGCATATTTTCAAGGTTCATTTAAGTTATAAAATGCACCAGGACTTCCTTGCTTTTCATGGTCAAATAATATTCAATTGTATGGGTATACTACATTTTACCTATCCAATCATCAGTCCATGGATATCTGAGTTGTTTATACTTTTGGGTTAAAATGAATAATGCTACTATGAATATTCATGTACAAGTTTACATGTAGACATATGTTTTCTGTTCACTTTGGCACTGACACTTTCATTCTTACTTACAAGCCCTAGTTGGACATTGTGATGATTTTTAATCTTGACCTCTCATTCTATTCATCTAATCAATTCTTGCTGAATTATATGAAGGTGTGTAAGCCCAAACACTACATGAGAATAAGGCCAATGTGCTGTAGTTAAATACATAGCAAGGAAAAAATAAAAGAACGTCTTATAAACCTACATAAAAGGGTTTATTAAATTTTAGGGAAAAAAGGACTAAAGATTTCCAATTTGTTAGTGTTTAATTTTTCTGAATCACAAAGAGTATGCTACTAAATTCCCAGTGAGAGAGACAAATATAAAACACATGTGAGGGATAAATACAAAACACCTGAAGAACTAAGCAAGGGCAGGGAGAGAGGCAGGGAAGAGAGGAGGGTGAGAAGGACAAGGGGAGAGAGAGATAGGGAGGAGGGTAGGAGGGAGAAGAAAATAGGGAAGGAGTATGTGGGAGGGGAAGGGAGAAAACAGCCAGAAAACCAGCTTAAAAAGCAATGAGAAAAGACCTTTATTACTGTCTGCTGCAAAAGCAGTAACAGGATACCAGTTTTGAGACAGCCTAAGACTATAAACAGATAAAATTCCACCAGGATTTTCAAATGCTCTCCGCAAGAATTAATTACTGGAATATCAAGTTGCTATTACCTCCATGCAGGTTTGCTGACAGTACAAATGGATAGGACTTCATCCAGCTCATTACAGCAATAGTTTCTGGTTGGGTAGGATCTGTGATCTGAAAGAACTGGTCTGGGAAATTTCGGTTCAGGTCAAAGTTGTTGCTGTTGTTTCTGCCAATTACACTCACGGAATCTCCTGTATGATAAAGTGCTCAAATTTAAGCCATGTTTCACTTACATTTTAATCCAACACATACTACTTCAGCTAATCTTAACTCAAAGGTAAATGTGAACACATCAGGCTTCACTCCGAATAAGCACACTATGATTAAAAGACACATCTTTTTTGTATTGTACATTAATAAGGTGTTATCTCTTCCAGATCTTTTGAACAGAGAAGTAAAACCATTATCTTTTCATTTCTGCCCCCTGTTCATACTTTGAGAGGAAAAAAAATCCAACTATATAAATTATATTGTTAGTACTACTCAACTGTCAATAATCCATATACAATGACATGATCACAAAGTTGAGTGGACACGACTGATCAGAAGGAAGTTCTATTTTACCGGTACATAGGTCACTAAAACATTGTAAAGAAACAGACCAAATGGAAGTAAGAAAATTGTGGTATGCTTACACTAACATATCATGAAAAGCTAATCAAGAACATAGTTGGAAGTTTAACCAGATGGAGAAAAAAGGGTTGAACTTAAGTTTATGTCCCTTTAAAAAGGAGTGGAACCCTATTATTATCATTATGATGAGAAAAATCTGAAAGTGAGTGAAAAAAACATACATTATTTTTTAGTAAACAAGAGCCATTACCAAAGTGGAAAACTCCATTAAATATAAACTTGATAGGGGCACCTGGGTGGCTCAGTCGGTTTAGCATCCAACTTCAGCTCAGGTCATGATCTTGTGGTTCATGAGTTTGAGCCCACATCTGGCTCACTGCTGTCAACTTATCAGCACAGAGCCCACTTAGGATCCTCTGTCCCCCTCTCTCTGCCCCTTCCCTGCTTGTGCTCTCCCCCAAATAAATACATTTTAAATTATATATATTTATACATATTTATGTATATATATGTATAAACTTGATATCATAATTGTTGACTGAACTAGCCTATCTTTTAAGAATACAAAAGCTGCAACAATTATATATTATAAGAACAAAATAAGAAGAAATTCTGAGGAAACAACCAATTCAAATTCTCTTCTACTTCCAAATAATCATAACATACGATGATCGAAAAGGTCAGCATTAATAGACGCCTCTTCTTTACCTTCCTGGGCCTTTTCATACCCATCAGGATTCATGGATGGCATAAGGTGAATTCGAGTGCTGAGAACTAGATCCGTCACTTCAGGGTCTGTTCCAAAGTTCTTACAAAGGTATTCAATGAGGTTCAACAGCAGTTCTCGTCCAACCACTTCATTTCCATGCATATTTCCAATGTACTTAAATTCCGGTTCACCTGAAAACAAAACGATTACATGGAAAAGTCTTTTTACCTTTTTATTTATCATGGACTCTATTTTTTCCCCAACACATACAAAGACCCTGAACTAAAAATTTTTTAAAAGATATATTTTGGCAAAAGAAGCAGTTAAAAGTATGTTATAAAGCAGCTTCCTTACTAACATATATGTCTAAGCAGGCTCAAAGCATACACAAACAGACACACACACACACACAGACACACACACAGACACACACACACCCATATAATATGAAAGTAAAAATACTATTAGGAAAAGACATGAATAGACACTTTTCCAAAGAAGACATCCAGATGCCTAACAGACACATGAAAAGATGCTCAACTCATCATCAGGGAAATACAAATCAAAACCACAATGAGATACCACCTCACACCTGTCAGAATGGCTAAAATTAACAATTCAGGCAATAACAGATGTTGGCAAGGATGTGGAGAAAGGGGAACACTTTTGCCCTGCTGGTGGGAATGCAAACTGGTGCAGCCACTCTGGAAAACAGTGTGGAGGTTCCTCAAAAAATTAAAAATACAACTACCATATGACCTAGCAATTGCACTACTAGGAATTTATCCAAAAGATACAATTTGCACAAAAGATGCACAAATGCTGATTCGAAGGGGCACATACACCCCAATGTTTTTAGCAGTACTATCAACAAGAGCCAAATTACGTAAAGAGCCCAAATGTCCATTGACTGACAAATGGATAAAGAAGATGTGGTATGTATACACATACACACACACACACACACACACACACACACACACACACACACACACAATGGAATGTTACTCTGCAATCAAAAAGAATGAAATCTTGCCATTTGTGACAACGTGGATGGAACTGCAGTGTATTATGCTAAGTGAAATAAGCCAGTCAGAGAAAGTTAAGTAGTATATGATTTCACTCATATGTGGAAATTAAGAAAGAGAAGAGATGAACATAGGGGAAGGGAAGCAAAAAGAAGATAAAAACAGAGAGGGAGGCAAACCTTAAAAGACTCCTAAATACAGAGAACAAACTGAGGGTTGTTGGAGGGGTGTTGGGTAGGGGGATGGGCTAAATGAGTAAGGGCATTACGGAGGGCACTTGTTGGAATGAACATGGGTGTTGTATGTAAGTGATGAATCACTAAATTCTACTCCTGAAACCATTATTACACTATATGTTAACTAACTTGGATTTAAACAAAATTTTAAAAATTTAAAAAGTACTATTAGCAGAAAAAATCTAATCTATACATTTTATTAAATACATGGATTTTCTTCTTTTCTCGCCAAAGATTGGTTACATTTTCTTTATTCCACTTATACATTCTAAAGGTGACATTTCTAGATGAAACATAGAAATATGGTACATAGTTCTGAAAGGCACTACTGAGATTATGTATAAGACCACACAAATTACCTGGTTCATGGACACCTGGGTTATCAGATATCTCCATTACATAAAGTTCTCTTGACTCTACTGATTTTCCCAAAGAATAAAGCCGGGTGATGTTAGGATATTCATTGGCAAACCTTCTCAGGAAGATTTCCATATCAGGGAAATGGTGGTGATGAAAGTCCTTTGGCTGAATTGGCTGGTGTAAGGATTGGGTTCCAGGAAGATTATTAAGCAGAGCAACTGTGCTAGCGGTTACTACCATCTCAGTTGTGTCAGGGATTATTGAAGCCACAGTTGGCCGAAGGGAAAAATTCACCTTTGTGGCTGGTCCTTCTTTCACTATTATGTTATTAACAGTCAGTGGCATATACCTGCAAAAAAATTTTTTTGAAAAGGTCGGTGGCTTGCAGTTAAATTCAAACACACGATGCTTTTACATTATAAAAGCACAATAGCCCTTTCAGACTTTTACACTTAGTGATCTATCAAAATTCGAACGAAATACAGATAAATGGGTAAATTCAAGACTTTTAGGATACGATCTCAGAGAATCCCTGATGACATCTTTAAAGAACTATTTCTCTTACCTTCTTCTCAGTACCACACATTAGAATGCTTACCAAAAATTGCATGCCAAGGAGACAATAATATGAAACACAGACGTCATTCACCCACTGCATCCCATTCTTTGCTGTGCCTTGTCAAACTGACTTTCCAACTACCTTTCTAAATAGGGAAATTCAGAATTAAATGAAAGGTTTCCAGTTAAATCCTTAGCAAGCCAAGCTTGCAGAAAGGTGCTCAGGGGAGGTCAGAAACCACTCATTTCATATATTAGAAAGCAAATGATAAGACAGCTCTTTAAAATGTCTTTTTCAGAGCTCTGAGTTTGTTCTACTCTGTTATTCACTAGCGTTGAGGCAACGTTTTACACAGCTGACCATCTTTTGAATCAACCTTTTAAACTGGTCCTTCCTCACAATTTTACAACCATACTTCATATCCAGTTGTACTGTTAGACTATGTGACAAAAGCCTCCACAATACTATATTCTCATTATACAAGGAAAAACAAAGGCCAGATAGAGCAAACAACATTTCCTAGACTACATTTCTGTCTTAGCTATAAACAGAGGCTTGATATTTTTAAAGTCTAGTTTAAAATTTTTTCTTAATGTTTTTATTTATTTTTGAGACACAGCATGAGCAGAGGAGGGGCAGAGAAAGAGGGAGACACAGAATCCGAAGCAGGCTCCAGGCTCTGAGCCATCAGCACAGAGCCCGATGCGGGGCTCGAACTCACAGACTGTGAGATCATGACCTGAGCCGAAGTCAGATGCTCAACCAACTGAGACACCCAGGCACCCCTACAGTCTAGTTTAAATTCTTACCCAGTTAAAACTGCTGTAATGTTATAAGTTCCAGGAACAAGTAATCTGTGGAAATCACCAAATCTTCCTGTTGTGATATTATGATTAATACCAGCCACTGAGATGGTTGCGTTCTCTAAGCCAGATCCCGTTACTGAATCTTTTACAAATCCTTTAACTCCAATGTGGACCTAAAAAAACAAGAATCAAAGTAGACTGCTCAAAGATAATTCAGAAGGCAAGAGAGCATAACCCCTCTGCATTGATGCTAGAATTTCTTTTTTTTTTAAGTTTATTTATTTTATTTTGAGAGAAAGAGAGAGCGTGCATGAGTGAGGGAGGGGCAAAAAGAGAGAGGGAGAGAGAAAATCCGAAGCAGTCTCTGTGTTGTCAGAACAGAGGCTGATCCCACAAACCATGAGATCATGACCTAAACCAAAACCAAGAGTTGGATGCTTAACTGACTGAGTAACCCAGGTGCCTCTGATGCTAGAATTCCTAAAAAAGTATGTTACTACTATTTCCCTGAAATATTTTTCAATGCCTCCAAGTTAAAATAAAATATAGATAAAAATATTAAATCCTTAAACTTAAGTCATATGTGTCTGACATCTAGACTAGTAATAGACTTTTGAAATTCCCTTTCCTCTAAACCAGACTTCTAATTTTCTCGACAAGCAATAATTTCTCATTAAGTAATAATTGCTGGCATATCCAATAGTATATTATCCTGCCTGAAGTTTAAATTAAACTTGCGTCCATGGTTCATACAGCGGTAAAGCCTCTCTAGCTCATATGATCGCATGACATTGTAAGAACCTGACAGTACAAACCTGATTATTTCAGTTTATAAAAGTGTTCTAGGACAATCAGAGAAAGCCCTCTGGAGGAAATGAATGGTTAAAGATTGCTACTTATATGCAATTGAATTTCTCCCTTATATCATCCATTATTTCTGTACCCCACCCTTCCAGTCAGCTACTTTTACCTTTTCAATCAATGTGATCAAAGACTCACGATTGTTCTCCCACTCTTGTCGAAGCTGTGAAGCAGGGGGGTACTTGCAACAAGACAGTTCTAATGTGATCTCAAAACAGTTGGCCCATACATAATTGTAATCTTGCATGCCACCTGTAACATAAAGGAAAAAAAGTAAGTTTACTTTTGGAATTTTACTCTCAGAAAGACCAAAGAAATTAAATCAGTCATCTCTGCATGTATAAATTTTCTTTTCATAAAATTGTTTGAAATTGCAGAAAGCTCTTGGATTATAGAGGAGACTAAGAAGGAAGGATAAAGGAATATACACCAAAAAGGAATATGCATACGTAAAGCAAATGTATTTGACTGGTGGGATGAACAGTTAGGAAGAGCATAAACACATGGGTTAATAACAATAGCAATAATGCTAACAGCTCTACAATTTGAGTGTTTACCACATGCCAGACCTATTCTATGAGCTCTATGAGTATTAACATTTAATCTTTACAACAAGTGTATGAAGCAGGTGTTACTATCTCACCCATTTTACAAATGTAAGAAGTAGGATACAAAGAGAGAAGTTAAGATTTTTGATAGCATGAGCATGAAAGATACACATGATCTTAAAGTTGTGAAGGATGTTCATGCCAAGCATTAAGTGCCGACTATTCTAACTGTACTCCCTTTTATGAAGAAGGTGGAGGGGCGCCTGGGTGGCGCAGTCGGTTAAGCGTCCGACTTCAGCCAGGTCACGATCTCGCGGTCCGTGAGTTCGAGCCCCGCGTCGGGCTCTGGGCTGATGGCTCAGAGCCTGGAGCCTGTTTCCGATTCTGTGTCTCCCTCTCTCTCTGCCCCTCCCCCGTTCATGCTCTGTCTCTCTCTGTCCCAAAAATAAATAAACGTTGAAAAAAAAATTTTTAAAAAGAAGGTGGCAAGAGAAAAAAAGAAAGGCCAAATCCAGGGTGGTGCAGTTACACAAATCGGGGGCGTGGGGGAGAAGACACAACAAACCCTTTCAAAATGTGTTCAATGGGAGAGGGAAGTAAAAAGGGGAAGAGGCATCCATAGCCAACTACTTTCACCACTTCTACACCCATATAAGCCCACTCACTCATTCCATAGAAAGCTTATTACCTTATCATTCCTGTCACTCGATTTTTAAAAATAGACTTTATTTTTTAGGGCAATTTTAGGTTCACAACAAAACTCAGCAGAAGGTACAGAGATCTGCCATATACCCCCTGCCCATTCACAAGAACGGAGCCTCTCCTTATCAACATCTGCACCAGAGTGGTGCATTTGTTACAACTGATAAACCTACATTGTTGACACTTCCTTACCACTCAAAGTCCATAAATTACATTAGGGTTCACTCTTGGTATTGTATATTCTAAGGGTTTTGACAAATGTCTAATGACATGTTTCCATCATTCCAGTATCATATAGTGTAGTTTCACTGCCCTAAAAATTCACTGTGCTCCGGGGCACCTGGGTGGCTTAGTCGGTTGAGCGTCTGACTTTGGCTCAGGTCATGATCTCATGGTTCGTGAGTTTGAGCCCCATGTTGGGCTCTGTGCTGACAGCTCAGAGCCTGGAGCCTGCTTCGGATTCTGTGTCTCCTTCTCTCTCTCTGCCCCTTCCTCGCTCATGCTCTGTCTCTCTCTCAAAATAAACAAACATTAAAAAAAAATTCATTGTGCTCCATGTATTTATCCCTTCCTCTTCCTTAACCTCTGGCAACTACTAATCTTTTTACTATTTCTGTATGGTTTGCCTGTTCCAGAATGTCATATAGTTGGAGTCATACAGTATGTAGCCTTTTCAGATTGGTTCCTTCCATTTAGCAGTAGGTATTTAAGGCCTCTTCATGTCCTTTCATGACTTGATAGTTTTCTTTTTAGTACTGAATAATATGCCATTGTATGAATGTACCACAGTTTATTTTACCTGATCACCTACTGAAGTGTGTGTTGGTTGCTTCCAACTTTTTTGGAAACTTTTTTAAATGTTTATTTTGAGAGAGGGAGATGGAGAGAGAGAGAGAGAGAGAGAGAGAGAGAGAGAGAGAGAGA